>NC_137028.1:6383961-6536461 GCF_032717465.1 Coenobita brevimanus | reverse complement strand
GCAATTTTTCATCAAATTTAAAAAAAAAATTGTTTTAAAGGGTTTAAGATATAGCAAAGATAAAGGGATTAGATTTTGAGAAGTCAAAGTTCAAGGTCGCAGGAAAAATTCGAAAGTCAGGGTCACAGAGCAAAGTCAGCTGAAATCAGCTGTGATCCCTTTTTTTTTGTTTTTTGTTATTATTATTATTATTATTATTATTATTATTATTATTACTAATATTGGTGGAAGAGTTAAGAATCAGGTGAGAATGAAGTAATTCGATTTTAAGAGCTACCGGTCGAAGTTCAAGGTCACACGACAGTCAAATGTTCGACCCTTCCATTTGCTGATTGACGCGGATGTTGCACTTCCTGATTGCTCCTGCCTGTTCATCTTGTTCTTGCTATTTCCAAACGACCATGTTGTGTATAAGCATAAAAGACGTCTCCTGCTGGACAGGGTTATCTCTCTCAGAACTGAAGCAACCGTCCATTTCCAAGTTCGTCAAAATGTGGGCATTGGTATTGCGTTTGTGGAGTCATCCCCTTCAGTAAGAGGACGTATATTCTTACTGTATCTTTTCTTCCACCAGGCGCTTGTATTCACCTGAGAACATACCTCACGTAGTGAATATATTAGTGAAGGCTGGATCGAAGTCTCACCTTAGCTGAATAAAAACCGTCGAGCGATAGCAAAAGTAAGCCAGTAGAATATCCCACTGGACTGAAGAAATTAGCACGAAGTAGCTTCTGAGTTACCCCCACCCCCACCACCACCGCTGGACATGAAAAAGAGCGAAACAAAATAACATTAGAGAATTACCATCAAGAGTGCTTAGCGTAAGTGGACCACCTCCATTCTCTCGTCACTTAAGCCTTCACACCTCACAGGTGAAACCCAGCACAAAAACAAACGAGTGGAAAACAAAGTAACAATTCACAACACAGGAACACACAAGCCCGCCCTCCCCAACACCATCATCTTCCACATTGCCGGCAGTTCCTTATTCTTTTGTCCGGTGCGTTAACCCTAGCGATTCAATAGATTCTACCGGGAAGGAAATATGGAGTGCGTGAGAGAAAAGAGAGGGAAAAGTCCATTGAAAGGGTTTTGTATACCTTTATAGCTCAGTAAAAAGGTTAAGAAAAAACGACTAGAAAAATGTTGAGGAGGGATTTCGGTATACCTGTAGGCGTTTCATTTAGTACAGTTCTTTTCTTTCCTCTTATTTTTTACATTTTCATCGGGACATTATTTAGTTTAGAAAAAAGTTGAGTGAATTCGGTACCTAGAGGCATTTCATATACTTTTTTTTTTTTTCAAGGAGACATTATAGGTTCGATGAAAAGTTGGAGAGAATTCTGTTCCTCGGGGGCGTTTCTTTTGCTACATTTTTGCTTTTTGCTTGGGGACATTAGATTGTTAGCAGGGACTACGGAGCCAACAAGATTTGAGAGAAAACTTGAGATTAACACAGCCCGCGGCCTCTGGGTCCGTATATACGACTTCGGCTTACGTTGGGTACAAAATTGCCTGTTCATAATTTTACCTTCACTCACTAAGCTACCAGTCATTTCATAGCCAGACTAGTGATTATTAAAGTGAAAAGTACGACGAAGCAAAATTATTCCTGATAATAAATAACTGCTAGTGAGAGCTTTGCATCATAAAGACTAGTCAAGTACTTCACTTTGATGTATTTTGTATTCTAGTATTTGTAGTACTAGACGATTGTATGTAGCTTAAGAGAGGCTTTTCTTACTGAAGGCTTTAGGTACAGCCTTTGATAACCTCATCGATAGTTACTATGTGTGTAAATTCTTGCTTTTGTTTGCCCCGTCACTACTAGAGAGGAGTCCAAAGCTGGCTAAAATCATCTGTCGGAATCAACCATAAAACAGATTAATGCATCATGGAAGTGTCTAAGCTCCTTCAGAAATAGGACTCCATACCCCTTCAGTGGCCTCCCCGGGTGACGACGCAAACCTCTGAATTTTCAAACCGCGGAAAGATTTATTTGTATTGGGAGTTTGTGGCTGCGGCGGCGGGTCGGGGAAGTGGAGGCTGGTGTCATTAATTATTCACACTGCTGGAGCTCCGGGACGCTGAGGGAGGCTTGAGCACGGCACTGGGAACGAAATAAGCGGGTTTTAAAGAATGGCTGTTTGCGGAGGAGAGAGGGAGGAGGGGAAGTGCTATGACAAGAC
The DNA here is from genome assembly GCF_032717465.1 of Coenobita brevimanus. Taxonomy (NCBI): domain Eukaryota; kingdom Metazoa; phylum Arthropoda; class Malacostraca; order Decapoda; family Coenobitidae; genus Coenobita; species Coenobita brevimanus. The sequence goes on along the minus strand of NC_137028.1, from coordinate 6,534,272 downwards.
AAAATGTAGCTCTGTTGGTTGGGATTGGTGGGATGAGGGGAAAAAAAAAACGGGTGAGTACGAAAAAGAATAAAATAAAGGTTTTTGCAGAGGAGAGAGGGAGGAGGGGAAGTGCTATGACAAGACAAAATGTAGCCCTGTTGGTTTGGGATTGGTGGGGAAAATTAAAGACGGCTGAACAAGAAAATAGGAATAAAATAAAGGTGTTTAGAGAGGAGAGGGAGGAGGGGACGTGCAATGGCACGACAAAATGTAGCTCTGTTGATTTGGGATTGTTGAGATAATAAAAAAAATGGTGGAGCACAAAAATGGGAATTGAATTAATGGTTTTAAGGAATAGGAATTTGTAATGGAGGGGAAATTGTTTGAAAAGTGATAATGCGACTGCTTTAAAGAATGTGTGTGTGCAGAGGAGGAGAGTAAATACTGTGGCAGGACAAAATGTGAATGCTTTAAAGAACAGAGAAAGTGAAGTGCTATGACAGAACAAAATTATGTTCCCTTGCTGTAAGGGGATGGTAGACGGGAGTAGAATTTGGTGACTGATAGGCGATGAAATATTTGGTGTTCGTAAAGAACTGCCGTGACGAGAGAAAAGTGAAGGTGTTTTAAAGAACAGGTATTTGCCGGAGAGAAACTGAGATGCAGTGACAGGATAAAATTTGGCTCTGTTAATGTGAGTTTATGACTGACAGAAATTGAAGATGCTAACTGATGGACACGGAAAAAGGACGGACTGGGAGCTGGACACGACACTGTATAGTAAATACGAGTAAGCAAAGATTTAAAGAATGGGTGTTTGCAGAGGAGGGGAAGAAGTGCCATGAGAGGACAAAATGGGACCGTTTTAAGAAGGGATTTTTAGAGGAGGTGAGATAATATGACGTGACTCTATGTGACTCAGGTAGGGTGGACAGGTAACGAATTGTAATTAAAGATGATGACTGATGGAAAAGGACTGAATAGGTGTTAACAGAAGAGGGATTTTGTTGTGATGAGAAAATGAGGCCAAGTGTGAATTTATGATTGATGGTAGTTGATAAATGAAAGAATCGGCAGTTGAAACCAGAACTTGGGGTAACATTAGCTGTGTGAGAGATGAGTTGGACTGCAGAGGTGGTGAGGTGCTATGGCTGGACGAAATGTTGCTCTGTTAGGGTATGACTGGATGGAATGTTACTCAGTTAGGGTGAGTAGATGGTTGATGGAATTTGAAAAGTAAAAAGAAAAAAAAAATGAAAAAAGGGAAGAAAGGAAACGGCGGTTTGACATATAACTGGGAATGGAATAAACGGTTTTAAAGAGAAAATGTTTGCAAATGAGACAGGGTTTGTGCCATGAAAAGACAAAAATGTTGCCCAGTTACCGTGATCAGATGAGGGAATTAAAGAAGTGATAATGACTGATGGAAATAGAAAAAAGAACAGTTGTTGGCAGAGGAGGGGGAAAGGAGGTGCTTTGGCAGGATGGAATGTTTATCTGTTGCTGGTAGGAAATGATGGATGGGAGTAGAATATTGTGACTGAAAGGAATAAATAAAGAATTAGGTTTGGTAAAGAATTCCTGTGACGAGAGAAAACGCGGTTGATTTAAAGAAGAGGTGTTTCAGGCAGAGATGAAGTGTTATAACGAAATGAAATGTGGCCCTGTTCATGTGAGATTATGGTGGACGGGCGTTGAAGATAGTGATGGATGGGCGTTGAAGAAAGACAATATGAGAGATAAAAACGGCACTGGGACAAATCTAACTGGGTTTTAAAAATACTTCTTTGCGGAAGAGGGAAGGTAATATGTTAGGGCAAAATGAGGCTGGCTTAAATAACATGTGTACAGTGGAGAGGAGGGTCGTCTGTAACAATGCAACTGGGGCTTAGTTTTGGTGAACAGGTGTCAGATTGGCATACGAGACAGTGACTGATGGAAGCAGAGGAGAGACTAGAGAAATTACTATGGCCTTTGTTTTGGGGTTAGTCTGGGCAGCGGGGGACGGAAGGTGTGGCTGTGTGAGGTTTAGCAGTGTGAGGTGTACTGGAATAGAGTGAGTTGTGGCAGTGGGATGTGTGTGTGTGTGTGTGTGTGTGTGTGTGTGTGTGTGTGGTGGCTGGCGTATGTGACTGACGAGCCTGTGTGGGAAATATGAGGGACCATCTTGATTTATATACCAGGAATGTTTATAATCCTAGGGGACGGAGAGAAGGAGGGGAAGTCGGAGGGGTGGGGGCTGAGAAACGGGAAGGGGCGAGATAAAGGAGGATGAGAAGAGAAGGAAGAGGGGGGCGAGAAGGATAGGGGTCGGAAAAGATGGTAGTCGAGAAAAGGAGAAGGGATAAAGGAAGAGGGCTGAGAGAAAGGGAAATGGAGGGGAGGACGGAGAGAATGGGGGGGAGGGAGAGGGGGCAAGAGACGGAAGGGGAGAGACGGGAGAAAAAGGAAAAGGGGGGTCTACGAGGAGGGAGGACGGAGGAGACGAAGATAAGAGAGGGAGGGGCGAAGAAAAGGGAGGGGGGGGAAGAGAAAGGCGTGGGGGACGGAGATGAAAAACTAGACGCACGTTCCACAATAATCATCAGTCTTCCTAAATTTTCTTCAGACAAAAAAAAAAAAAAAAAAAAAAGTAGAAAATGAAAAATGGGATCCTTAGACCTTGATCTGCCTGGTATTCGTGGCACTCTCTTTCTCGTCATTCCCTCCGTGTTGTCTTTTTCTCTCCACTTTCTTCCCTCTCCTCTTTTCCTCCTCTTCCGCTCTCTGTCGTCTTTTCTCTCTGTTTATTCTCTCATTTTTCTTTCCTCATTTCGTCCTCTTCCACACTCTTTTCTTCTCTGTTCCATTTTGTTCTCCGTTATCCCCCCTCTCCTATTTTCCCTTTTCTTCCATTTACCTTTCCTCTTTTCTTTCTGTTGTCCTTTTCTCTTTATTTTCCTGTATCTTCTTTTCTTTCTTCTTCCACTCGTTTTTCTTATCCCTTTTTTTTCATGTTCCTCCTTCTGTTTTCCCGCCTCTTCCACTCTCTTTTTCTGCTTATAGCTCTCATTTAGTTTCTTCTCCCCTTTTCCCTTCCGTCTTTTTTTCTTTTTTTTCTTTTATTTAATTATCCCCTTCATGACCCCTTTCTCCGTTCCACTGTCTCATACTTTCCTTTCCTCCAGACTCCCTTTTCCTCCCTTCCTTCTCGTCCACTCCGTCCTCTCCCCTCATCCTCTCTCTCCTTCCTTCTCTCCTTCTCCCTTCCCTCTTTTCACTCCTTTCTCATCCCATCTTTCCTTTCATGTAACCCCTTTTCCTTACTTTTCCTATTTTCCCTCCACCTCAGACTCTCCTCCCTTCTCGTCTAGTCTCTCCTCCCTCCCCTTCCCTCTCCTGCTCTCTCCTCCAATTATTCCTTTCTCTTCTGTTCCCTTCTATTGCCTCCGTCTTGTCTCCATTTCAGTCTTCGCTTCCCCTCTCTCCTTCAGTTTCTCTTTTCCGTTTTCATTGACAGTACACATGAAACATCGTCAATAGATTCCATTTCACCGACTTTACAAGAATCTGTATTTGCAGGCTTGATTCCAATGACTGCACAAAAATCGTCGCCCATTAGTACTGTACAAGAATCATGCCATTGACAAGAGAAGGCTCAGTATGTTTAGATTCTACGCATTAAGAAGAGTCAACGTACACTGGCTATATTTTGATGATTGCGCAAGAATCATGGTCGGCAGTTTCCATTACATCAGTACGGCGGAAGAATCATTCCATTGATAACACGCAGGAATCAGCATCCATTGATTTTACGCGTCATCAAGAATCAATGCACACAAGCCACGTTTCATTGACTGCTCTAGAATCGAAGACGCTAGGCAATGACGACAACTGAGCCACTGTCATCAGGGGTTGTTCACGTCGTATCAGAGGAAAATTGGTCGAAGTACTGCGTAAGTTATTTCCATTTCTAATAAAACAAGGTATTTGTTTGTTTAATGCTTGGGATTGACTGTTCGAAGTTAAAGTGATAGATGTACTCCTTCTTAACCCCTTCTCCACAAGGGAGTTCTCCTAAACTGAACAAAATCGTCTGGTAACGGTAACAGCAAAGGTAAACTACACAAACTTCATCGTACTGATGAGTTTAAAGGCATATTGATTGAAATATTGCGTAAGTAATTACGGTTCCATACAAATCCCATCAACAGGCTGATTATCTGGATTTGCCTTTGTTCCATTGATTATAAAAATGTGTAACAAAAAATTCCGTCTTTTGTGTTCACTGGGTGCGCACAAATAAAACTGATTTTCTTATTTCACGGTGTAATATCCACCCCTTATTTCTGTCATTCTGTCCACCTGTTTGTTATTGTGCCTGTCTTTTTGCCTGTTTATGTATACGTACATAAACGTATATTATATATATATATATATATATATATATATATATATATATATATATATATATATCCCTTAGTGTACCCTCTTCCATCAAGAGATAACCCCCCCCCCACACACACACACGAATGAAAATATTCCAGGCAACCGTATGCTGCATTCTTTCTTCCTTCTTATTAGTCCTCTCTCTCTCTTTGTTAGTTACAATTTAATAGTTCTGTTAGGTACAACTTTCCCATTAGCAAACAGCCACGAGACGACCAACAAGGTCTGTTGCTGTTTGCTTTCCTTTGTACTCCCTTTTGTATTTACCTTCTCCCTTTCTTCCCTCCCTTCTCTCCTCCACTCCCCCTCCCCTCCACACACACCCTCAATGAAAATGTCCAAGTCTCCGTTTCCTGAGCCGGAATTATTGGGGCATGGCGTGAGTCCAGTCAATGGCGCCGCTTGGTTTACGCTCGACCCGCCTCCTGGATTACTTCCGGGTCGCGTATTAGAGAATTGTTCATTAAGAGAGAGAGAGAAAGGTGCGTAGCTGGGTGGACTGTAGGGAACAAGAAAATATAAGGGAGATTTGAGGTGGATTTGGAAAGGGAAAGATTGGGTGAGGAATGCGGAAGGTGTGTGTGTGTGTGTGTGTGTGTGTGTGTGTGTGTGTGTGTGTGTGTGTGTGTGTGTGTGTGTAGACTACCATATCTGAGTCTGTGTGTGTATTGTATACGTATCGCTGTGCTTCATATACGTTTGGCAGCGTTGGCGTGTGTTTGGTAGGTTATTGTGTTATGTCCTTGAATGGTTATGTAATGTGTGTGTGTGTGTGTGTGTGTGTGTGTGTGTGTGTGTGTCCGTCATTGAACGCTATGTATTTTGTAGATTTACCTAGCTGTGTTTACCTGGTTGTAATATAGATGATTTAAGTTCCTGTTGTACGGTCTCTACATCTGTTCAGTTTATTTACTTCTACAACTATTCTCTCTCTCTCTCTCTCTCTCTCTCTCTCTCTCTCTCTCTCTCTCTCTCTCTCTCTCTCCTCCTCCTTCTCCTCCTCCTCCTCCTCCTCCTCCTCCTCCTCCTCCTCCTCCTCCCTGGCTGTGCTTTTGTTTGTATAATTGCATTAATTTGTCTATAAATTTGTAACTTTATCCTCTGCATTTATGTTGTGTACGTCTTGAGATACAGGAAATTTTTCGCCCTTGTGTATTTTATTATGGGGTTTAAGTATATGTTCTGTGCGTTCGTTTTTAATGTTTGTGTGATTTTGAATTCTTGGAAACAGATTGGTGGCGTTTCCTTTTGTTTCACATAATATTCTTTGTTCCTGATTCTGTTTTCTCTCGTGTTTCTCCTACTTTTCTGTTCATTTTCCAGTTTCTTGGTCTTTGGCATCACATTTATGATAAAAAATAAAAATAAAATTATTGTTAAGAGTAAGGGTAGAAGTGGAGAAGGAAGAGATGAAAAAAGCAGAGAAGGAAGACAGTATTTGGGATGAGAGGAGATTCAGGGTTCTATAGCCATTACTACCTTTCACACTGTAATCAGAAACGTTTATAGCTGGTGGAATGTTTTAATTGGTATAAACTCGAACCTTCTCCCCTCCCAAATGCTGTCTTGTTTTTGTGTTTATTTCCTGCGCACATCTTGAGAATTACTTTCGTATAAATATTTTACTTCTTGTTTATGATCTTGCAAACCAGGAACTGAATACACATTAGCTATACTATGAAATTCCTTTTAACTGTATGATCATCAATACCGTGGTTGCTGGTAAGTAGACATAAACTGCTTACATAGAATGGAGCAACGCGAATCCGTTCAGATGTTGCATATCTGAGAAGACGTCTGAATGGTAGAGATATTTTTAGGCTGTAAATTGCGTACTGTAACACGAATGCTGCTCTATATTTGTAGGAAACATACCCGGTTGTTATGAGGCGTTTTGGTGCGTATACTTGCTCGTGTACGTCTTTTCGATTTGGAGTTATGTCATTTCGCTCTGGGGCTATGATTGATAAAAAAAAAATATAAAAGAAAGAATGAAAGAAAAGGAAAGAAGGAAAGAATGAAGAGCAAAATCAATGTTTCTGTGACCCTATTTCGCTACTCCTGCGGTGCTTGATGGGGCTTTTCCAGTAGCTTTGCACGTCAGTAGCGAAGACCTTTTTGTCCGTATGCTTAATGCTGATACTGGCAAGCTTTTTGGTGCGCTGGCCCATGTTTTATGTATATGACTTCATTTGAACGTTGACCACCCCTATATAAAAAGAGATGTACCGTGCTTACTGAAGTACTAGGTAAGAAAGTTAATGTGATGATGATGATGATGATGATATTAACGACGATTGTGATGATACTACTGATGATAAAAACGACGATGGTGATAGAGACACGGATGGTGACGGTGGTATTGACGATGATGGTAACGATTGTAATGACGATGACTAACGAGGAAGTTGATAGGGGAGCCTGTTTGACCTTCATCGTTTCTCAATTGCGCAGTTCGTCCTCTCCCTTCAAGTTTGCCTCTTCTCTCTCCAAGAATCCATTCTCTCCCTCCAAGTGTCCCTCCTCCCCCTTCAGGCTTTTCTCTTTTCCCTCCATGTTTCCTCCCAATTAACTTTCCCCTCCCTCTCTGAATTCCCTCTTCCCCCTCCAAGTGTTTCTCCTCCCTCGACAGTTTTCCTCCCTCTCTCTCTCTCTCTCTCTCTCTCTCATCATGCCTATTCCCCCTTCAGCATCCTCTATCCCTCCAGTCTCTCGCTTCCCCTCCATGTCCCCTCCCTTTCTCCCCTTCTATTCATTCTCTCCCATTCCTCTTTCTTCTGCTCTTTCCCTTTGCGTCTTTATTCTCATCTGCCCTGCCCGTCCATTGCTCACCTCCTCTCCCTTTTCTTCCTCTCCATATCTCCTCTCCCCTTCCTTCTCCGTCCCTCTTCCTGCATTTCCCTTCCTTTCCTTCCTTTCCCTCCCTTCCTCGTTCATCATTTCCACTCCCTTATCCCTAGAGAGAGAGAGATCATACCATAGCAAGTAGATTTTCTTTACATTTTACACAGTTCATGGTAAGTTAGGTTGTACCATAGGAAGCAGATTCTACTCTTTTTACACTGGTAAAAGAATTCATGTAGGTTGGCTTGTGCTACAGCAGGTGGATTTTCTATTCTTTTTATACCGTTAAAGGAAGATAGTATACAAAAAGTAAGTGAATCTCCCTACAAATTCAATTTTTCATTTATAGAGTAAATTGTCCATTTTTAACAACATCCCTTTACCAGTTGTATATTATTTTTATTTTCAGTTGTTCACTGAGAGAAGCTAGGTTTTTATTTTGATTTTTTCCCCAACATTCCATTGTTATTTTTTTTGTTTTTGTTTTTCCCTTTTCTCCAGTGAATCAGTGTATGGTGTATTTCCACAATTCATGGTAAGCTAGATCATACCCTAGCAAGTAGATTCCCTTTTCATTTTACACAGTTCATGTTAAGGTAGGTTGTACCATAGCAAGCAGATTTTCTGTTCCTTTTACACTGGTAAAAGAATCCATGTAGGTTGGATTGTGCCATAGCAGGTAGATTTTCTATTCTTTTATACTGGTAAAGGAAGATAATATATAAAAAGTAAGTGAACCTCCCTAGAAATTCAATATCTCATATATAGAGTAAATTGACCATTTGTAACAACATCCATTAACCAGTTGTATACTATTTTTATTTGTGTGGGATTGTGGAAATATTGCTGCAAAATGCCATCTACCCTAAAGGCCTGCCAGGAGTGTACTGGTCGCTTTGCGGCTCAGTATTTTTCAAATTACTTTTCGACGCCTGTGTGCAAACTATGCATCTTGAGAAAAGATCTAGAAAATGGTTTAGCTGAATCGCAGAGAAATTACAGGGAACTCAAGGCAGAGTTTGAGACACTGAAAGAGTTTGTAGGGGCAAATGTAGGAGTCAGCAACAGCACTCGAGAAGGAAGAAGCGTACAAACTGAGCTCGTACAAGCCCCCGCCCATCAGGCAGTCGCAAATAATGGTGTACCAGTATCTTCCTCACCCAGCGATTCAGTACGTTCCTCGCCAAGCGAAGTCCCCTTTACTATGGTAAGAAATGGCGCAAAACCCGGAAAAGATTCGAGGAAGCATCTTCCCATAACTACGTATAATCGCTACCAGATCCTTGCCGAAGCGGTAAATGAGACAGAAGAAACAAGGCTTATTGGGGACTCTATTGTATGCAGTCAGCTGGAGGAATTTTGTGGACGTGCCCCCATCAGCAGAAAGAGGTACTGTTTTCCAGGAGGTGGACTAAGTGATATCACAGAAGCCTGCGATGAGGTCACAAAAGACGCAAATGATCAAACTCTATACGTTATCCATGTTGGAACAAATGATCTGAAGCGCAGTAGATCAGAGGAATTGCTAGCAAAGTATCACGAAATGATCAAACGATTCAAAACTAAGTCCACTAATGTGATAATATCTGGTATACTCCCAAGGATCAAGGCAGAAAATAGTTTCTATGATAAGGCCTTCAGCACAAATAACCGGCTCAAATCTCTCTGCACGCAAGAGGGAGTTGACTTTGTCAATCTGTGGGACCAGTTTTATGAGCAACATACTCTATTCCAGAAAGATGGTCTCCATTTGAACTCAGTAGGAGCGGCACGGCTAGGTAGACTTCTACACGATAAAGTTGCCCTCTTCAGATCAAAAAACGCGGCACGTCCAGGAACAGTAACCTTAACATAAATACCCACAAAGTCAGATCACCAACTGTTCGGAACGGAATTAGAGTCAGCTATGCTAACGCACGTAGTCTACGTAACAAGTTTGAGGATTTAGAATCTCTAATTTACCTAGAAAATTATGACATCATTGGCATCACAGAGTCCTGGATTAACACATCTGACCGTGACTTTCTAGCGGAATACTCACTAACAGGGTACAATATTTTCAGCTGTGAGCGACCACATCGAGCTGGTGGCGGTGTTTTACTATATGTGAAAACTAGTCTCCATCCCCTTGTGCTATCCAAACCCAGTATTACCAACATAGATGCCAGTTATGTTCAGCTAAGTATTAATTCACACAAAATAAATATATGTCTCATCTATCGTCCGCCAGCACAGTCAACTGAGACAGATGAAAAACTTTATGATCAAATTGCGGAAATTTGTTGTCAAGAGGATAGCGTAATTTTTGGAGACTTTAATCTACCGGTAACAAAGTGGGGTGAACCACTGACGGCACACTCAGGACAAGAGCTTTATACGAATCTTCAGGAAAGCGCCCTTTCCCAACACGTAGAATACCCAACGAGAGGAAACAATATCCTAGACATCATCTTGACTACAAATGATAACCTAGTCAACAACGTTGAAATAGGACCTGAGTTTAGTTCCAGTGATCATCGAACTATACAGTTTAATATTACTACTGAAAAAGTAAAAGAAACGGAGAGCAAAGAAAAGGTCCCAGATTATCGTAGAGCTAATTTCAACAGGCTCAGAGCGCTACTTGCAACTGCAGATTGGAATCAAATGTCTGAAGCCGATGACATAAACCAAGCATGGGAAATATTCACCGAAAAATTTAATGAAGTGGTAAAGTCATGTGTGCCACTACGTAACAGACGTCCAGCTGGAAATAGTAAACCAAAGTGGTGGTCCAGTGAAATAAAAAGTAACTTAATAGCCAAAAAACAGGCATACCATAAATATAAAGCTACACAAAATAATGATGATAAATTACAATACGATAATCTACGCCGCACATCGAAAAGACTTATTAAACAAAGCAAAAGAGCACTGGAGATCCACATTGCTAATACGTGCAAATCAAATCCTAAAGAATTTTACAGTTACATTAGAAAGAAAAAGGTTATGACTACATCAATAGGTCCTCTAGAAACAAACAATGGCAGACACACTGAAAATGAGGTCGAAATGGCAAACATTCTTAACGATTACTTTGCGTCTGTTTTTACAGTAGAAAACACCACCAGAAACCTACTGTTACCCACAAACCAAGCAAATAGCACAGTCCTTAGTAACTATGCTATCCATAATAATGATATCCTTTCAGCCATAAATAGTACGGACATAAACAAAACCCCTGGCCCCGATAAAATATCACCGAGAATTCTCAAAGAAGCAAAACATGAGTTACTGCTGCCACTCTCTGTCTTATTCAATAAATCATTAAGTACTGGGAAAGTTCCATGCGAATGGAAACTAGCAAATGTAACACCAATTTTCAAAAAAGGAAATGAGTCGCACCCAGGAAATTACAGACCAATCAGCTTAACATCAGTAGTGTGCAAGTTAATGGAAAAAATCATAAGAGATAAAATAGTTAATTATCTAGAAGAAAATAATATAATTAAAGACTCGCAACATGGATTCAGACATCGTCGTTCATGCTTAACTAACCTACTGGACTTCTTCCATGATGTTTACAAATCATACGATGACTCAAGAGCAGTAGATATAATTTACCTCGACTTTCAGAAAGCATTTGACACTGTCCCTCACAAGCGTCTCATGAGAAAAATAGAAGCACATGGAATAAAAGGAAAGACGCTAAAATGGTTACAAGACTGGCTGTCAGACCGAAAACAGCGAGTTGTGATAAACGGAAAGGAATCCAAATGGCGTAATGTGATCAGCGGCGTGCCCCAAGGCTCAGTACTTGGACCGATACTTTTTATTATCTATATAAATGACATTGATGAGGGTCTAAATTGTAAAGTATCCAAATTTGCAGATGATACTAAAATAACCAGTAAAGTCACTTCAAAATTACAGTGGCAGCAGTTACAAAATGACCTTAATACTTTAGCAAGCTGGGCAGAAAAATGGCAAATGAAATTCAACACAGAAAAATGTAAAGTACTTCATATTGGAAGTAACAATGTCCATGCAAATTACAAAATGAACAATATTCAGTTATCAAGTACAGACAGTGAAAAGGATCTTGGTGTGATAATATCAAATGACCTAAAACCAAGCAAGCAGTGTACCGATGCGGTAAAAATTGCAAACAAGCTAGTGGGTTTTATTGGAAGAACTTTCGAGTTTAAATCGGAAAAAGTCATACTTGCCTTGTACAACTCGCTAGTGCGCCCCCATCTTGAGTATTGTGTGCAATTCTGGTCTCCGTACTACAGAAAGGACATTGAAAAATTAGAGAAAATTCAGCGAAGAATCACAAAAATGGTACCACGACTTAGAAACAAACCATATGAGGAACGCCTTGAAGAACTTAAATTATTTAGCCTAACGAAGCGCAGGTTAAGAGGGGACCTTATTGAAGTTTTCAAAATCATGAAGGGATATGACAACTTAGACATGAATAAATATTTTGATATAGACCGGTCGAGTCAAACCAGAAGTAATGGCTGCAAAATCATGGGAAAACGATTCCAATCCCACGAAGCAAAATACTTCTTCTTTAACAGAGTTGTAAATATCTGGAACAGATTACCCTCAGATACCGTGAACAGTATCTCAATTGAGACATTCAAAAACAAATTAGACAAGTATTTGCACGAAAATCCTCAGCTGACTCTTTTTCTGTCCGAATAACTTGCTTTTATAGCTACGGTACATGGAAGTTCATGCCCCCTTAGTCTACAAGACACCCCGTAAACAATGTACCCGTACATAGTGTTGCGTCACGATATTATACATTTTCATTTTATTCGGTGCAAACAAAGCAATATAAGCACAGATTAGGATCTGCACAGATAACCCTGAGTTAACGGTCACTACTCTTACTTTCGACCTGTGATGGGCTGTGGATCACTGAGGGTCCCTGTTAGTCAAGTGACCACCATCGGGATTTTTTTAATGTACCAGGGGTCACTGCTTCAGGATGAAACTTGTGTACTGTCCCACATGGGAGAGTTCCTTGTCTCAGTGGAGTGAACGGAGCTATTGCCTGATTGACTGCTGCCTACCTAAAAAGCGCCAGGGAAGGTTGCCGCACCACCCCTAAACATCCACTCTGTGCATTGCACATCCACACTGCACTGTGCAGTCCCCTTTTATCTAAGACACCCGTCCTATATACTTTTCAGTCTCCCCAGCGCAAAGAAAGCAATATAAGCACAGATTAGGAGCTGCACAGATAACCCTGAGTTAACGGTCACTACTCTTACTTTCGACCTGTGATGGGCTGTGGATCACTGAGGGTCCCTGTTAGTCAAGTGACCACCATCGGGATTTTTTAATGTACCAGGGGTCACTGCTTCAGGATGAAACTTGTGTACTTGTCCCACATGGGAGAGTTCCTTGTCTCAGTGGAGCAAACGGAGCTAGGGCCTGATTGACTGCTGCCTACCTTAAAAGCGCCAGGCAAGGCTGCTGCACCACCCCTAAACATCCACACTGTGCAGTGTGTAGCTTCCACGTTATGTCCACAGACTTCCCATTAACTCAATGTGACTGGTTTATAATGTCATGCGGTAACTATTATTTTATTTGTTTACTTTCTTTTTCAGGTTACTCTATCGGGTAGCTTATAGATAAAGTATTATAGAATGTGACTTTTCCTTTCCAGTGTTTCCTATAAAATTTCCATGTCAGTTTTTCCATGCTGCATGGTGGTTTTTCTCACTTTTTCCTGGAGGGTTTGGTGGTGGGGGGAGCCTTCTTGCTTTCCTATCTTTATCCTTCAACATGTAGAGTTAGATCTTGTAGTCATAGTTTTCTCTAACAAGCAGCCTCGAAAGGACCATAAGGTCTGTTGCTGTTTGCTTTCCTGTGTAATCCATTTTCACTCCTTTGCCTCCCTTCCTCTCTCTCTCTCTCTTTTTCTCTGTCCTCCTCCTCCTCCTCCTCCTCCAGTGCCCCATACTCCTCGAATTCACATCCTCCTTTGCCCTCCCCCTCCCCCTCCCCTTCCAGATGAGAGAGAAGATGAGAGCAGAATGAATCAGTTTCTATGCGTATGTCTTCCCTCTCTCTCACACACTCCCCTCAAACACCCCTCATCTCCTCTCTCTCTCTCTCTCTCTCTCTCTCTCTCTCTCTCTCTCTCTCTCTCTCTCTCTGTATATATACAGATATGTATACATAAAACTCGTCAGGAAAAATGACAAGTTAAGTACCGAGTTTCTTTTATTTCAAGAAACATTTCATTTTCCTTTTCCACTTTACACTTTTCTGGGTAGGTGTGCTTTATAATTTATATCAAACGTTTTTGTCATTTATTCTTCACACACACACACACACACACACACACACACACACACACACACACACACACACACATATGGATCCTCTGTGGTACAGTGGTAAAGTGTGCTTTTTCGTACACTGAAGAACGAGGGTTCGCGCCCCGCCAGGGTAATAAATTTGGGAGCGTTCTTCAGGCCACTTACTGTATTGGCGGACATAAGGGCTCCTGTGGTTGAACCAGTGTCGCGTACTATAAAGTATGCTTGCACCCAGTCGGCTTGCGCGGGCCGATTACACTTGGGTCACAGACAACACACACATCCAAAACCATTCCAGCTCTACAATTACACTTACAAGCACTTCTCACCCTACATACAATCTCTACTAGACATCCTAAGCCACTTGGTAGAGATACATTGGCTGTATCGTCCCCGCTTCGGTCAGGATAGGCCGGTCCTGCAGTGGACATTCAAACGGCTGATGAGATGATATATATATATATATATATATATATATATATATATATATATATGTATGATTCGTATATTTATTTATAATTATGCTCTCTCTCTCTCTCTCTCTCTCTCTCTCTCTCTCTCTCTCTCTCTCTCTCTCTCTCTCTCTCTCTCTCTCTCTCTCTCTCTCTCTCTCTCACTCAGATTGATCTGTGTCGCTCATTTTGTACTTTTCTTTATTTCCCCTCTTCTTGACGGTTCTTTTTTTTCTATTTATCCTCTCCTCTTCCATTATTAACCCATTTCCTCTACTCCCTTGCCAGTTCATCCTTGTTTTTCTTTCTTGTTATTCAATTTTTTTTCACATTTTCTCCCTTCTCCTTACTCTCAAAGCTCCCCTATCTCTTCCATCCATTCTTTCCCTCTCCGCCCCCGTCTCCCCCTCAAATTTCCTTCCTACATGTATTATCTATTTCTCTTTCTCCGTTTCTCTACTCTCCTTCCCCTTCCTTCCCCTCTCCCCACCTATATAATTCCTGCTCGCCCTCTTCCCCTCCCTTCTTCCTTCCTCTTCTCTTCCTCCTCGTCTCCTTCTCTCTCCTTCTTGCTTTACCATCCTTATCCTTCAGTATGTAGAATTAGATCTCGTAGTCATAGTCTACTCTGTAACAAGTAGCTTCGAAGGGACTATAATACCTGTTGCTGTTTGCTTTCCTTTGTATTCATACGTATTCGTTGTCCCTAACCTATCCCACTTCCTCTCCTTCCCCCTCTCCCCCTTTTCCTCTCATATTTCCTACCATTCATGCTTTGTATCTGTTCATCTTTCTCCTTATCCTTCCCTTCCTCCACCCTGTTTTCTCCTCTCGTCTTCACTTCCTTCCTTCTTTCCTCTTTCCATTATCGTATTTCCTGCATATCTGCCTCACCCCTTCTACGCCCTTTCACTTTCCTCTTCCTTTGACTTCCGCTTTTCATCTTTTTCTTTCCTCTTCCCTTCCACATTCTCTTCATCTCATTATTTTCTTGCTTCCTTCCTCTCCCATCTTTACTATCCCAAATGTCTTCTGTATCCTGTCTTCTATTCTCCTCCTCTCCCCTCATCTTCCATTTTCCTCTTCCTTTTTACCCTCCCCTCCTTTCCTACCGTCTTCTACTCCCCATCTTTTTCGCCTCAGTTCTCGTCTTGGCTCCCCTCTCCATTCGTTCTTATTACACTTATCTAATTCTTCCCCTCCCTTTCTTTCATCCCTCCATCATCCCTCTTCCCCCTTACTTATCTGCCAGTTTCTCACTCATGTTCCCCTCTTTCTCTCTTCTTCCTCCCTCTCATCTCATCATTCCTTTTTTCTCCCTTCTTACCCCCATTCTCTTCTCCCCTCCCTTTCTCTCCCTCTCTCTGCTCGCCTTTCAGGGACCCTTGTTTTCTCCTCTTCTTCCTTCTTTTCTCCTCCTTTTCTCTCCTCCATCTCCTCCCTTTCTCCCATTCTTCTCATTCTCCCCATTTATCTTCCAGTTTCCTCCCCTCTCACGGCCTCTCTGCTTCCCTCCCAGCTCCCCTTTCCTGGCCCCTTCTCTCTCTCATCCTTCCCGCTTTTCTCCCTCCCTCTCCTAGCCTCTCCCCTCTCCTCCCACCTTCCCTCCTTCCTCCACTCACCTCCTTTCCTTCCATCTTCCCTCCCTCCTCACCCCTCCTCCCCAGCTCCCCTCATTGCTCCTCTTTCGCGAGTGGTGTAGGGTATGGCCTGTGAGTGTCAGGGGAGGGGGGAGTAGGGCCTCACTGATGGATTGTTACGGGGCGAGAGGAGAAGAGAGGTGAAGGGGAGGAGGAGGAGGAGGAGGAGGAGGAGGAAGAGGGATGACGAGGAAGATGACGAGGAAGAACAGGAAAGTAGGAGGATGGGTGAGGAGAACGAAGATGATAAAGATGAATATAAGGAGTAGGAAGTGGAGAAAAATGGATAAGGAAGGGGAGAGGATGGGAGAGAATAGTATTGAAAGTAAAAGGAATACAGGGAAGAAGAATTGGAGAAAACAGATGAAGGATAGTAGAGGACAAGGAAGATGGGACAGCAGAAACTAAAATGAGGAAGTGGAAGAGGGAATAATGGAGTATAAAGGAAAAAGATACAGCAACGGATTTAATTTTCCTTTCAGGGCCTTTTTTTTATGAGTAAGGCGTTTAGATAATTAGTCAACCATAAGACCTTTTTACCCTGCCTACCTATCCCTCAAAGCAAAACTGGCAGGAAAAGGTGAGAAGAACTATAGCAGATCTTAAGGTGAATTAGATAGCAGTGACGTTAACATAATGGAACGCTTATATCACGGCACTTAAGGAGACTTTGGGGAGTGACATTAAGCCCTTCACTTATATAGGTTTCTTCTGAGCTAAATAAGATTGTGTGGAGTCAGCAAGAATGGAATATATGAAATGTCATGATATGTAAGAAGTTATATTTACCACACTTATCCCACGTCCAAGTTGTAACTGCCTGGAAGACCTAGCGCGCGCGCACACACACACACACACACACACACACACACACACACACACACACACACACACACACACACACACACACACACACACACACACGACAGAGAGAGAGAGAGAGAGAGAGAGAGAGAGAGAAACCTGTTAACGCATACGAAATTTTTCACCAGTTCTTCCTGGCGATTTATTTTGCATGCTGCGCCTCAGTATTCTCTTATAAGCTGTTTATATTCTCTTCCCTCTGGACTTTTCCATTTTCTTCTCATTTCCCTCCTTTCTCTCTGTTTCTCCTCTCTCTCTTCCTCTTCTTTTTCTCATACTCATTCTTCTCTCTTCCTCATTCCCTTTTCTCTTCCTCTTTCTTCTCTTCCTCTTCCCTTCTGTTATTTTTCTCCTCCCTCCTTCCCTATGCATCCAACTTCTTCTTTCGCCTGTTTCTCTTTTGCTGAATCCTATCTTTATTCCTTTTCCATTCCATTCTTCCTCTTTCTTCCCTCTTCCGTTTCTCCCCTCTTCCGTTTCTCCCCTCTTCCTTTTTCTCCCCTCTTCCTCTTTCTCCTCTTCCTCTTTCTCCTCTCTTCCTTTTTCTTCCTTTTTCGTCTTCCCAAAACAATCTTTCTTGAGTCATTTTTAGCTTCGTACATTGGATAGTCGTCTTTTATTTTTATTTTTTTTCATTTTCTCAAAGATGTCTACCCATCCTTCTTTCCTTCTTCTATTACTTCCCCTTTAATTCTTACACTTTCCCCCCCACCTTTTTTTTTTTTCCCAATCCTTTCTCATCCAATCTTCCCAGTCTTCTTTTTCTTCCGTCTTTTCTTATTTCTTTCGTAATTACTCCTCCATTGTTTTCGTTTAATCTTGTGTTCTCTTAATCCAATTGGTTTCACTCTTTTTCTTGCGTCTTTTCCTTTGTCGTCATTGGGTCATCTCATCATTGTTAGTCTGTTTTTCATTTATTTTATTATTCCTTAAATCCCTTCAGTATGCGTGCGTCTTTTTAAATTTTCGGAGTAGCAAAGCCCCATATGATGCGTCACTTTAGGAAGCCTCATATTATACGTCAGTACGAAGCCCCAAATGATGCTTCACACTAGGAGGCCCCATGTGATGCGTCACTTTAGGAAACCTCATGTGATGCGTCACTTTAGGAAACCCCATGTGCAATCCCTGTATGGTCCCGCATCTGTGGATTAATTTCTGTTTTGGTGCTGGAGAGGAACGCCTTCACGTGGTGGCACCGATATAACTTGGCAGTTTAAATGCCCAGATATACAAACGTCCCTCAACTACCTTCATATCCCCCGAAAGGAGGAGGATGGACTGTAGGCGAAGGGCAACTTAAATTTTCACTAGACTGGGCTCAAACCGCGGTTGAACCAACAACAACAACAAAACTACTACTACTACTTACCACTACTACTGCTACTACTACTACTACCTTATGTGCTGTATCTCCTCACTACCCCTCAATAAGTTTATTCCACTTCGGAGACATTAATACCTGTAAGTGTTAGATATAGACTTACCTTAATTAACCCCTTCAGAAAATGAGATCTGTCGGCAGTAGTTTGGGAGTTAGCAAGAATATAATGAAAATGACCTCACCGTATGGGAGTTGTTTATATATATATATATATATATATATATATATATATATATATATATATATATATATATATATATATATATATATATATATATATTTCTTGCTTTCTCTGTGTTCTTGGTGTTTATTGTCTCCGTCTGTTTTTTTAATCCTACCTTATCATTTTCCAATTTTCACACACTCTCCATGCTGATTTTTATATTTCCTTTTGCCTTTTTTTTTAATCTCTGTCTGTATATAATTACCCCTCCTCCTCCTCTTATACTCCCCTCACCCATCACAGTTCAAATCCTCCTCTCTCATTTAGGCCTCTCTCTCTCTCTCTCTCTCTCTCTCTCTCTCTCTCTCTCTCTCTCTCTCTCTCACACACACACACACACACACACACACACACATCTATCTTTCTATCTGTATCTCTCTTCCTCTCTCTGTCTGTCTGTCTGTTTGTCTGTTCATGATCTTTTACACATAGAGAGGAATATTTCCCTTACTGTTCGCGCCACCCCACCAGGTAAACACTATTGTATACGTGGTCTCTGTACAGTATTTTCCCGCGTCTCTCCCATCTCCCCATCTGTTTCTCCTTCCTCACTTCCTACTTTCTCCTTTATCTCCTCCCTCCCCTCTCCTTCCCTCCCCCTCCTTCTCTCCCTGGCCGCGTGTTGAGCTTCTCCCTACGCGTCCTCCTCAGGGAGATATGAAGAAGTCTGCCCTCCCTGGCCTCCTGCCTTCCCCTCTGACTCACCATAATATCAGTGCACTCCCCTGCTGCGGAAAGGGAGACAGGGAAGGTGAGGGAGAGAGGGAGGGGGGAGAGAGTGATGGAGAGGTGGGCAGAGGCAGAGAAGGTGATGGAGGGATGCGGAGAGGTGGGGAAGGTGATACAGAGAAGAAGGGAAGGAAAAGGTGATGGAGGAAAGTAGGGAAAGGAAAGAAGGTCAGGGAGAGACGGAGAGAGGTAGAAGTGAAAGGAGGAAAGTTACGAGAGTGAAGGATGCTGATGAATGAAGGTAGGGAAGGGACGGACTATGATGGTGAGAAGTAGGGAAGGGAAAAAGGTCATGGATAGATAGAAAGAGGTGGGAGAAAGATGGGAAGAGGCAGGTGAAGAAGGGGAGCGAGGAAGGGGTGTAAGGAAGAGTAATGGAGAGAGAGAGAGAGAGAGAGAGAGAGAGAGAGAGAGAGAGACTGGGCATGGGGAGAAGGGGTGGGTAAAGGAGGAGCAGGAAGAAAAAGGAAGAAGAAAAAACGAAGGAAGGCAAGACAAGGAAGAAGGCGAGAAGGAACATAATTAAGGAGATGGAGTCTGAGAGGTAAAAAGCAAGAGAGAAAAAGAAAAAGGTGAGAGAAGGAAAAAGGAGAGAAGACGGTGCAAGGAAGACGAAAGGAAGGAAAATATAAATGAAGAAATTACGGTACGAAAAGAAGGAAGGAAGAAAAGGAGAGAATGCGATAGGAAAGAAGGAAGAAAGGAGGAAAGAAAGCAAGGGCGAAGAAAGGAAGGAAAAGAGGAAGGGAGGGAAGACTTAAATAGAGAATATGAGAAGAAAGGAACGAAAAGAGAAAATGAGAAATGACGAAAGAGAGAAAAACAGGAAAAAATAGAAAAAGAAGCAAAAATGAAAAAAAGAGTGGAAAAGAAAAAACTTAAGGAACAAGAAAGGAAGGACCTTTGTAAATATTATAATTACAAAAGGTTAAGAACAGAATATCATCGCAGGAGAGAGAGAGAGAGAGAGAGAGAGAGAGAGAGAGAGAGAGAGAGAGAGACTAGACGGTTTGACAGACTAATGAGAGGCAAGGAAAGGGTAAAAACAAGAAGCCTTGAAGGGGGCAAGAGGTGGGACGTGAGAGGCGAGGAGGAGGAGGAGGAGGAGGAAGGGAGAGGAGGAAGAGGAATAGGCAGAGAAGTATAAAAGACGAATATGAACCAGAGAAGAAGACGATAATAATGCAGGAAGAAAAATAAAGAAGAGAGAGGCAGGGCGACATGGAAGTAAGCGAGGAACACAGAGAAAGAGAGAGAGAGAGAGAGAGAGAGAGAGAGAGAGAGAGAGAGAGAAACATGAATGGGAAGTAAAAACAGGAAAGAAAGATGGAAATAAAGCAGAAGTAATGAATAAATAAGAATAACAGAAAAAGTGGGTAATTATATAGTAAAATAGATAGAGGAGAGAGAGACCAGGAGAGGATTGGAGAAAAAGGGGAGAAGAGAGATGGGAAAGAAATAGCAGCACAGAATAAAGATGAAAATTTTAGAAGAAGAAAAATGAAGAAGAAGTGGAAGAAGAATGAAAAAAAAGATCAAGTGGGAAGTATAGGTACCAAAACAGAAAAGTAATATTACAGGAAGCCAGGTATCTGGGTGGAAGGATGGGGAGAGAAAGACATGAGAAGGACTGGAGAGAAGGAAGAAGAAAAAAATGGGTGAGCAGTGGAAGAAGAAAGGTAAAACACAGAACAATTGGACAGTAATAAAATAAGAAGTTGGGTAGGGGAGAGGAGAGGAGAAGACCGATAGAAGTGAAGTAGAAGAAGAAGAGAAAGAGTGAACATTGAAGAAGAAGGTAATAATATAAGAAGACAGCTATTTGGGATGGTAGATAGGAGAGAGAGAGAGAGAGAGAGATGGGAAAATAGAGGAGGACGATCGAAGAAATGTTAAAGAAGAAGCAAAAGAGGTAAAGAAGAAGAGGACAATGTGCAAAAATGCAACTATGAAGACGGCAGATATAGGAGAGAAAGCGATGGGGAAGAAAGGCGGAGAAGAAGAACGGTAGAGAAGGAGGAGGAGGAGGAAGAGGAGGAGGAGGGGGGGGGGAAAGAAAACGAAGAATGTTATAGAAGAAGAGGCCAATTATGTAAAAACACAAGAACGGGAAGGTGGATAGTGGAGAGAGAAGGATGGGGGAGACAGGAGAAGAGAGGAGAAGAAGAAAGATGGACAAGAATTATAAGAAGAGGAAAGAGAGGAGGTAGAAAAAAGTAGAGGGCAATAATATAAGGAGACAGCTATGGGATGGTAGATAGGGGGGAGGGGAGTGAAGAGAAGGGTGAGGAGCAATGTATGGTGGAGGGCAGCGAGGCGGGGAGATAAGGGAGTGATAGGGGAGGAGATGTAGGAGACAGGGTGTTAAAATGTCAGACACGAGAGAGAGAGAGAGAGAGAGAATCCTTTTAGTTCTTTCTGTATTGTCTCGCTTCCTAGCTATTTATCTCTCTCTTCATCTGTCCATCCCTCTGTCTGTATATCTGTGTGTCTGTTTGGTCTGGCTTTCTCTATGTGTCTGTATGTTTCATCATGTATATATCTATCTTCTGTCCATCTCTGTATCTATCTGTGTTTGTCTATCTATCCGTATATCTCTGTCTATTTATCATTCTGTCAATCAATCCATCAGTCTGTATATTAATCTGTCGGTTTGTCGGTTTGTCTTTCTATGTTTGTCTTTATTTGGTCTTTTCATCTGTCTGTCCATCTATATGAAGAACACAAGCACACGTGTCAACTATCAGATGTCACAGGCAAGAGATGAGGTGGTGTCAGGTATAAGGGTGCCTGAGAGTGGGTATAAGGGCGCCCGAGAGTGGGTATGAGGGTGCTTGAGCGGGGGTATAAGGGTGCCAGAGAGAGGTAATAAGGGTGCCTGAGGGTGAGTATAAGGGTACCTGAGGGTAGGTATAAGGATGCCTGAGGGTGGGTCTGAGGGTGTCTGAGAGTGGGTATAAGGGTGTCTGAGAGTGGGTATAAGGGTGCCTGATGGTGGGTATAAGGGTGCCTGAGCATGGAGCTTGACGTACCCCTGGTGCGGCTCAGACAAGTTTCCATGGCAGTGAAATATTAGCGGAAATAATTAGCGACGCCGAAAGCAGGGTCAAAATTCAGACATGACGTTGCCCTGTTCTCTCAACAATTGATATGTGTGTGTGTGTGTGTGTGTGTGTGTGTGAAGTGTATATTAACCATACAGCTGAAGACAGAGCACCAAAATGCTGTCATATACACAACTTAGCCTTTTGTGTGTGAATATGTTTACCTGGCGTGGGTGGAACGAAAACAATTGTGTGTAGATCCGTGGCTGCCCAGGTATATAGTTTTTGCGTATGGCTTTGTGTCTCAGCATTCCTGCCTTAATTTACCACATCAGTTTTCACGCCAGAATCTCTTTTTTTGCTATTGGTTTTTGTGTGTGTGTTTGTGTGTTTTTTATTGTAGGCCTCTCGTGGGCGTGAGCGTGGAAGTTATAAGCTCCTTAGTCCATTAGTTATCGTTTTTTGTTACACTCAGCCCCGTCACTACGATGGCTCTCCTTATACCCTTTGAGTCAGAGTGATACTCATTTTAGTTAAAACTTCCCACATCGCTGTGGGAAGTTTTTTTGTTTTTGTCGATATTATTATTATTATTATTATTACTTTTTTAAGCATTGCGATATTTCAAGGGCTATTTGGCTTAGAGCCGTCAAACTTGGTCAGCTTAGGCCGACAGCTATCCGCTTCCCTTGTCCAAATTTGGTGGTAATCCATCAACCGGATCTTCGGATTTTATCCGGAACACAGAAAATGAATGAGCCCGCAATCTCGAGAACCACTTAAGCCAGGAAGCTGAAATTTTACTACAAAATAGCCTTACGGCGGACCCAGGCAGGAAGTGAGTATGGTTCCAATCGGTTGATAAATGGTTGTAATGATCGTGGTAGTGAAGACAAATGATTGTGATGATCTTGCTAGTAAAGGTAAATGGTTGTTATGATCGTAGTAGTGATGATAAATGGTTGTGATCATCATGGTAGTAAAGACAAATGGTTGTGATGATCGTGGAAGCAAAGATAAATGGTTGTGATGATCGTGGCACTGAAGATAAATTATTGTGGTGATCGTGGTAGTGATGATAAACGGTTGTGATGATCATGGTAGTAAAGATAAGTGGTTGTGATGATCGTGGTAATAAAGATAAATGTTGTGAGGATCATGGTAGTAAAGATAAATGGTTGTGATGATCGTGGTAGTGAAGATAAATTGTTGTGAGGATCATGGTATTGAAAATAAATAGTTGGCATGATCGTGGTAGTAAAGATAAATGAGTGACGATCGTGGTAATAAAAAAAAATGGTTGTAATGATCGTGTTAGACGTAATGATGTCGCTGGTAGTAACGATATTAAACTCTCTCTCTCTCTCTCTCTCTCTCTCTCTCTGTCAGTGGTGCTTGCAGAGTTGCCTATGACTAAACTGGGGCAGTGGTGTTGGTTGTATTATTGGCAGTTGTGGTTGTAATGACATAATGGTAGGTCAGTGGCAGCTGTATGATAATCAGTGGTTATGGTGGTTACAGTAATGGTGATGGTAGTTGTGGTTGTGATGGTAGAATGGTAGCCCAATGGTAGTTGCATATCAGAGGTTGTGATGGAATGGTTATGGACACAAGCTGTGGTGAATATGATAGTAGGATAGTATAGTCTTTTTATTCTAACCTGGCCAAAAAATTGCCATCCTTCCACATTGAGTGCTTATCTGTAACAATAGAGTAACACTAAATACGATGCTGGTCATGAAGAATTGTTATGAGAAGCAAGTAGAGCCACAGTATTGGCTTTTTCTGCCACAGGGCTACGTGAATCATGCTGTATAAGGACAAAAATCTGGGCCAGGTTATAGTGACACAACTCTAGTCACCAGTTCACCAAAATGTAATACTTTACCCTTGCTGTGAAGTAATGAAGTGATTGGTTTTCACTTGGCGGTGTAGGTTTGCGTATTTTTTGAATATAGGCCTGTTTAGAGTCATTGAGAATAGAACGTTACAGTCATGTGCAGTTAGTCATAATACAACGATACAGCCGTATACAGGTAGTCATAATAAAACGTTACAATCATGTACAGTTAGTCATAATTAAAAACGTTACAGTTATGTACAGTTAGTCATAATAAAACGTTACAATCATGTACAGTTAGTCATAATAAAACGTTACAGTTATGTACAGTTAGTCATAATAAAACATTACTGTCATGTACAGTTAGTCATAATAAAACGTTACAATCATGTACAGTTAGTCATAATAAAACGTTACAATCATGTACAGTTAGTCACAATAAAACGTTACAATCATGTACAGTTACTCATAATAAAACGTTACAATCATGTACAGTTAGCCACAATAAAACGTTACAATCATGTACAGTTAGTCATAATAAAACGTTACAATCATGTACAGTTAGCCACAATAAAACGTTACAATCATGTACAGTTAGTCATAATAAAACGTTACAATCATGTACAGTTAGTCATAATAAAACTTTCCTGAATTCGCCAACAGAGGACTTTGACTTGAAACCAACTAATTCTCTGCTGTAGGCAGTTGGGTAGAGTTAGTGGAAATGTTACAGTCTTGCAGACTTTGTGATAAAACGCTACAGTCATGTAGAGTTACTAATAAAACGTTACAATCGTGCAGAGTTATTGGGAATAAAACGCTACTGTCGTGTAGAGTTAGTGAAAGGAAGGAAGGAAGGAAGGAATAATGAAGAACTAGCACCAAGCCATATAATAGCTATATGGCACTAAGGCTGGTGTTGAAGTGGTCTTGGCATGAATGTGGTGTGAGGAAGAAAAGGTTAACGCCATTTCTAAGTCCATAAATTATATATGTCATGAAACCAGATGTCTAAACTAACCTGGTAGAAGAGGGAAAATAAAGACTTGAAGAAACACGGAAATATCAAATAAAGACGTACGACAGAAGAGTATAGTAAGGAGAGAAAGACTGGAGATAAAAAGGCCCCTTTTCGTCGCTTCTTACGACAAACAGGGTTACTGGGGAAGTATTCTTCCTCCCCCCCCTCATCCCCAGGGGATTGGCAGCTCTTGGTTGTGTCCTCACTAGCAAGGTGTCCGGCATGAACAGACCGAGCCAGCACCACAGGGCACGTAAGCTCCCCCACCACGACAAGGTGGCTGCCATGGGGGAGGTAGAGTTAGTGAGAATAAAACGTTACAGTCGTGCAGAGCTATTGAGCATAAAACGCTACAGTCGTGTAAACGTAGCGATAAAATGTTACAGTCGTGCTGAGTTAGCAATAATAAAATGTTTCAGACTTGGGCAGCAGAAGAGCTAAACCCTGAGATCAACTGGTAAACGCTACAGTCGTATAGAGTTAGTGATAATAAAGCATTTCTGACTTTGCCAGCATATGAGTTAAATCCTGAGATGAACTGACAATAGAATGTTACAGTTGTGTACAGTTAGTGAGAATAAAACATTTCTGACTTTGGCGGCAGAGGAGCTAAGCCCTGAGATCAAGTGAAAATAACACGTTACAGTCATGCAGAGTTTTTGTGCAAATAAAACACTTCACACTTTGGCTGCAGAGGTGCTAAATCCTGAGATCAACTGGTAAACGGTCGTGCAGAGTTAGTGATAATAAAACATCTCTGACTTTGCCAGCATATGAGTTAAATCCTGAGATGAACTGACAATAAAATGTTACAGTTGTGCACAGTTAGTGATAATAAAACATTTCTGACTTTAGCGGCAACAGAGCTGAACGCTGAGATCAAGCAGTCCTCCCTTTCTTTGCCTCCTTATCCGCCAGCCGTTTGCTCCTTCTCAGGATCCTCGTTTCATTCTCCTTGGTGTTCAGTTTTCGTTTTTCCCTGCAATTTCCACTGCGACGTCAACCTTTACTCTCTTACCGTTAACACTTTGCCTGACTTTTGTCCTTTTCACGTTTTCCGTTTCTCTGTCACTCACGGTCAGCTTTCTCTTCCTTCCTCTCGTTCCTTCTTGTGCTGTTAAGGTTGAGGTGGAGACCTGGCCTTGTAGGTGCGGCGTGGCTCGGTCTTCCTGCCGCACGTCGTCCTCTTCACCCACTTGTACGTCAGGGAACTTCGCCTCCAGTATCCTCATCACACGGTTCATGGGAATGTCGTCGTTTGCACCAGGAATGAAGGCAAATGCGTCGCTAATCATCTCGTTGCAGTCGGTGACTGATATCATTTTAACATAATACAGCCAATCAAGGAACCTACTGATGTCCTTATACTCGTTCCTATCGATGTCAAGGTGTGGTACCTCGCTCGTGAACTCCTTGCAGAGGCCATAGTCTATAATTCGTGGAACATACGTTTTTCCTCCGCTGTTCACATCAGTTTCAAGTATTATATTACACAAGTGTAGATCATTATGAGAATAACTCTTATCGTGAATTTCCCTGAGTTTATGACCAACTTTAAGAAACACAGGATATAGATACTGTTGTTCAAGATCCTTCCAGCAGCTGCCTAACAGCCTGCCTTCTACGTACTCCATTATTATGACGGGTCTGTCACAGCACACGGCATACAGGCGCGGCGCTCCCCCACTCCCATCCAGGTCGAACATACACCGTGCTTCCTTCAGAAACAGCTGCAACATGAACTCCTCTTGTTCCTCCTTACCCCACTTCAGACACGCCCGCTGCCCCTTGTACACCACCATTTCAGTCCAAGCGTACATTCCCTGCCCGATTCGCTTCAGCACACTGACGTCCGCCGCTAACTTCTCCCAAGTAAACACTACCGACTCCATCCCGGTCAAATCAGGCGGAGGTTCCCACTGTCCATTACCCCGGCCGATTGCCATCAGCCCGGGGGAGACACACCCGTTAAACATTTTCACAAGTTAAATGAATATAATATATGTGTGAGCTAATTACAAATATTTAAAGCACGTATATATATAATTAAATCAATACAGAAGGATTCAAGTGTATAAAGTAAATAATATATGGTCAAGCTACCGAAGTACTTGTTCAATCTGCAGACCAAGGGTAGCAAGTACGCATCCTCAATAAATAATAGCGATCATAGAATTTGTCGAGAGAGAGATCGGTGATGAAGATAACACTTGCAGGGGTGACTGCAGTGGTAATGTCGCTGGTAGTTATAATAATACTGAAAATGCAGTAGTGGTAGTAATGATAGTTGTAGTAATAATGGTGGTAGTGATCATGATGGTAGTGTTGTTGTTGCCCAACCTCTGTCCGCCTGACCAAGCTGACCCGTCGACCGCAGATTAGCAACCGCCCCAATGGGGTTATCCCATAGGTTTCCTACACAGTTGGTGTTGTGTCTGCGTCTTAGTGAGGCGTGTGCTGTGAAGTAGTTTATGTGTTATGTTGTGTGGGCCTATTGTACAAGCGGGGCACCTCTGTGTGACTCCACCTAACCCAGATCTAGTCCAGTAACTTTGGAGGACTGGGTGATGTCTTGATCTAAGGCTAGCTAGGTGAACTCGATCACCTGTATGAAAGGACACCTCAGACACGTGGGTATTCAGAAAGGGGGGCTTGTATTACATTGCTCTGATCGAGGTGTTGTATTGCCCTTTAGGTGAAGAGATATGTAGGTGTTTTTTCATTGCTCGTGTTGGAATGTCTGGAGGTGGGATGCTTTTGAAGAGAGCTTGGTAATGTTTGAGTGGCGATGGTTTTATGTGCCTAGTTGAAATGTGTGGCTCTGTCATATACGGGAGGGATGTTGTGTGGTAGCAGCATTCTGCCGGGTAAAACTGTGCCTCTCATATCGAGGACTTTAGAGTGTAAGTGGGCTCTGGGATTAGTATTGGTGCAGCAAGCTATACGCTGAGCGTTGTTCTCCGTAGCCTGCAAGGTGTTGTAGTTGGTGTTCGATAGGATTGAGCCATACCAGGAAAGAATAGGGCAACACTGATCGAATATCTTGTTTGTAGGGTAGATGGAGAGTTCCTTTTTGTTGTCCAAAATCTGTCTCAGTGACCTAAGTCCGTTTCATCTGGGGGCTCACCGCCTCTTTATGTCTTGTATGTGGTCCCAGAAGGTATGTCCAGTGTCACATCACGTACCAGTAAAGGATCATAGTGAATGAGGTATGTGGCACAGTCACATCGTTAAGTATAGGTTATGGTGTATCTGTGCCACTGATGATGAGGATGGTGGTGGATTTGGTTGAAGCAATTATCAACATGTTGACCTTGACCCATGCCTGATGTGTAAAAGAAATCTTATCCTAGTGAGCATGCTGTGGCTGCGATAAGGTGTGTAGGCGTTATATTATTGCTATCTGCATAAGTTGCAATGTTTGTGGACGGTTACGGTGTGGGAATATTATTCTTATATATGATGCAGACATTTGGGGTACCGGTACTTAAGTGAGAGAACAAAGGCCAGGGGAACACCGTTATTTAAGTTTCGTGTTCATAATGACTTGACGTGGAATGTAACATATACTCGTGTACCTCATGGATAGTTGGCAAGGCAATGTTTGATGCTGATGATTTTTACAGCCAGTTTGCGTCGGTGGATGGCATCAAATGCCATAATAATGTTTACTGTTGTAAGAAGTGTGTGTTGTACAGGTCTCGTTGAATTGATGGCGTCAGATGCATTTTGTATGAGGTTGGTTAGTAGGTGTCAGTGGGGTGAAGTGCTCTAAAGCCGTGTTGTGAAGGAGCAAGGGCAATGGGTAGTGGTGCGTTCTGAATCGCACGTTTAGTTATCTTGGATGGTGTGTTGGATAGTGTTATGGGTCCGTGCGAAGAAGGGTATACTGGGTTTGGTTTGAGTGTAGTGATGATTGCTCCATGTTTCTACAGTCGAGAATGTGTGTGTGTGTGTGTGTGTGTGTGTGTGTGTGTGTGTGTGTGTGTGTGTGTGTGTGTGTGTGTGTGTGTGTGTGTGTGTGTGTGTGTGTGTGTGTGTGTGTGTGTGTGTGTGTGTGTGTGTGTGTGTGTGTGTGTGTGTGTGTGTGTGTGTGTGTGTGTGTGTGTGTGTGTGTGTGTGTGTGTGTGTGTGTGTGTGTGTGTGTGTGTGTGTGTGTGTGTGTGTGTGTGTGTGTGTGTGTGTGTGTGTGTGTGTGTGTGTGTGTGTGTGTGTGTGTGTGTGTGTGTGTGTGTGTGTGTGTGTGTGTGTGTGTGTGTGTGTGTGTGTGTGTGTGTGTGTGTGTGTGTGTGTGTGTGTGTGTGTGTGTGTGTGTGTTATGGTCCTAAATGATTCAGGTGGTGGTAGTGTTAGCGTAGGTAGCTACAACAGTGGTAGTGACCATAGTGGTCATGATGTCGCCGCTGGTGGTGATAGTGGCAATGGTGACGTGTAGTTGTGGCAGTAGTAGTGATGATATTTTTAGTCATGATATTTATAATGATGACAGTGGTAATGATTCCACCGATAGTGGTGATAGTGGCAGAGATGACTTGGTTGTGGCAGTAATAATAAAGTTAATGGTAGTTATGATTTTGATATTAATGATAGTGGTAATTATGACAGTGGTAATGATGTTACAGGTAGTGATGACTGCATAGTGATGATATCGGCAGTGATAACTGTAGTTATGAGTGCTGTAGTGATGACAGATAAGTAATGATATCGAGATAGATGACAGATCAGTAGTGATAGCGGAAGTGATGGCAGATTGGTAATGATAGTGAAAGTAATGACGCAGTAGTAATGACAGCGATAGTGGTGACATTAGTAATAAGAGCAATAATGATGGCAAATTAGTAATGATGGAGGTAGTGATGACAGATTAGAAATAATATCGGTAGTGATGATAGATTGATAAGGATAGTGGTAGTGATGACAGATTAGTAGTGATAACAATGATGATGACAGATTAGTAATGAAGTGATGACAGGTTAGCAATGAGAGCAGTAGTGATGATAGTTTAGTACTGTTACCAGCAGTGATGACGGATTATTAATTTATCCGTAGTGATAAGTAATGTCATTTGTAGTAATGACAGATTAGTAATGTGAGCGGTGGTGATGACAGTTTAGTAATGATAGTTGTAATGATGACAGATTAGTAATGATAATGGTAGAGGTGGCAGTAGTAGTGATAGAGTTGGTTGTGATGTCAGTAATAATGATGACGGATCAGTGGTGGTGACTCCTGTACTATTTGCAACAACAGTGATTATAATATTTTTTGTGGAACTGATAGTGATGACAATTTGTGATGCATGTGGTAACTTTGACCACAGTGGTAGAGTCGGTGGTAAAGGAGGTATTGGTTGTGATGATCGTTGTAGTGAAGATAAATGGTTGTGATGATCGTTGTAGTGAAGATAAATGGTTGTGATGATCGTTGTAGTGAAGATAAATGGTTGTGATGATCGTAGTAGTGAAGATAAATGATTGTGATGATCGTAGTAGTGAAGATTAATGGTTGTGATGATCGTGGTAGTGAAGATTAATGGTTGTGATGATCGTAGTAGTGAAGATAAATGATTGTGATGATCGTAGTAGTGAAGATAAATTTTTGTAACGATCGTGGTAGTGAACATAAATGGTTGTGCTGATCGTGGTATTGAAGATAAATTGTTGTGATGATAGTGGTAGCAAAGATGCATTGTTGTGATGATCGCGGTATTGAAGATAAATGATTGTGATGATCGTGATAGTAAAGATAAATGATTGTGATGATCGTGGTAGTAAAGGTAAAGGGTTGTGATGATCGTGGTAGTGAAGATAAATGATTGTGATGATAGTGGTAGTAAAGATAAATGATTGTAATGATCGTGGTAGAAGTAATGATGTCACTGGTAGTAATGATATTAAACACACACACACACACACACACACACACACACACACACACACACACACAGTGGTGCTTGCAGAGTTGCCTATGACTAAACTGGGGCAGTGGTGTTGGTTGTATTATTGGCAGTTGTGGTTGTAATGACATAATGGTAGGTCAGTGGCAGCTGTATAATAATCAGTGATTATGGTGGTTACAGTAATGGTGATGGTAGTTGTGGTTGTGATGGTAGAATAGTAGCCCAATGGTAGTTGCATATCAGAGGTTGTGATGGAATGGTTATGGACACAAGCTGTGGTGAATATGATAGTAGGATAGTATAGTCTTTTTATTCTAACCTGGCCAAAAAACTGACATCCTTCCACCTTGAATGCTTAGCTGTAACAATAGAGTAACACTAGAATACGATGCTGGTCATGAAGAATTGTCATGAGAAGCAAGCATTGGCTTTTTCTGCCACAGGGCTACGTGAATCATGCTGTATAAGGACGAAAATCTGGGCCAGGTTATAGTGACACAACTCTAGTCACCAGTTCACCAAAATATAATACTTCACCCTTGCTGTGAAGTAATGAAGTGATTGGTTTTCACTTGCCGGTGTAGGTTTGCGTATTTTCTGAATATAGGCCTGTTTAGAATCACTGAGAATAGAACGTTACAGTCATGTGCAGTTAGTCATAATACAACGATACAGTCGTATACAGGTAGTCATAATAAAACGTTACAATCATGTACAGTTAGTCACAATAAAACGTTACAATCATGTACAGTTACTCATAATAAAACCGTTACAATCATGTACAGTTAGTCATAATAAAACGTTACAATCATGTACAGTTAGTCACAATAAAACGTTACAATCATGTACAGTTAGTCACAATAAAACGTTACAATCATGTACAGTTAGTCACAATAAAACGTTACAATCATGTACAGTTAGCCACAATAAAACGTTACAATCATGTACAGTTAGTCATAATAAAACGCTACAATCATGTACAGTTAGTCATAATAAAACGTTCCTGAATTCGCCAACAGAGGACTTTGACTTGAAACCAACTAATTCTCTGCTGTAGGCAGTTGGGTAGAGTTAGTGGAAATGTTACAGTCTTGCAGACTTTGTGATAAAACGCTACAGTCATATAGAGTTACTAATAAAACGTTACAATCGTGCAGAGTTATTGGGAATAAAACGCTACTGTCGTGTAGAGTTAGTGAAAGGAAGGAAGGAATACTGAAGAACTAGCACCAAGCCATATAATAGCTATATTGCACTAAGGCTGGTGTTGAAGTGGTCTTGGCATGAATGTGGTGTGAGGAAGAAAAGGTTAACGTCATTTCTAAGTCCATAAATTATATATGTCATGAAACCAGATGTTTAGACTAACCTGGTAGAAGAGGGAAAATAAAGACTTGAAGAAACACGGAAATATCAAATAAAGACGTACGACAGAAGAGTATAGTAAGGAGAGAAAGACTGGAGATAAAAAGGCCCCTTTTCGTCGCTTCTTACGACAAGCAGGGATACTGGGGAAGTATTCTTCCCCCCCCCCCTCATCCCCATGGGATTGGCAGCTCTTGGTTGTGTCCTCACTAGCGAGGTGTCCGGCATGAACAGACCGAGCCAGCACCACAGGGCACGTAAGCTCCCCCACCACGACAAGGTGGCTGCCATGGGGGAGGTAGAGTTAGTGAGAATAAAATGTTACAATCGCGCAAAGCTATTGAGCATAAAACGCTACAGTCGTGTAAACGTAGCGATAAAATGTTACAGTCGTGCTGAGTTAGCAATAATAAAATGTTTCAGACTTGGGCAGCAGAAGAGCTAAACCCTGAGATCAACTGGTAAACGCTACAGTCGTATAGAGTTAGTGATAATAAAGCATTTCTGACTTTGCCAGCATATGAGTTAAATCCTGAGATGAACTGACAATAGAATGTTACAGTTGTGTACAGTTAGTGAGAATAAAACATTTCTGACTTTGGCGGCAGAGGAGCTAAGCCATGAGATCAAGTGAAAATAAAACGTTACAGTCATGCTGAGTTTGTGCAAATAAAACACTTCACACTTTGGCTGCAGAGGTGCTAAATCCTGAGATCAACTGGTAAGCGGTCGTGCAGAGTTAGTGATAATAAAACATCTCTGACTTTGCCAGCATATGAGCTAAACCCTCAGAGGGACTGACAATAAAATGTTACAGTTGTGCACAGTTAGTGATGATAAAACATTTCTGACTTTAGCGGCAACAGAGCTGAACGCTGAGATCAAGCAGTCCTCCCTTTCTTTGCCTCCTTTTCCGCCAGCCGTTTGCTCCTTCTCAGGATCCTCGTTTCATTCTCCTTGGTGTTCAGTTTTCGTTTTTTCCCTGCAATTTCCACTGCGACGTCAACCTTTATTCTCTTACCGTTAACACTTTGCCTGACTTTTGTCCTTTTCACGTTTTCCGTTTCTCTGTCACTCACGGTCAGCTTTCTCTTCCTTCCTCTCGTTCCTTCTTGTGCTGTTAAGGTTGAGGTGGAGACCTGGCCTTGTAGGTGCGGCGTGGCTCGGTCTTCCTGCCGCACGTCGTCCTCTTCACCCACTTGTACGTCAGGGAACTTCGCCTCCAGTATCCTCATCACACGGTTCATGGGAATGTCGTCGTTTGCACCAGGAGTGAAGGCAAATGCGTCGCTAATAATCTTGTTGCAGTCTGTGACTGATATCATTTTAACATAATACAGCCAATCAAGGAACCTACTGACGTCCTTATACTCGTTCCTATCAATGTCAAGGAGTGGTACCTCGCTCGTGAACTCCTTGCAGAGGCCATAGTCTATAATTCGTGGAACATAAGTTTTTCCTCCGCTGTTCACATCAGTTTCAAGTATTATATTACACAAGTGTAGATCATTATGAGAATAACTCTTATCGTGAATTTCCCTGAGTTTATGACCAACTTTAAGAAACACAGGATGTAGATACTGTTGTTCAAGATCCTTCCAGCAGCTGCCTAACAGCCTGCCTTCTACGTACTCCATTATTATGACGGGTCTGTCACAGCACACGGCGTACAGGCGCGGCGCTCCCCCACTCCCATCCAGGTCGAACAAACACCGTGCTTCCTTTAGAAACAGCTGCAACATGAACTCCTCTTGTTCCTCCTTACCCCACTTCAGACACGCCCGCTGCCCCTTGTACACCACCATTTCAGTCCAAGCGTACATTCCCTGCCCGATTCGCTTCAGCACACTGACGTCCGCCGCTAACTTCTCCCAAGTAAACACTACCGACTCCATCCCGGTCAAATCAGGCGGAGGTTCCCACTGTCCATTACCCCGGCCGATTGCCATCAGCCCGGGGGAGACACACCCGTTAAACATTTTCACAAGTTAAATGAATATAATATATGTGTGAGCTAATTACAAATATTTAAAGCACGTATATATATAATTAAATCAATACAGAAGGATTCAAGTGTATAAAGTAAATAATATATGGTCAAGCTACCGAAGTACTTGTTCAATCTGCAGACCAAGGGTAGCAAGTACGCATCCTGAATAAATAATAGCGATCATAGAATTTGTCGAGAGAGAGATCGGTGATGAAGATAACACTTGCAGGGGTGACTGCAGTGGTAATGTCGCTGGTAGTTATAATAATACTGAAAATGCAGTAGTGGTAGTAATGATAGTTGTAGTAATAATGGTGGTAGTGATCATGATGGTAGTGTTGCTGTTGCCCAACCTCTGTCCGCCTGACCAAGCTGACCCGTCGACCGCAGATTAGCAACCGCCCCAATGGGGTTATCCCATAGGTTTCCTACACAGTTGGTGTTGTGTCTGCGTCTTAGTGAGGCGTGTGCTGTGAAGTAGTTTATGTGTTATGTTGTGTGGGCCTATTGTACAAGCGTGGCACCTCTGTGTGACTCCACCTAACCCAGATCTAGTCCAGCAACTTTGGAGGACTGGGTGATGTCTTGATCTAAGGCTAACTAGGTGAACTCGATCACCTGTATGAAAGAACACCTCAGACACGTGGGTATTCAGAAATGGGGGCTTGTATTACATTGCTCTGATCGAGGTGTTGTATTGCCGGTTAGGTGATGAGATATGTAGGTGTTTTTTCATTGCTCGTGTTGGAATGTCTGGAGGTGGGATGCTTTTGAAGAGAGCTTGGTAATGTTTGAGTGGCGATGGTTTTATGTGCCTAGTTGATATGTGTGGCTCTGTCATATACGGGAGGGATGTTGTGTGGTAGCAGCATTCTGCCGGGTAAAACTGTGCCTCTCATATCGAGGACTTTAGAGTGTAAGTGGGCTCTGGGATTAGTATTGGTACAGCAAGCTATACGCTGAGCGTTGTTCTCTGTAGCCTGCAAGGTGTTGTAGTTTGTGTTCGATAGGATTGAGCCATACCAGGAAAGAATAGGGCAACACTGATCGAATATCTTGTTTGTAGGGTAGATGGAGAGTTCCTTTATGTTGTCCAAAATCTGTCTCAGTGACCTAAGTCCGTTTCATCTGGAGGCTCACCGCCTCTTTATGTCTTGTATGTGGTCCCAGAAGGTGTGTCCAGTGTCACATCACGTACCAGTAAAGGATCATAGTGAAGGAGGTATGTGGCACAGTCACATCGTTAAGTGTAGGTTATGGTGTATCTGTGCCACTGATGATGAGGATGGTGGTGGATTTGGTTGAAGCAATTATCAACATGTTGACCTTGACCCATGCCTGATGTGTAAAAGAAATCATATCCTAGTGAGCATGCTTTGGCTGCGATAAGGTGTGTAGGCGTTATATTATTGCTATCTGCATAAGTTGCAATGTTTGTGGACGGTTGCGGTGTGGGAATATTATTCTTATATATGATGCAGACATTTGGGGTACCGGTACTTAAGTGAGAGAACAAAGGCCAGGGGAACACCGTTATTTAAATTTCGTGTTCATAATGACTTGCCCTGGAATGTAACATATACTCGTGTACCTCATGGATAGTTGGCAAGGCAATGTTTGATGCTGATGATTTTTACAGCCAGTTTGCGTCGGTGGATGGCATCAAATGCCATTATTTTTTTTTTTTTTTTTTTTATTTTTTTTTTTTTTGTAAGAAGTGTGCGTTGTACAGGTCTCGTTGAATTGATGGCGTCAGATGCATGTTGTATGAGGTTGATTAGTAAGGTGTCAGTGGGGTGAAGTGCTCCAAAGCCGTGTTGTGAAGGAGCAAGGGCAATAGGTAGTGGTGCGTTATGAATCGCACGTTTAGTTATCTTGGATGGTGTGTTGGATAGTGTTATGGGTCCGTGCGAAGAAGGGTATACTGGGTTTGGTTTGAGTGTAGTGATGATTGCTTCATGTTTCTATAGTCGAGAATGCGTCAGTGTGTGTGTGTGTGTGTGTGTGTGTGTGTGTGTGTGTGTGTGTGTGTGTGTGTGTGTGTGTGTGTGTGTGTGTGTGTGTGTGTGTATAGCTGCTAATGTTTGTGAGGGCCTGGATGTGTTATGG
Organism: Coenobita brevimanus; assembly: GCF_032717465.1. Taxonomy (NCBI): domain Eukaryota; kingdom Metazoa; phylum Arthropoda; class Malacostraca; order Decapoda; family Coenobitidae; genus Coenobita; species Coenobita brevimanus. The sequence goes on along the minus strand of NC_137028.1, from coordinate 6,498,132 downwards.
TCCTAAATGGTTCAGGTGGCGTTAGTGTTAGCGTAGGTAGCTATGAAAGTGGTAGTGACCATAGTGGTCATGATGTCGCCTGTGGTGGTGATAGTGGCAGAGATGACAAATAGTTGTGGCGGTAGTAGTGATGATATGGGTAGTCATGATATTTATAATGATGATGGTGGTAATGATATCACTGATAGTGGTGATAGTGGCAGAGGTGACTTATAGTTGTGGCAGTAGTAATTAAGATAATGGTAGTCAAGATATTTATAATGATGATAGTGTTATTTATAACACTTGGGGCGATATTTGCAGCGATAAGTGTGGTAATTATGACAGTAGTAGTGATGATACACGTAGTGATGACTGATTAGTAATGATGTCGACAGCGATGACAGATTATTTATGAGCGGTAGTGATGACAGATTAGTATTGATGTCAAGTGATGACAGATTAGTAATGGCAGCGGTAGTGATGACATTTGTAATGAGAGCGATAATGATGGCAGATTAGTAGTGATAGAGGTAGTGATGACATTAGAAATGATAGCGGTAATGATGACAGATTAATAATGATAGTGGTAGTGATGACACATTAGTAATGATAGTGGTAGTTATGACACATTAGTAATGATAGCAGTGGTGATGACAGATTAGTAATGATAAAACCAGTGATGACATTAGTAATAATAAACTCAGTGATGGCAGGTTAGTAATGAGAGCAGTGGTGATGACAGTTTAGTAATGTGAGCGGTGGTGATTACAGTTTAGTAATGATAGTGGTCGTGGTGGCAGTAGTAGTGACAGAGTTGGTTGTGATGTTAGTAATAGTGGTGACGGATCAGTAATGTCAGTGGTGGTGACTCCTGTACTATTTGCAACAGCAATGATTATATTATTTTTTGTGGAACTGATAGTGATGACAGTTTGTGATGCTTGTGGTAACTTTGACCACAGTGGTAGAGTCGGTGGTAGAGAAGGTATTGGTTGTGATGATCGTAGTAGTGAAGGTAAATGGTTGTGATGATCGTGGTAGTAAAGATTAATGGTTGTGATGATCGTGATAGTGAAGATAAATGATTGTGATGATCGTAGTAGTGCAGATAAATTGTTGTGATGATCGTGGTTGTAAATATAAATGGTTGTGATGATCGTGGTAGTGAAGATAAATCGTGGTAGCAAAGAAAAATGGTTGTGATGATCGTATAGTAAAGATAAATTGTTGTGATGATCGTGGTAGTGAAGATAAATCGTGGTAGTAAAGATTAATGGTTGTGATGATAGTGGTAGTAAAGATAAATGCTTGTGATGATCGTGGTAGTGAAGATAAATGCATGTGATGATCGTGGTAGTAAAGGTAAATGATTGTGATGATCGTGGTAGTAAAGATAAATGGTCGTGATGATCGTGGTAGTGATGATAAATGGTTGTGATGATAGTGATAGTGAAGATAAATGGTTGTGATGATCGTGGTAATAGAGATAAATGACTGTGATGATAGTGGTAGTGACGATAAATAGTTGCGATGATCGTGGTAGTAAAGATAAAGGGTTGTGATGAGCGTAGTAATGAGGTATATGGTTGTGATGATCGTGGTAGTAAAGATAAATGGTTGTGATGATCGTGGTAGTGATGATAAATGGTTGTGATGATAGTGGTAGTGAAGATAAATGGTTGTGATGATCGTGGTAGTAGAGATAAATGACTGTGATGATAGTGTTAGTGAAGATAAATGGTTGTGATGATCGTGGTAGTAAAGGTAAATGATTGTGATGATAGTGGTCGTGACGATAAATGGTTGTGATGATCGTGGTAGTAAAGATAAAGGGTTGTGATGAGCGTGGTAATGAGGTATATGGTTGTGATGATCGTGGTAGTGAAGATAAATGGTTGTGTTTCTGGATTCAGTGAGACACAAGGTAATGATGATGATGATGATGATTAACGGTTAGTCTGTAGTTATGAGGAGGAGTGTGCTGATTATGATTATTAGTTTCGATGATGGGAAATGTGATTCTGACAATTTAGAGGAGGAGGAGGAGGATTATGATGTTGATGATGATGATGGTAAGGAGGAGGGGAGGGGGAGGAAAACGATGATGATGATGATGATGATGACGACGACTGAGAAGAAGAAGAAACAAAGAATGGATACGTATTATATAAACCATTCGAAAAAAAAAAAACTGTTTGGAAAATTAATGTACGAACATGACGTAATTTAGGGGAAGCGATAGAAGTAAGTACTCTGTTATTCCCAAAAGAAGAAATAAAAGCCAATATAACCCTGAAAGCTATGGAAAATTTTTGAGGGGGGAATGAATGCCCGAACCTTATGCAATTTTATTTGTGTATAGTAAAGGTTTAAACACGTAGCTCATAATGCACAAAAGAAACACAGGAAAAAAAAGAAGATAAACAAATTGGAAGCTATAAAAATTTCCAAGGGAGAGGGAGGGGGAGAGGAATTTACAGACGGAGACAAAAGTTCGCCTTACCTCTCATAATTCCTACTTTCCTCTGCTAGCTAGTATTCCTAAGCTGAGAGTGGCTTGATATGTTCTTCTGCCCACGGGTAATTCTCTTCGATATGAGGCGTCAGTGAGGAAAGCGAGGAACATGATCAAAGAGCAAAGTCAACCTGATGGAACAGTAAGCATATTTTTGTGGCCAACTGTACGAAACCTGCGTAACCTTTGAGTCGCGACAAGAGTGGCAATAGAAGGGGAAAGCAGAGGCAGGCATGTAGAGGAGTATTGACCTAACCGTGCTTTGAACTACACGCAATCAACTCCACGTATGGGGGATAAATACTGTACTCTCTGAGGGCTCTTAATTAGTCTGTCTCTACGGCCAACACAAAAACTATAGAGACCTCCTTTTTTTTTTTTTTTCAATAGATTTAACTGCAGCTTAGCGATATATTTCCTGAACCTTGGCGATATATTTTCCTGTGTGTTTGTATTTTCGCCCTGTTTCTTCGGCGTCTGGTAACTCCGAGTACTTATAGTTAAAGGACAGTGCTATATTATGCAGCTTTACTGAAGGACGTGGTAGAATATAATATAGGATTATAAAAAAGAAGAATTTCGTTCTAGTATTTCAAAGCTCTTCGTCCTGTGTTTCAGAATGTAAAGCACGGCACGAAATACTTTTTGTTATTGACTCCGCAAACACACCTACAAACACGCCTCCCTATTCGACTGGAAACGTAATGAGAGATGGAGAGGGAGGGAATAAAAAAATAAAAGAAAAAACGCTCCAACTCTTTCCCCCTCCTCTTCTACCCCCATCCAGGTAAAGAAAAATAATATTGACTCTCATTTGACCTAGGTAAGGGAACGCCGATAGGGTCTCATTTGATGCTGGAGCACTCCCTTTTGTAAACAATGGTGAACTGGGGCGATGGTTCCTTTCTGGCTCCGGTTCTGCACGTTGAGCACCTCCTCAGTCCTCGTGTCTGGTGCCCTGCGGTGGTGGTTTTATTTTGAGAGAGAGAGAGAGGGGGGGAATGGGGGAAGGGGGGTTATGTAAGTTGACAGATCACACAGATTACTTGAAGAGTCCGACTTGCAAGACCTGTAGAGAAGAGCAGATGAAAGACAAAGAAGAGGGAAAAAAGAAAAAGAAGAAGAAAATAGACGAAGAGGAAAAAAAGAAAAAAAAAATGGAAGTCGGTATCTCAAGGCTGTCTCGCACGGCTATTTTGTAAACCCTGACGGAGACACAGAAACACACAAGAATGGAGAATGCCCTGACTCCTTCCCCAGCTATCGCAATATTTATCCTTGGCCCCACACTCGTCCTTCTCACAGCAGTTGTTACGGTGTGTGTGTGTGTGTGTGTGTGTGTGTGTGTGTGTGTGTGTGTGTGGTTACGTAAGGCCTAGGTGTCCCGCAGTGAAATTTGTTATGCCTATGGGGTCGACATGTGACGTAATGCGTTGTGGACCGTTCGTATGATTTTTTTTTTATGACGGCCAAAAATGAAAATTCTTAATCCCACCTACCATAACCTAACTTCACCTAATCAGTTCATTATTGTTATTATTATTATTATTATTATTATTATTATTATTATTATTATTATTATTATTATTATTATTATAGTTATTATTGTTGTTGTCGTTGTTGCCATTGTTGTTGATGCTGCCTTTGTTTATTATTGCAGCTACTACTACTACCACCATCACCACCACCACCACCACCACCACCACCACAACCACCACTCTTACTACGACTACTACTACTACTACTACTACCACTAATAATTATAATAATAATAATAATACTGTTTTGAAGTGCTTACTAGAGCCCAATTTTAATACTCTAGAAGAAACAGTTTAGAACAACAAACCATTTTAGCAGGCAGGGATTTTTTTTCATTAAACTAAATTAAAACATATGGCGGTAATCCAGAAAAAAAAAAAACGTCAACCATGACACCTGATGAGTAAATCGCCAATCAGAACTACACCTCATATATATCCCATTAATTTAACTGCCCAGAAAGAGTTTATAATTTTGTATCACCCACGGATAAATTCTCTGAAGCATTTGTAAGAGTTGCGATGCAGTTTGTAAGAGCCACGAAAGAGTATGTAAGAACATAACACAGTGTAAGAACATTTGTAAGAGCCACGAAAGACTAAAGGGCCATGAAAAAGTGTGTAAGAACATTTGTAAGAGCCAAGAAAGAGCGTGTAAGAGCGTTGGTAGGAGCTTCCCTGTTGACTGTGTGGAGAATGATGATGCAGGGAGCACAGGGAGTGATGGCGCAATGCACTTAAACGGTATCTGATGATGGTGCAAGCGTGGGAGGGAGGAGTGGCAGGGTGTGGGTGGAGATGAAGGGACGGAGATGAAGAACAGGAGATGAAAGCTGCATAAAGAGGAGGCGAAGGGAGGAAGATCAAGGGTGGGAGAAGAGGGAGGTGAAGGCTGGAAGTAACAGGCGAAGAAGGAAGAAACAGGAGATGAAGGGTGGTAGGAACCGGAGATGAAAGAAGGAACAGGAGATGACAGGTAGGAGGAATAGGAAATGAAGACAGGAACAGAAGACGAAGGAAGGAACAGCAGATGAAGGGTGGAAAGAACTGGAAATGAAGGAAAGAACAGGAAATGAAGGGTCTGAGGAACAGTGGATAAAGAGAGGGAAGAGCAGGAGATGAAAGGTGGGAGGAACAGTGGACGAAAAACAGACGATAGGAGGTAGGAAGAGATGAAGAAAGGGAAATACAGGAAGGAAGGACCAAGGGAAAATATCAGGAGGGAACACTGTGGAAGGCGCTAGTTTTTTTTTTATTATTTGTCATGTCTAGATTTTGTTCAGCTTATGGGCGACTTTTTTGGACTTTGGTGGGCTTGTACAGGGTTTGAAAAAATCACTACTTAGGGCTCTCTAAAGCTACATGTCATCTGTGAGCGGTAAGAATGAACTACAAGAAGAGATCATTGTGCTGAAAAGGTTGATAATTCTGCTGGGAGGTTTCAGAACACGGTTGCTGTAATAGTGTAGTGTTCAGTTCTCTCTGCTGTAGGGAGCGGGAGGTGTTGCAGTGTGTGTGGTGTGACTGTGAGGTATGTGGGTAAGGTCTGGGAGTGTGTGGTTTTGATTGTTAGGCGTGGTTATGTTAGGTATGACAGTGTGAGATGTGGCAGTGTGTGTTTTAGAGGCGTTTGGTGTGTGGCGGGATACTTTGTGGATTGGCAGTGTTAGGTGTGGCATTTTAAGATGTGTAGTGTGGTGTGACGATGTGCGGTGTTCAGTTTGGTAGTGTGATGGTGTGAGGTGTGTAGTTTGTGGAGTGACATTGTTAAGTGTGGCAGTGTGATATTTGACCATGTGCTTTGTGTAATATTGTAATGTTTAGTGTGGTGGTGTGAAGTGTGAAATGGAACAGTGTGGGGTTTGGTAGCATGTGGTGTGGGAGTGTAAAGTGTGTGTGTGTGTGAGACTTAGTGAGATGCATTGTGATAGGGTGAAATGTGGCAGTGTGAGGTGTGGCATTGTGAGATGTAGTAGAGTCTAAAGCTGCAGTGACGTCTCACTTTTAGTCGATAATCGTTTAATAATTTTTTGGATTAGATTTACTGTCATTGTAGTTTAGTTTTTAAATGTATTTATCTTTGCTTTTGACATATCTGCCAATCAAGAGCGCATTACAGCATCAGTAAAGATATATACATACATACATATAAACAATTACATACATACTCAAATTAAATCCATTTCATTTCGTTTTTCAGGTAAGATGATTTCCTGAAGCTGTTGGTGAGTACTGATATTCCTTGTTTATTTTTCCTCATGGGCATGGTATGGTGGCGCGTCTCATATTTTATTACATCTCCTACAATTTTTTTTTTTTTGTCAACTGAGACTAGGGGAGAGCTCTCGTACTGAAGGGTTACAAAATCTTTCTCCCCACTCTTTTCTCTTTTCCATCCCTCCACTATCCACATTCCCCTCTAGTGTCCTCATTTTCTCCCACTCCATCCTACCCTTCATCTCTCTTCTCTCCAGCTTCCTCGCTCTCGCTAGTATCTTCTTCTCTTCACCTCCCTCCCTCCAGTACCTCCTTCTCTTTACCCTCCCCCCTTCAGTACCTCCTTCTCTTTACTCTCCCTTCTTCAGTACCTCCTTCACTTTATCTCCCTCCCTCCAGTACCTCCTTCTCTTTACCCTCCCCCCCTTCAGTACCTCCTTCTCTTTACCCTTCCCTCTTCAGTTCTTCCTTTTTTTTACCCTCCTCCCTTCAGTATCTCTTTCACTTTCTCTCCTTGCCTCCAGTACCTCCTTCTCTTTACCTTCCTTCCTTCAGTACCTTCTTCTCTTTATCTTCCTCACTTCATTGTCCCCTCGTTACCCGCCTTCCCTTAGTACCTTCCCTTCTTTACCTTCCTCCCTCCAGTGCCTCTATTTCCCCCCCATTCTCTCTCTCTCTCTCTCTCTCTCTCTCTCTCTTCCCCCAATAATCCCCAAATCTGCTTCCCTAATGACCGTCTCAACACCTCCTTCTCGCCTTCTTAAATACCGCCAACTTTTGTGCTTTGTTAATACCCCTCTTCTTACATAATCCCCCTCCCTCCTCCTACCTTCTCTCTCTCTCTCTCTCTCTCTCTCTCTCTCGTCTTCTTAAAAAATCATCAAATTTTGTGGTGTGTGATAGTCTCCTCTTACAACATTCCTCTTCCTTTTCCCCCGTCCTCTTCCTCTTTCACTTCCTTTTCTTCTTCCCCTTCCTCTTCCTCTTCCCCTTCCTCTTCCTCTTCTTCTTCCTCTTCCTCTTCTTCTTCCTCTTCTTCTTCTTCTTCTTCCTCTTCTCTCTCCTTCACCCTCTTAGATACCAGCTCATTTTATTTTCTAGGTTGTTAATACTCCCTCCATACAACCTCCCCCCTTCCCATCCTCATCCCAGACCTCCTCTATCCTGCCAATCTCTTCCCGCTGCCTGTGTCTCCTCCCTGCCCATTTCCTTCCCTTTCCCTTCCTCTCTCCCTTCCCCTCCCTGCCTCCTCTTATTTTTCATCCTCTCCTTTCCCCTCACATTTTCTTGCACCTCCCTCCCCATCTATTTTTTCCCCTCCTTTCCTCTCTCATTTTTCTTCCCCCACATCCCCACACGTTTTCCTCCTCTCCCTCGATTTCCTTCTGTGTTTTCCTTCTTTTCCTACATTTTCCTCTCCTCCCCGTACCTTCTCCTTCCTTCCCCTTAATTTTTCCTTTCCTCTCCAACCCTTTTCCTTCCCCCTCCCTACCCTTGTCCTTCCTCTTCCCTCCTCTCGCCCTTTTCCTTCCTTCCTTCCTCTTAGCTTCTGTTTCCCTTGCCTACCCTTTTCGTTCTCTCCTTTGTCCTTTTCCTTCCCTCCTTTACTCTTTCCTCCACATTCCCCCTACCTTTTTCCTTCTCTTCCCTACTCCCTCGTACTTTTGCCCCTCGCTTCCCTACCCTTTCCCTTCCTCCTCGTATCCCTTTCCCTCCCTCCTCTTACCCCTCTCCCTCCCTCCCCCTACCCCTTTCCCTCCCTCCCCCTATCCCTTTCCCTCCCTCCTCCTATCCCTTTCTCTCTTTCCTCCTACCCATTTCCCTCTTTCCTCCCACCCTTTTCCTCTTTTTTCCTACCCTCATCCTTCGCTTCCCTACCTTTTCCTTCCCTCTTTCCCCCTACCCATACGCTCACCTCCCTCCCGCCCCTTAAATAACAGCAACTTTTGTTAATATCATCCTCTTACAACACCCCTACCCTTTCTCCCCTTCCTTTTCCTCCCCCTCCCCTTTCCCCTATTCCTTTCCTCTCTCCCTTTGTTCTTTTTCCCTCCCCCCGTTTCCTTTCCTCCTTTCTCTTTTCCCTTCCTTTTCCCCTTTTCTTTTCCTCCTTCTCCCCCTAATTTTTCAGATTTCACTTTCCCCTCTTCCTTTCTTTTACTTTTTCCCACCTTACTGCCCGATCCTCCCTCCACTCTCCTCGTCTACCCCTTCGCATTTTCTGTCGTTTTCCTCCTTCCTTCCTTCCTTCCTTCCCTCCCTAGATCTCTCCTACCGTTGAACAGTGTTTTCGTGGGGCTGCAAAAATGAAATATAAAAGGTGTCAGCATATTGTTTCTCTCCGACGCTTATGTTAATCGAATCCTAAAAGAAGAAATATGTACAGAAAATTAGGCCTGCTATATGGAGCCAGGATTCCGGTGGCTTGAATGTTGTGTGGATGATTGTGTGGCCCACCTCATTTTTCATGCTGTTGATAGGTCTGGTTTCGTACTTTTTCATCCCTAGTGTCTGGACCCTACCTCACCCTGTCTTTAGGCGGCGGGAAAGAGGGTCAGAAAGATGGCGTTGATGATAAACTGGATCTAAAATATAAAGCGAAAAGTGTGAGTCGCAACAAGAAAATATTTTTAACTCTCTCTCTCTCTCTCTCTCTCTCTCTCTCTCTCTCTCTCTCTCTCTCTCTCTCTCACATATTATTTTGCAGTCATCAGGAAATGTACAATCCAGTCATCAGGAAATGTACAATCCGAGTCAGTGGGTCAGAGAGAGGAGGTCAGACGAGGTGACTTAGCTGAGGGAACAGGCGAGGAAGTGACGCAGGGGAAGTAGGACAGGCAGGAGAAGGGATAAAAGCGAAGCAGAGAAAATGGCAAGAGAGGTTGGCTGAGTTTAAGTGCGGTAGAGAAAACAGAAGAAAGACGAGGAGTGGCAGAGAAACGGTGGCTGGTGGAGTGGGAAGGGAAGGGGGTGCAGTGGAGTGGCGAGTGGAGTGAGCCCGTAAAATTAAATTAGTAAGTAGATAAATAGATTAAGAGGTAAACTAATAAATAAATAATAAACTAAAGACGAGGGTTAATTTTCTCGTGGGATTTAGGAGACTCGTTCCCACCTCTTCCTTACAATCCCCTGATTGTATATTATTTAATTACACAAACTACTCTTTTGTGACTGCTTGAGCCTGGGGATTTTTTTTTTTTCTCCATTTTAACCTTGTCCTCTGGTTATTTTATTCAGCGCAGGATAGACTCTTCGATTCGGACAGGTTAGATACAGCCTTAATAAACCCTTTTAGTACAAGATACCTTTTCTAATCTGGTTAAATCGCATGGTAGCCGGAAAAAAACAGTAAAAGATCTTGTGTTACGCGAAATTAAGGGGGTACATGCTTACCTGCTTCATCTTAGTGCCGTCCCAAAGTAGGATAATGCAGTCGCACTCTCTCTTATCCATTCACTCACCCGTCATATATAATGTTCTGTATCAAGTGTTAAACTGTCCACACCCAAGCCTCACCGATCAACGAAGTTTACCCCAGTCGCGTCATGTCTTGTCTACTGTAATTCTGTGAGATTGGTGTGAGGGAAAAGTAGGCGGTAGGGGTGAGGAGTGAGACAGGAGTGAGGTACGAGTGAGGAGTGAGTCTGTGGAGGGAAACAAGGATGAAATTAGTGTAAACAGGAGAGGAGGGCGGTTGGGATGAAGTAAAAGTGAGGCAAGGAGACTGGGATGAGGCAGGAGTGAGTCAATGGACGGGTGTGGTAGCAGGAGTGAAGTAAAGGTGAAGAAGAGTGACTGGGATGAGGTAGGGGTGAGGCAAGGGAAGTGGATGGTGGCAGGAGTGAAGCAGAGGTGAGGCGGGGAGACAAGGGTGAGGTACGAGTGAGGCAGGGGAAGGAGATTGTGGCATGGGTGAAGTAGAAGTGAGGCGGGGAGACAGGGGTGTGGTAGGAGTGACGCAGGGTAAGGGTGGCAGGGGTGAAGTAGGTCAGTGGACTGTGGACGGTGTGTTGGGGAAGGGAGACAGGGGTGAGAAAAAGTAGCAGGAATGAAGGGTGTACAAGACAGGGTGACATGGTGAAGAGGGAGAGGAGTTTTTTTTTTTTTTTTTTTTATGTGACCGACTCTGGGCATAGGCTTCACAGCCTGCTTTCAAGGCGGGGGGTATTGAGGGGACTTAAGCAGGGGGTGAGGCAGAGGCGGAAGGTAGGGAGGGGAGCCATGTCGAGGTGAGGGGAGAGAGTGGCATGGTTATAGATTGGAGGTGGAGGGGGGAAAGGGAGAGAAGGAAAGGGTGTGGCAAGGGTGAAAGATGAGGCAAGGGAGGAAACAATATGGAGAGGAGTTAGATTGGGGTGAGGAAGGCTTGAAGGGTAAGGGAGGGCAGAGACATGTGGAGGGAAGGTAGGCAGGACTGAGGGAGGGAAGAGGAATGAGGAAGAGGGGAGACATGTGAAGGAGGCGAATGTAGAGGTGAGGGAGGGGTAAAGGATGAGGCAGAGTAGGGTGGCAGGGGTGAGGGGTAGGGCAGAGAGGAGACAGTGTGGAGGGGAGGTAAGTAGGAGTGAGAAATGGGTGAGGGGTTTGGAGGGGGGGTGACAGAGGTGAAGTAGGGGAATGGTGAGGCGAGGGAGGGTAGCATGTGGAGAGGAGGTAGGCAGGGGTAAGGAAGGGTTGAGGAGGGAGGTAGGGGAGGGTGGCACATAAGAGGTAGGGGAAGGGTTGGGCAGGGTTGAGGCAGGGGGTAGGCAGGGAAGGGGAGGGAGGTTCATTAGGCCTGGCTGTGACGTCGATGGTCGGCCATTTGGTGGGATTTACTGCCTCTGTGATATGGTAATGGCACACACACCTAAATTAACCAGGATTTTTCAACCTGCGAGGAAGGAGGGAAGGAGGCATGGAGAGGGAAGAGAGGGAGGGAGGTAGGGAGGGGAAAGGGTAAGAGAGGAATGAATGAGTGAGGGAAGGAGGGGAGGGAGAATGGAGATGGGAAGGAGAGGAGGAAGAATGCAGAGAGATGAGGGGAGTAAATATTGGAAGGAGAGGAGGAAGAGGAGGGAAAAAGGAGGAAGAAGCAAGGAAAGGAGAGGAGAGAAGGGAAGGAGAAGGAAGGGAGAAGGAAGGAGGGATGTGGAGAGTGAATGATGGGGGAAAGGGAAGGAAATGAGAGAAGAGGGAATCTGAAGGGGAATAGGGAGAAAGGAGGAAGAGGAGGAGTTTATGAGTGAGGGAGGAAAAGAAGGAAGGGAGTGAGAATGAATGAAGGAAGGAAGGAAAGATGGATGGAGAGGAGGGGAATGAGAGACGCAGAATGTAAGGAGGAACTGAATGAGTGAGGAAGTGAAGGAGAAAGGAGAAATGGTGTGGGCGGGATGGAAGAAAATATGAAGGAGGAAGGAAAGAGGGTATGAAGGCAAGGGGGAAGCAAAAGACATAGCAGAGAGAGAGAGAGAGAGAGAGAGAGGTAAGTAGGGAAAAATGGACGGGAAAGAAGGAAGGAAAGAAGCATAGAAGGAGGGAATGAGTGCCGAAGGAAGGAAGGAAAGAAGGAAGCAGACAAAACGTTAGTGATTTAGGCAGGGGTGAAGGAAAGAAGGAAGGAGGGAAGGCAATTAAGAGAAGATGAATGCAATGGTGGCAGGAAGCGAGGAAGACCGCAGATGAAAGAGAGAGAGAGAGAGAGAGAGAGAGAGAGGAAGTATAAGGGATAGTGCACTGGCTTTAACACCTACATCTAATGACGTGTTTTTATATTATTCTTGTTAATTTCAGACGATTTATTCAGCTTAGTCGAACCCCCTGATAGTGCTGGGGTAAATGAGGACTGTATCTAGCCTCTCCATGTAGAAAAACTAATCCCAAGATGAAAAAAAAAAAAAAAAACGGAAGTGAATAAAGCACACGCGCGCGCGCGCGCACACACACACACACACACACACACACACACACACACACACACACACACACACACACACACACACACACACACACACACACACACACACACACACACACACACACACACACACACACACACACACACACACACACACACACACACACACACACACACACACACACACACTTTACAATAGGTCAAGTTCCGAACGTTATATAAAATGAGATGCACGCCATCGATTAAACAACAGAATCCTTGAGTCATGGATTTGCCTCATCATGTACAGTTGGGGACAAAAGTTCGATAAAAATTTCACGTCTCTTACCTCTTATTATTTTTACTGTCTAATATTCCTAAGCTAAAAGAGGCTTGGTATGGTTCTGTGCGCTAATTGATTCTCCTTGATGTGTCTGGGAGGAAGAGACGAGCATATCCTAAGTGTTAAGCAGCTACTGTGTATTAGTAACCAAACTTTTGTTCTTAACTGTACAGTCGAGGGCCTCAGTCCCCCCCCCCCACCTCCTGACTCCACACCCTTCTTATCCGTGTATCTGTAACCAGACGCAATAATCCCGTAAGGGGTGGCCGTTTGTCTTTGAGTTAGTAGTTTTACGGGGAGGGGCATTAACCCTCCGCCAACCCACTTGGTGACACGTAGGGAACACGTAGGGGTTGTTTATATGGTTACCACCCAGCGTTTTATGTGGTTTCAAGACTTACAAGAAACCGTTAGGCATGTTACCCAATGAAAGTCATCTGAAAAGGAAATATGAATAATAAAAGGGACAGGAAAGATGGGAGAAATAGGAAGAAAGGAGGGCAGACACTGAAAAAGAATGATAAAGGAGGAGGCAGAAGTAGGCAGCGTTACATAAAGTGAGTGGATGATGCAATTGAAAGGTAAAGTGGTGTGCAATGAGACGCGATGCCCCCAGTGCTCTTGAAATTGCTACAAAACGGGATTGCAACTGCACTGGAGGCGCCGTATCTCGTTGCACGGCCTGAAGCAAGAGATACATGTAGGGAATATTAAACGTGCCGACAGTCAGATAGGTAGATGGATAGATAGATAGACAGGTTGAGAGATAGATGGATGGATAAATAGACAGGTAGATAGATAGATAGATAGATAGATAGATGGGTAGATAGACAGATTGGTAAGTAGGAAATAATAAACGTGCTGATAGATAATAGATGGATGGATAGATAGAAAGACAGGTACGGTAGATAGTTTGATGGATGGATGGATAGATAGATAGATAGGTAGGTAGGTAGGGAGAGAGAGAGAGAGAGAGAGAGAATTAAAGATAGATTTCCCCACCCCAAACAAAACTGAGACACAAGAAAGAAACCCACACAAAATCCATCACCATATCCAGAAGGAGTGAATCAGTAAGCGAGTTCTAGTGAATTATAGAGCTAAAAGTAGGTGGGCTCCATAAAAGAATAGATAGAACCATCGATCTATATTCGCGTTGTAGTAGAGCCACGATACTTCCAATATTGATAGAGACAGGCCCTCTAATATTCATGCTTTTATCTGTATTTATCACTTTTTTAGCAGGAAAATGTCACTTTCCTTTTAACATCGATTGGTGCAGCTGACGTCAGAGTTTGGATTGACCTGCTGAGAGAGAGAGAGAGAGAGAGAGAGAGAGAGAGAGAGAGAAAGACAAACAGACAGACAGACAGACAGACAAACAGACAGACAGAGACAGTGACAGACAGAGACAGAGAAGGGGCCTACAGCTTTATGTGGGTCATGAGAGAGAGAGAGAGAGAGAGAGAGACAGACAGACAGACAGACAGACAGAGAGAAGGGACCTACAGCTTTATTTGGGTCATGAGAGAGAGAGAGAGAGAGAGAGAGAGAGAGAGAGATAGCAGGTTATGTAACGTCCTCTGCAGCACTCAACCCGCTGCTGAAGTACTGTTTTTACCTCCGTCGTAAAAGAGAATGCAAAAAGTACTGTAAACGAGCCGTGTGTGTGTGTGTGTGTGTGTGTGTGTGTGTGTGTGTGTGTGTGTGTGTGTGTGTGTGTGTGTTTTTATCAGCTTCGTTCTCCCTTTTCGTCACAGTTGTCATTACCCCTTGCTTTCGTTTTATCATTTCCACCACCAAACGATCATACTAATGTCGTCAAATCTTATATAATGGAAGGGTTTAATATAGAGTGTGTTCAGCCTCACCACTACAAGAGATTCCACAAGACTGAATAAAATAGCCTAGAAGCAGCGAGAATATAAGAGTAGACGTATTTTGCTGATTAGTACAGGTGGGCCGATTTAGTAGCCTACCTATGATTATGGTTTATCCCTTTTTGTGATGAAGACCCAGGCACCGTTAACTGCTTTGCTTTGATGACGCGATTGCATTTTATTGATTGATTGATTGATTTTGCTATCTCCAGACGATTTTATTCCGGTAAAAAATCCCCTGGGACTGGAGGGGTTAATTAGGTCTGTATCTAACCCCTCCGGCTCGAAAAGTCTGTCCCAAGAATAAATCGTCTGGAGATATAATCAGTAATAGGATAGAAATTACGTCATCGAACTGAATGGGTTAAGGATCGTATTCAGGGGGCTTAGGGAGATTTCGTAACACCTCTTCCTTAACGATTTATTCTGTACTAAACACCTCAATTTCGTCGTGTCGATATTTATTCCTTCACTACGATGTCATCACCCTTTTATCCTTGCTTCTGCCAAACGATCTTTTTTCATCTAGTAAGACCTCCATTAATGTGAACAAGGTTAGTGAAATTTCAGTTATTATCCTCTAGTTCTGTTAATTTCTCCTAAGCTCAATAAAATCACCCGCGGATATCTAGAGAAAAGCAAAGTAACAACAAAAAATCCACGGGTTGAGGTAAAAACGAAAAACATAGAAGAGACCGCTAAAAAAAAGTACACGGCTAAGGAAGAAATGGTACAAAGCCTTCTACATCTGTGCCACCTTGAATATGTCTCGTGATGAATATTGCTTAGTGAGGAGCCTAGGGAATATCCAGAGAAATAGGTAATAATTAATCGACACGGCACCGATAAGTCAGAGGGAACGGCTGGGAGGGAATTATAGGGATTTTTTCTTTTTCCTTATTTTTTTTTAATTGGGACAAGTTTTGGGTGTGGCTGGCTGTGAGGAAGCGAGGGGAAGGAGGGGTGTGGGGGAAAGGAGGGAAAGGGGGAAAGAGGAGTGGAACAGAGAAGGAAAAAGGGGGGATGGCGTTGTGAGGGGAAGAGAGTAGAGAGAGGGGGAAAAAAGGGGTTGAACAGAAACTAGGAAGGGGAAAAAAAAAAAAAAAGAGGAAAGAAGTATTGAAAGGTGGTGAAAATTTGGGAGTGGAAAGAGGGGGGGGGGGTAAGGAGAAGGGAATAAGAGTGAGGGGGACAGGAGGGAGGGAATTCAGAAAGGAGGGGGAGAGGGGCATTAGGAGGGGAAGAGGGTTGGAGGGAGGGGAGAGGAACCGAAAAATGGAGTAAGAAACAGATGGGAGGACAGATAGAAGAATAAAAGCGTGAAAGTCAGGAAACAAGGAACTGAGAAAGAGAGAGGGAAGGAGTCGGGGCAACGTAGGGGAGGTGCTGAAAAAATAGGTAAATGACGAATGAAGTTAAGAAAATAGTCTTAGGGAAACAGAGGGAGATACTGAAAGCGAGGGAGAACAGGAGGAGAAAGGAGGGAGCAGAGGCAGAGGGGAAATAGAGGGGAAAGGAGGCCTGAAGTGGGGGGAGAGGGAGAGGAAGGGAGGGGGAAATGAGAGGGAGAAGGGGTGAGTGGAAGAGGCGGGGAGGGGGAATGGGAGGAGGGGAGAGGGGTGGGTGGGAGAGGCAGGGAGGGGAGGGAGAAGGATGGAAGGTTATGTAAAACTGAACTTATGGTACAGAGATTAATGGTTATGGGGATGTAATGGTCAAAAATGGGGTCTGAAGGGGAGGGCTGGGGCAAAGTAAGTGAGAGTCAGCATAGCGTATGGGAAGGGCTGTATTTGTTTGTTTCATCCCTTACTGTAGTCTGGTGTATTATTATCATTATTATTATTATTATTATTATTATTATTATTATTATTATTTCTAGCTACTCAATGACGATTTTACTCAGTTTATGACATTTTTTGGACTGGATGGGTTAGAATTGGAGAGATGAAGCCATTATTATCGAGAGTTACTTCGCCTGGAATTTTGCTGGAATGGAACCTATATTCGTATGATTAAAAATGAGTTATAAAATGTAGACAAAATTCCAGGCATTGATGTTAACTTCTAAAGCACGTGATTATTATAGACCATGTGATATCTGTATTATTGCACACTGCACTCAATAATGTGGGATGTAGGCTAATTACATCTTATAATTACAGGTGTTCGGTAAAGAACTGTCAGAAAATTATAGACCTGCTTACACTTTTATTCACACAGTTATAATAGTAGGGTTGGTGGCGTACCCTCCTCCGTCTCCTGGCTCGTAGTCGCGAACTCGTAGTGCCAGATATTAGGATCCGCCCCTTGATTAGTTTTCGACAGTGCTCTCTCTCTCTCTCTCTCTCTCTCTCTCTCTCTCTCTCTCTCTCTCTCTCTCTCTCTCTCTCTCTCTCTCTCTCTCTCTCTGCCTACTACTACAGAGACCTAGTACCGTAAATATCCAGAGAAATACGTCACAATTAACACTGCACTATCATGGCCTCTTGTGTTCTCGCTGCCTTCAGACGATTTGGGGGGGACCTGAAGAAGACGATTTGAATTGAAGGAGTTATATGTAGCCATTATTAATCCCTTCTTTACTGAGCTTTCCTTCCAAGCTGAATAAAATCGTCTGGAAATAGTGCGATGTCCTATATACAAAAATTTACTCTCATTACAACCAGACTGTTTTTTTTTTTTTTCCTTCTTCTTTTCTGTGTAGGAGAATTTTGGGATTAGAAAGTGCTATGTCTAACCCCTCCTGCTCGAAAAGCCTCCCCTGAGCTGAATAAAATCGTTCGGAGATAAGAATAAAACACAATGTGTAGGACAGAGATTCAAATAAATAGGATGTGTATAGAATAAAATAGGATATTGGATAAAATATATGGAGTAAAATATATAATCTTAGTGAAAAGGCTCGTAGTAAAGGAAAAAGCACTTTAATAAAGAAGGATGAAGAAGTGTAATGAGAAAAAGAGAAGGAATATAAAGACAGAAGACAAGTACGAAACAGATAGAGATATAGAGAGATTTAGAGAGGGGGGGGGGGCTTGGAGGTAGATGAAGAGAAAGTGGAACAGAGAGTAGTACAGATCGGGAAAGAGTTACTGAAGAGAAAGAGCGATAAAAAGGGGAAGGAAATGAATTAGGGAAAAGCAGCACAGGTGAGAGAGAGAGAGAGAGAGAGAGAGAGAGAGAGAGAGAGAGAGAGAGAGAGACTTATGACCCGTGACGTTGTTTCGCTTTAATTCTTGCTCTTTTTAAGCGATTTTTGAGAAACTGTTGAAAAAAAAAAAAAAAATTCATGCTGGCTGTACCCAACCCATCATGTTCAAAAACTCCATCTTAAGGTGAGCCAAATTTTCTGAAAACAGGATAAGTGAGCAGAAAATACGTCATTGAACTGAAGCTGTTAAAGAGAAAAATTGGCGGGAAAAAGAGACAGTCGTACAGAAATATAAATGAAAAAAATGCTAGAAAAAGAGAGACTTGCAAAGAAAAATACATGGCAAAAGGCAAAAAAAAAAAAGAGAGACTTGCACAGAAAAATAAATGAAAAAAAAGCAAAAAAAGAGATACGGTTGTACAGAAAAATAAACGAAAAGAGCAAAAAAAGAGACACAGTTCCACCGAAAACTAAATGAAAAAAGGCGAGAAAAGGGGAGACAGGTGCACAGATAAATAGATTTAGAGAAATACATTAGATCGGTAGATAAACAAGTACAAAATATGTAGGTAAATAGATAAAAATAGATAGGTAGGTCCGAATATGTAGAAAGATTAATAGATAGATAACTGCATGGATAGATGGGCAGATGGGTAGTTGTCTGGTTGAATTAACTTGAATTAAAAAGAAGAATATAGACATGGCTGGGGAGAGAGAGAGAGAGAGAGAGAGAGAGAGAGAGGCGACAGTGTACCACAGGGGTGAGACACTGATGAATTATTAAGAGGGGTAAAGAGAAACGTCCACTAAGAGGAACTCTCTCTCTCTCTCTCTCTCTCTCTCATTTCTTGCTATTTTTTGTCTTTGGTTTTCTGTGTACCTTCTTTGTTTCTTGTGTGCATGTATGTTTTTTTCGCTTTCTTTTGTATACTCTCTCTCTCTCTCTCTCTCTCTCTCTCTCTCTCTCTCTCTCTCTCTCTCTCTATATATATATATATATATATATATCAGTCTCTCTATCTATCTTACCTATCTGTTTATATCTGTTTGTCTACCTGCCTATCTGTCTATCTGTCTGTCTGTCTGTCTGTCTGTCTATCTATCTATCTATCTCTGTTTATCTATCTGTCAATCAGTCAGTCAGTCTATCTATCTGTATCTGTCAATCTACCTATCTATCTATCTATCTATCTATATATATATATATACTGTATATATATATATATATATATATATATATATATATATATATATATATATGTGTGTGTGTGTGTGTGTGTGTGTGTGTGTGTGTGTGGGTGCGTGTGTGTGTGTGTGTGTGTGTGTGTGTGTGTGTGTGTGCGTGCGTGCGTGTGTGTGTGTGTGTGTGTGTGTGGATGTGTGTGTAGGCGCGCGCTTGCGTGACCGTGCACTCCCTTTGTGTGTATTGTGGTGCCTGTTCCTCTTAGGTCAAAGGTCGTGTCCCTGAGAGTACGTCCATCCAGGCACTTTCTTTAATCCTTGAAAACGACTTTTTTTTCCCCTGCTTCTCTCAGACGATTTAAGCATAAGAGATCACTTAGATAGTTAAGGAGTTAATGGAGACTCTGTGTAACCCTTCCAGTTCGAACATTTTCATCTAAGCTGCGTACA
Organism: Coenobita brevimanus; assembly: GCF_032717465.1. Classification (NCBI taxonomy): domain Eukaryota; kingdom Metazoa; phylum Arthropoda; class Malacostraca; order Decapoda; family Coenobitidae; genus Coenobita; species Coenobita brevimanus. The sequence goes on along the minus strand of NC_137028.1, from coordinate 6,478,999 downwards.
GTCGCAAGGAAATGGCACAAAAAAAAAAAAATACACATCCTTGGGTTGAAGTGGTTTTTCCTCTCGTATATTCCACCGCTGTCCTGTTCACGTCCTCTGCTGTTCTCGTGTTACCCTATTTTTGTCCTCTCTTTTTACTTTTTTTTTTCCCCCTTCTGTTTTCTACCTACACTCTCTCCCTTTTAGGTCAGCAATGTTCTTTCCATAGATCTTTTTTTTTATATATTTTTTCCTATAAATTTTTTCATAGCTGACAGACATTTCCCACAGCTGAATACATTGCCTTGCTAGATTGGATTTCATGTACTCATAATTACTTCCCTTTAGAGAGATTTTCATTCGTCGAGCATAATTATGCGGCTTTGGTCAGAAAAGGTGTTCCTAAGTGTGCCTCATCACTGAAATGGATTAGGCTACTTGAGATTTAAGTTAACCCCACTTTTCTGAGATAGAGTTGCCTCATAAAAAAATAATGCCTCTTTGTCGATAGCCATGATTGAATTGCAAAGTGTGCGTCAGCCACTGAAAAGCGTAATCCAGCTCAGATAGAAAGTGGGTGGCGAAACACACACACACACACACACACACACACACACACACACACACACACACACACACACACACACACACACACACAGATGCTTGTTGTCTCCCCTCATGATGAAAAATTCCTATGAGTGCGTCGCCAGCGTCACAAAGCCAGCGTCGTCACTTCATTTCTGTCATTCCAGTGGACGTCGTAACACTTATTCCGTAGCGATTTTCTTTGCGCATTTCACCGTGATATTAGTTTACGTTGTTCTTGAGGCTTTCTGTTGTCGACAGAAGTTGCGTCAGTTACAAAGAAGCGGACAGTCAGGTATAAAATAGAAGTAAATCGCTCAGAAACAAGTGCTGGGAACTCGTCCATGCCAAGGAGAATACGACCTTGCTTGCATGGTTAGCATCGACAGACTCGCGGATCCTGTCGCCTTTAACGCTGTGGTCTTTGGTCGTGTCCTGGCTGGTTTTGGAATTATAACATCACGTCTTCCTCAGCGGTTGGTGCGTCTGATATCCCGGCACTGTCTGTTTGTCAGTGGTCGCGTTCTCTCGGACTTAAGAATTATCGTAGCATCTCTTCCTCAGCGATTTATTTTGCCTCTTACCCACTAACGTTGATTGTGGTTATAAATTTCGTTTTTGCTGACGTAACACCTCTTCATCAGCGATTTCTATTACTCCTGAAGCCCCTCTGCCCTGGGACGCCGAAGCTAAGGTGAATAAGATGACAATAATGTGCACAACTGTTAGCCGGCATGCAGCAAGAAATACGTACCAATATAAGAGAAGATACTGTGATCGTTTCTAATTGTAAAGTGCACTGCAAAATAAATCCCCGAGATAAAGGTGTTGCGAAATCCCCAAAGGCAACTAGAATACGGGTGACGTGCGGCAAGTTCAGAGGTGTCCTGTTGGCTCCTCTTGCATTTATGAGAGTGGCTGGGTAAGTGTGAGGGATGGGGACACGGCAGCGGCGGCGGTGGTGATGATGGTGGCGAGAGAAGCATAATGTCTGTGGACAGTTTCTGCTGGAATGTGATTACTAGATGTTTTAAGTACTGGAAAACAGTAGATGAAAAAGTGTAGTGCACATTTCTTCTTGTCTTCCTTTTAAAAATTTCGTACTCAGTGAAGAGAATAATATACTTAATTTCATCATCTGGATCTCAGAAAGAAAAGGAAGACATAATTGATAATGGCGCTATCAGTCAATATATAGAAAGATCGTAATCATTACTTACAGTACATACTACATATACGTCTTCGAATCTTGGCGGTGCCTTTATGTTGATTTACATCGCTTGTTGTGGCTTCCCCCTCGCATTGGGATACCGTTAAGTAGACATATGTGCTATGGCTTCTTACATACACACATTCACCACTGATCTATCGGAGTGAGGGCTTTGCACGAGATGGGAGATTAAATAGAAAGGCATATATATATATATATATATATATATAGATAGATAGATATGGATATATATATATATATATATGTGTGTGTGTGTGTGTGTGTGTGTGTGTGTGTGTGTGTGTGTGTGTGTGTGTATGTATGTATAGATAGATAGATAGGTAGATAGATAGATATGGATATATATATATATATACCCAGCCAGTATCCCATCTCACCTAGAATTTTCCTATCTCTTTCCAAGCCATTCTGGTTCTCCCTCTTCTTCTCCCACCACCCACATTAAAAAAACACAGCACTACTATGGTCCTCTCATTTTGCGCAGTATCCCTTGAAAGGTTCGGGATCTTTCTCTCTAAACCCCCCGAAATTGATGGTTTGTCCATATAAAGCATACAAGATCCCCCTTACCTGTTACTACCTTTTCCAGCCTCCATTAGCAAAACTAGGTGACTGATTTTTACTACATTTGTTGCTGGTGGGTTTTGTCATGGTGCGGATTGTTTCTGTGGAATTCATTTCAGAAGCTCTCACCCTAACCTAAATAACATCGTCTGGGAGCAGCAAGAATGAAATAATTAAGACGGCTATGTATCGACCCTCCCAGGCTCCTCTTACTGAGGTTACTGAAAACATCTAAACAGAATGCTAGAATTATTCCTTCCATGAGAGGGTTCATGGTATCCGTATTAACTATCAGGATTCTGTGCTCACTGGACAGAATGACATCACTTGGAGTTAGTTGTAATGTAATACTAAAGTTGTCCCCATCAAAAGAGGCTTAATTTGGGTAAAAAATATAATCTGTAGTTGTTACTCTCATTTTTTAACGGTGAAGGAACATGTCAAACAGATTCCAAATCAGGTTAATGATTAATGAGTTTTGTTAAGGCGTCATTTATCATGTGATTTAGATAACTGCGTATATTTTGTCATGATTTCACAACATTTTACGAGAGCTTGTTGCGAAATGCATGTGAGTCTTTTCACTATGACGACATTTTAGATAAGGGAACATCTCCAGGAGCGGCTCTGTCCTTCTATTTCTCACGAACGATTTCGGACGTGAGGCGCTTAACTCCCTTAGCCCTTTTGGCGATTTTAGCGAAGCCACAGCACAGCATAGCACACCACACCACACCACACCACACCACACCACACCACACCACACCACACACCGTACAACCCGCTCACACTACACCACACAAAATTACCCTCCCACACCACATCACACCACACACCGTACAGGCCTCTCACACAACACCACACAAAATCTCCCTCCCACACCACACCACACCACACACCGTACAACCCTCTCACACTGCACCACACAAAATCAGCCTTCCATACCACACCACAACAAGGGCATTAACCAAGGGATCATGAACATCTAATACCATTCTTTATTCCATCATGCGATTTTATTCTGCTTATGAGAGTCATCGAAGAGGAGGCGTGGGAAGCAGAGTTCAATAACCTCCTCAGTACTGTGACGTCTTTTTATACCCGCACCTGAGAGGGTATTATGCATTTGTTTACGTGTGTGTGTGTGTGTGTGTGTGTGTGTGTGTGTGTGTGTGTGTGTGTGTGTGTGTGTGTGTGTGTGTGTCAGTAAAATAGCTAAAAAGAGTTCATCTGATTTCATCCATATTTGGTGGAAGGGTTGAGGAACAGCCAATGGGGAAACCTATTGTGTTTGAGAAATGTAGTTCAGGGATCAGGGTCACAGGGTTTGGTGAAACGTTAACTAGCAAATCATACAGTTTTTGTCTGATGTAGACCAAATTTAGTGCAATGGTTTAGGTTAATGCGAAAGCGAAGTGAACCAATTCTGAGAACATTTAGTCAATTGTGAAGTTCTGAAGGTCATAGGGCAAGGTCAAAGTGGTCTGAGTGGTGATTAATTAAATATCCCGAACAAGAGTGATCCAATTTTTAGCCAGGTTTATTGCAGAGGTTGAGGATCAGTTGAGGAATAAGCCTTTTGCGTTTGAGAACATTTGGTCGAACGTAATGGTCAACTTGAAACTTTTTTTTCCAGTTTCGTCAAGAATTTGTGGATTGGAGGGTGCAAGGTAAAGCAAGGATGGGAGGGTGCAAAATAAAACAAGGATGGGAGGGTGCAAAGTAAAGCAAGGATGGGAGGGTGCAAGGTAAAGCAAGGATGGGAGGGTGCAAAGTAAAACAAGGATGGGAGGGTGCAAGGTAAAGCAAGGATGGGAGGGTGCAAGGTAAAACAAGGATGGGAGGGTGCAAGGTAAAGCAAGCATGGGAGGGTGCAAGGTAAAACATGGATAGGAGGGTGCAAGGTAAAGCAAGGATGGGAGCGTGCAAAGTAAAGCAAGGACAGGAGGGTGCAAAGTAAAGCAAGGATGGAGGGATTTGATTTTGACAGGAATCGCCGAAGATCATGGGCACAGGGCAAAGTCAAAAATATTCAACCTTTACACCAAATCATGAACTTAAGGGTATTGAGTCCTCTGAGTGTTCCTCCCTGTTATTCATTTATTTATTTATTTATTCATTTATTGTTGCTGTTAGATTTTTATTGAACTTAAAGGGGGACTTCTTGTAATAAAGGGATAAATAATGGCGGCTATTTTGTTAAAGTTCCATAAATTTAAACGAAAATTTGTTGTAAAATGGATGCGAAAACATTTATTATTATTAAAGCAAATCTGGGCACGATATCCCATCTCCCGGAAAGCCGTGTTTTTTTTTTTTCTTTTTCCTTTTTTACTTTTTACTAATGCATTTTCCATTTCGTTTCAGCAGTCTTTATGAAAATACTCTGCCAGATTCATCCTCTTAATTAAGGGAAATGTCCTGGAGAGAGAGAGAGAGAGAGAGAGAGAGAGAATCCTACATTTACTAAGGTTTATTTCATGGATGTGTGTGTGTGTGTGTGTGTGTGTGATAGAGAGAGAGAGAGAGAGAGAGAGAGAGAGAGAGAGAGAGAGAATCCTACATTTACTAAGGTTTATTTCATGGATGTGTGTGTGTGTGTGTGTGTGTGTGTGATAGAGAGAGAGAGAGAGAGAGAGAGAGTGAGAGAGAATTTCCTGTCGTAACGATGTATCTTATGCGAAAATAGCAACGCAAGGATAGGGCAACACCTACCCTACTCTCGTCTTCCCACAAAAACCCATCTTAGTTACGAGAAAATTAATATCGTAAGTTTTTTTTGTGAATCTCGGCCCATATTTCCTTGATTACCTTAAGTGAATTATACCTCTTTACAACGATGACGTCTTTTATTTTCTTTTTATCATGTAGTCTTTAATATTTCCTTCTTTCCAACCAGTCCTTTTTTTCTCTCTCTTGCTATCCAGTCTTTTGTATTTTCCCCTTATCATTTGTCTCTTTTTTTCTTCGTATCATACAGCCTTTTTTTTATTTTTCTTCTTGCCATCCAGTCTTTTATTTATTTATTTATTTATTTATTTATGTATTTATTTTGCCATCCAGTCTTTTACATTTTCTTCTTGCCCGCCAGTGGGTTTTAATGCATGTAAGTTGAGGACGTAAGTGTATTTTGTTGTAGCTAACATCAAGGTATTTTATTCAACTTGGGAATCCTTCTCGTAGTGCAAAAGTCAACTAAGTCTGTAGCTATTACCTCCAGTTCCAAAAGTCCCTTCAAAACCGGATTTAGAAAGAGCATGTGTGAGCTAAAAAAATAAAAAAATAAAAAAAATAACATCGGCTTCAAAGGGGTTGGTTCTCTGACTGCTACCTTACAACTTCTCTAAGCAGAACCATTTGATGTCGACTTGAATTGGATAACCAACTGGAGTGATAGTTAATTAGTCAGAACAGAATTTTTAGTGGAGTCTGAAGGCTATTTCTGCGCGTCATGTTAGGCACTCGAGGCGTCGGAGATACTTAACTTGTCTAGTAGTTATTTTTCGTCTCTTAGCTCAGAATCCGAGACGACGGAATTATCTTAATGTTTCTAAGATCCGAGACGACGGGAATATAGCAGTGTGTCTAGTTAATGTGTCTAATAGCTATTTTTATCTAAAAGTTTAAGATTCGAGGTGACGGGAATAGCGCCAGAGGTCATTTCCATCTTCAGTTTTGAGACTTGTGGCTATTTCTGTCTCCAGTTTTAAAATCGAAGACAACGGGAATATCGTATTGTCCTAGTGGCTTCTTTTGTCTCCAAGATTAAGATCCGAGACGACGGGAATATCAGATTTCTGCACTGGCCACATCTGTCTCCAAGGCTAAGATCCGAGACGACGGGAATATCTTGAGTGGCCATTCATATATATTCCTCTTTGATTAACCGAGGCGGCAGAAATATCCCAGGGCTTCTAAGGTGGCAATTTCTTTATCCATGTATTAGGGTCAAAGAGGGAAGGATTATCTCAGTGTGTCTGGTGGCTGTTTCTCCGTTCATGTCTTAGAAGTCGAGAAGACAAAAAATATCTGTCTCTAGTGGCTGCCTCTACCTCCGAGTGTGTGAACCGCGGCGCTGTGAATCCCTGAAGTAAATTATCAAAGCCTACCGTCTGAATGCCGTCTAGACCGGGCGAGATATGCTGATACGAGATTCCTTCCTCATATCCGGAATTTGGTTAATATCTCTCCCTCGCCTTTGATCAGTTGCTGGTGAAGGGGCCGAGAAGGAAGACGCTGAATTAATAGACTTGATTTTTTTCCCTTTTTTGACTCAAGTTTCCTTTGTCGTTTATGCGGAAGAGGCGACTGTGTTTTATAGTGAGTAGTTAAGGGAGGGAGGGGGATGATGATAGGGAAGGAGGGAAGGAAGAAGGAAGGGAAGGGTGGAGGGAAGGAGGAAGAAAGGCATGGAAGGATGGGATGGATGGGATAGAGGGAGGGAAGAAGATAGGGAATGACTGGAAAGAGGGATAGAGAGTGGAAAGAAGGCAGGAGTATGTAGAGTGGGAAATGAGGGGAGGAATAGGTTGGGTGGGAAGGGAATGCGAGGAATATGAGGAATATATATGGGGAGGGAGGGGAGTAATATGTAGGGTAAGGAGAGAGGGGAGCAGTACGTACGGTGGGGAGGGAGGAGAGGAATATGTGGGGTGAGGAGCAAAGGCTATTGAGGTGCAGGATGTTGATGAGATGGATTTGTGAGGAGAGAGAGAGAGAGAGAGAGAGAGAGATGGGAGGATGAATGGCTAAATTACCAAGGGGTCGACTAGAATGGAGGATGTCGGGTAGGACGGGAGGGATCAGGGGGAGAAAGGGAGATAAGAGATAATAGGGAGAGAGAGAGGGAGAGAGAGAGAGAGAGAGAGAGAGAGGAAGTTCATCATCATCATCATCATCGTCATCATCATCGTTGTCGTAGTCGTCGTCATTTTCCCAGTTTCTCATCTGGAAAATGGTGTAAGGTAGAATCAAAAGAGTACAGAGGAAAACAGGTAACAACAGACCTATTGGTGCTTTTCGGGGTTGTTATAGGAGACGTTATAATTAGCTATTCTTTGAAATGATAGCAGAATAGCAAGACTCTCCCCCCCCCCAGCACCAAACCTTTCAGAGTCGGCAGGAAACAGTGAGAAGGACAATCATGGCGCATAGAAAAGCCATCATGAAAATTTTATAGAAAAGGATGGTAGGAGATTATATTCTACGTGTACCCTATCACTGCGATGTTATTGTGGTTATATCCTGCATGCCTAATACAATAAGACATAAAGCTGGGAGGAGAAGGAAATAAAATGAGGAAAGAGAAGGACTGAGGAAGGTGAGGCCAGAGGAAATGAGGCTAATGATAAAAAGACAGGGAAAATGAGAGGAAAGCAAGGGAGATGGGTTGGAAAGGGTAGGAGGGGAGATAAGAGAAGATGATGGCGAGAGAGACAAGAAGAGATAACAGGGCACTGAGGGGGAAGACAGGGGTAGGTAGAGGAATTGCAGGAGGAAGTGAGGAGGGAGAGGGCTGAAGTTAGGTTGGGAGAATAGGGAAAAGGAAGGTAGGGGAGGACAGGGTGTGAGGAAGACAAGGTAATATAGAGGGAGGGTAAGGGCTTTTTAAAGGAGAGAGAGCAGGGGATGTTGTTAGAAGAAAGAGGACATAGGGAAAGAAGAAGGGAATTGAGAGAAGGCAAGAATGAGAAAGGGAGAAGACATCAGTAGGTAGAGGGTTGGACAGGGTTAGGAGAGGGGGACGGGGAGGGATGGATAGGGGAGTGAGGAGGGAGGAGGGCTGGAACACATTTTGGCAGGGCAGCGTGAGATTGGCAGGGGTGGATGGAGCGGGCCGCAGTAAATGGCGCGGAGGAACCATTGTGGCCAAATTGACAGAATTCGCCGGATTAATTTTTTCATTCAGGTATTGAACGTGGGATGAGACGCGCAGGACCCCGGAGGTAATGGCGGAGCGAGGGTTTTGAGGAGTGAATATGTGTAAGAATTTATATGACAGTGTAAATATTTATTCTACCAAGGAGAGTAGTCTGGTCATCTATTCAGGGTTATAAAGGGACGGCAGGGGATTTTGAGAGGTACAGATACGTGAATATATATATATATATATATATATATATATATATATATATATATATATATATATATATAGAGAATATATATTATTTTATATATACAGATATATATTATCTGTATCTATCTGTCTGTCGATTTATTTATCTCTCCATCTAACAATATGTATATAATATGTGTGTGTGTGTGTGTGTGTGTGTGTGTGTGTGTGTGTGTTTAATATAAAGTAATCCAGTCATCTAACCTTATCGCTTTTTACTACGAGGGACACACTGGAAGTAATGGAACCAGGTTGTTTCGGAAGTAAAGATACGGAGAACTTTTTTTTATACACGCTCGTTATTATCCGTTTCAGATTAACACACACACACACACACACACACACACACACACACACACACACACACACACACACACACACACACACACACACACACACACATAAAAGGCAGCCTATAACTCATGTTCAGTCTCTCAGCTGTTGTACTTAATGGACATCAAAAAGTACATATGTAGGCCACTGATTTACGGTTCACCCACTTTCCATTCACGCCTCTTCATCCTCCTGTGCAGTCAGACCTCAGTGGTTCTTAATCTCTTTTACACTATCTGTTCACCTTCACCTGGGCGTCCCCGTTTCTCTCACTCCCTCTATTTCTGATCTGTTCACTTTATTAATCTCTTGTCTCCCATTCTCCACAAATGACCCTACCACTAACACACCCTGGTCTGCCTTCCCTTTATACTACGTCTGCTTCCAGGTCTCTTTCTTAGGGTGTCAGTCTTCATTCTGTCACACTATCTCACCCCATATCGAGATCTTTGGCACTTTATTTCCAGCACATCTACCCCTTTTCCAGTTTGTAGTATTCATATCCTCGCCTTACCTCCGTACAGCACTGCCAACACCGCTGTGCCTTCATACATGGCCATCTTCGCCTGAGCAGACACTGAGCCTTCATTCCACTCACTTCTCAATGCCCCAGATATTGTTCCACGATGCTAATTACTTCAGCTGCCCGAGTTATATCTTCTAAGTCCTTCCTCTCCCATGCCTAAACACCACTTCCTTTATATCTTCCACTTTCAGTCTTACTCTTACATCGTTGTGCTATGTGTCTGTTATATTTCGTCACCTTACCCTTTCTTGCAATACCCTCAACTTCCTCCTTGCACAAATTCTTCAGTGATCCGATACCAACCGCTGAAGTTTACCCATTGCGTATGTAGCCACTGCTGTATCATAAGAGGCTGTTTTATTTCCTGTTCTCCCTTTACTCCTGCATGCTTTAAACCTGACCTTCTTCTTAGCCCATTTAGATCGGCCTTTCTCGCTAGCCTGTCCATGAGCAAATTTAACAGCCATGGAGATATAACGGGCCCTTGACATACCCGCACTTTTACCTCAGACGTTCACCCTCTTTTCTCTCCACACTCACATATGCGTTACTCCTTTGGTAAAAAAAAAAGTCGTCACTGCACTTCAAAGCCTTCCTCCCACCCCATAAATGTTTAACGTATGTCATGTGGCTTCTGTCAGCTCAGCTACATGTTTTCTTCAGGCCATTAAAAGCTAAATTACATATAACTCTCTCTCCTTTAATATTTCTCATACATACATTTCAAAGCGAACACCTGCTTCACACCTTAAAAATTTTCAGAACTACAGTAACCTAGGAGTGGGCCTACACCTCGAAGGAGGGTAATAAGGGATAGGTAATTACCATACTTCACATCTGTTTTTCTTCCATTTAACAGTTCACGGGTCTTTGAAATCAGGACATAGCATCACTCAACTTTGCCACACTGAGAAATGACAAAGAATCACTTCCATCATCACCATTTGTATCAACACAACAGCCCTGTACTCACTCTTAATCCTGTTCATCTCACGGTCGGCTTTTCAGTTTTGTTCATACTACCTCCAGACGATTTCATTTATCTCTGGGGATATAATCTCGTAGCGAAGGGGTTAATAAAGGCTTCCCTGACCCTTCCACTCCCAAGTCTCCCAGCTTAAATAAAATCGTCAGGAGATGGCGAGCATAAAATTTAAAGCACGTCTGCATAGGGAAGGGATTAAAACGAAGCAGGAAGAGCGCAGAATTAGGATAACTATCACCTAAGTGCCAGGGTATAATGAACTACACCCTCATTCACTCCGCACTCATGAATTTCTTGGTTGTCTTGCATCGTCTGAACCCTCCGCTGAAGACATCCGGGCGGGAGATAAGACGCCCCAGGATTAACCCCTGCAGTACGATAGCGTATTATTTTAGTTGAATATTGATACTTCCAGGCGATGTAACTCTAACCCGTGATTTTTTTTTTTTATCTTGCGGTCTCTAGATGGTAATGTTGACCTTAGGAGATATTTTCCGAACTTGAGAGATCAGATATAAAGTTCATTAACCTCTTCATTACTCAGGTACCCTCTTGCAAGGTGAATGTAATCGTCTGGAAATACTAAGAAGACAAAAATAATCGATCATAGACTAAAGGGGGCTAATTCAACTCTGAGCGAACCTCTAGTTGTGAAGGGGTTATTGAAGGCTATAAATAAGCCCTACATATATAAAACTCTCCCCTAAGCTGAATGAAATCGTCTGGAGGAAGCAAGAAGGAAATATAAAAGACGTCCACGGGTTGATGGGATTAATCAGGAATATTCAGTGTCCCTCCCTCACGCCTTGTCGGGTCCTTCTGAATAATCTCGTTCGATGTAAGAAAGATAACCTACTCCTTCAAGGTCGTTATTTTGCAGCATCGCCATCTTGAGCATAATGTGAGCCTTGGATGAGCAGCTCTGTAGACTAGCACAGCCGAACTGTCATCATCATCATCATCATCATCATCATCATCATCATCATCATCATCATCATCATTCTCCTCCTCCTCCTCCTCCTCCTCCTCCTCCTCCTCTTCATCATCATCATCATCATCATCATCATCATCATCATCATCCTTATCATCGTCGTCGTCGTCATTATCAGCACATTTTTTCACCCAAGGATGGAGTAAGGAAGGATCTGGTGTTAGTATAATTAAACAGAAGCAGAAGGCATCGTTGTGAAAGTAAATAATTCATTATAATACGTTTTCTCCTTTATTTATTACCTAACAGTAGACCATATTAACAGCCTTCCTACCTTCCCTGTGTCAACCATGTCTGGAAAAAGAAAGGGCACACACACACACACACACACACACACACACACACACACACACACACACACACACACACACACACACACACACACACACACACACACACACACACACACACACACACACACACACACACACACACACACACACACACACACACACACACACTCTTCCTCCCTCGCTGTGCAAACCTAGTGACCAATTAGGTAAATCTCGAACATTTTTGTGTTTTTCTTTCACCAGGAAGTGAGTGCACCCAAGAGTTGTATTTTCCCTGCGTCTGTCTGTGTGTCTGTCTGTGTGTCTGGTGGAACAGTTAAGACTACAACACGTTCGTCACGTCTCGCCTCAGTGTACAAATCTCTACCCTCCCTCCTCATCTCTCCCTCCTCCTCCTCCTCCACCTTCTTCCCTCCCTCCTTCTCCTCCCCCTTCTTCGTCTTCACCTGGACAAATTTGCATCCCACCCTCTGCCTGGAGACAAGGAGGCGTCCACACCCTCCCTCCCTCCCTCCATCCCCCTCTGATTCTGCCCCCCCCCTTAATCCTTCCCCCTATACCAAACTTTCTCTCCCTCTCCCCCTCCCTATCTTCATCATTCCTCCCGTCTTAGCCTCTACCTCGCACCCTCTCCATCAGCTCTCCTTTCTGCTTACTTCCATCCACCTCACTATTCCTTCGATTCTCCTTCTTATTTCCTTTCATCTTTCAGTTCTCTCTTAATCCTGACCGTCTTTCGTAATCCTTCTATCTTCTTTAATCCTCTCTACCTCCCCTAATATCTGCTAATCCTCCCTACTTCCCCATATATCTGCTAAACCTCTCTGCCTCACATGATCTGCTGAACTAAAACCTCCTAATCCTCTCAGCCTCTCTTTATCCTCTCTACCTCTCGAAAGCCTCACTACTTCTGCTAATCCTCTCTGCTTCTGTTAATCCCCTCAACCTCTGCTGATTCTTTCTACCTTTCCTGCTCGTCTCTACCTGTCCTGATCACCTCATCCTCTTCTACTTCTCTCTGCCTGTCCTAATCCTCTCTACATATCCTAATCCTTTCTACAGTACATGTCCCAATCCTCCCTTCATGTTCTCCGAATCCTCTCTACTTCACCTAATCTTCTCTGCTACACCTAGTTTAGTAATTTTAGTGTTCGGTATCTCATCTTCACTCCTTGTCACTCATTTCCACTCTTCTCTCCCTTCCTCCCTATCTCTCCCTCATTTCTCTTCCACTTTCCTCTCTCTCTCCCCACCTATCTCCCCATTCTCTTCTACTCTTGTTCATTTCTCCTCCCCACCTTTTGCCTTCCCTCTCTTTTCGCTCATTTCATACCTGTCCCTCCATTCCTCCCCATCTTCCCCTTGCACTGTTTCACTCTTTTCCTCTTTCCTCCTCTGTTTCACTCCTTCCCTCTTTCCTCCCCTGTTTCACTCAGTTCCTCTTTCCTGCCCTGTTTCACTCCTTTCGTCTTTCTTCCACTATTTCACTCCTTTCCTCATTCCTCCACTGTTTCACTCCTTTCCTCTTTCCTCCACTGTTTCACTCCTTTCCTCTTTCCTCCACTGTTTCACTCATTTCCTCTTTCCTCCACAGTTTCTCTCCTTTCCTCTTCACCATCATCCTTCCATTCCTTTCCCACCGCCATCAGCCACATTTCTTTCACTCTTTCATCCTTGCCTCTCCACTATTTCCCTCTTTTACATTCCACTCTTTCCATTTTTTCCCTTCCACTCCTTCCCTCTTTTCCATTCCACCCTTTCCTTGTTTTTCTGTTCTACTATTTCCTTCCTTTTCTCCCTCACCTTTCCTTCTTTTCCCTCCCAACTTTCCTCCTCCCATCTTCCCCTCTCAACTTTCCTTCCTGTCCTCTCCATTATGTATGAACTTTCCTCTTTTTAGGTTCACCCTACTCTTACCCTGTTCCTCTTGTCTGTCTCCCATCTTTCCTCTCTTTTCTCCCCTTCTTCCCCTCCTTTCCTCTTCCACCATTTTCTCCCAATATTCCTTCTTTCTCACTTATCTCCTTTCCTCCTTTCTCTCCCACTTATCTCCCTCCCTCCTTTCCCTCTCACTTATCTCCTTCCCTTCCATCGCTCCCGCCCTTCCTCTCCACTTTTCCCTCCTTTCCTCTCTACCATTCCCTCCTTTCTTCCTCACCTTTTCCCTCCTTCTCTCCCTCCTTCCCTCCCTCACCTTTCCTCTGCCACCTGCCACTACCGCCTCACCTTCCACTGACGAAGCAGGAAATGATAATCGGGGGAAGTCAAAATGCAGAAAATGATTTGTCTTGGCGAGATGTGAGACAAATCTAATTCACAGTGTGGGAGGCGGGGGTGAGGGGGATGGGGGGAGGGAGGGGGAAGGTTGGAGATGGGGAGAAGGAAGGGGAAGATTGGAAGGAAGAGTGGGGGGGGAGTGGGAGATAGGGAAATGGGGGCGGAGAGAGATGGAGTGGGAGATATGGACAGGGGGGACGCAGAAAGAAGGAGTGGGAGAGAGGGAAAGGGGGACATACGGAGAGGGAGTGGAGGAGATGGGGTGGAGGGGAAGGGGACAAATGTGAGAGGGGAGAGGATGGATGAAAGGAAGAGAAGTATAGAAACGGAGGAAGAAGAGAGAGGGCTGGGGTTGGGAGTGAGGAAGGAGGGAGGAGGGAAAGAGGAAATGAGGGAGGGAGTTATTATGGGAGAGGGAAAATGAGAGAAAAGAAGGCATGAAGATGAGAGAGGAGGAAGGAGTATTAGAGGAAAGGAGGACAGGGGGAAGGTATTATCAAGAGAGGAAGGGAAGGAGGAGAGAGGGGGTGTATGGGAGGGAGAAGATGAGAGGGGAAAGGAGAGGAGAGGAGGGGAGAGAGGGGAAGTTCGAGAGGAGAGGAAAGAGGGAGACGGGAGCGAAATAAAAAACAGGATGAAAGGAGGGGAGGACTAAGGTAGCAATTATTCAGGCAGGGGTTAGTCTTTGCACGGGTGACGGGATGAGGCAGAGGCTGTGAAGGGTTAAGTGAAGTGTGGATGGAGAATTATAATTGACGAAAGACTGGCTGGGGGAAACGGTGATTAAATATATGGTGATTAAACTCAAAGGTGCAGCTGCTGGGTAAATGATTTGGTGAAGATAAAAGAAATAACTGGATGGGTTTATTCAGCTAGGAAGTGGCTCCTCATCTAAACCATTCAATACGGCACTTATTTCGTATCATATTCAGCCAGAGCACTTTATTCAGCTCAGTCAAGGGCTTTGTTTATTGTTCCCAGTAGCTTCAGTAACATCCACAATATGTCATAGTTGTGAAGGAGTCAAGGGAGATAATATTACATTGAAAATATTTAATGGAGGTATTATCATTAGAGTTTTTTCTGAGCCTTGTATTTTGATAAACCTTTCATAAGCTTAATACAATCGTCTGCCATTTAGAAGAACGAAACGCATGCGATGTCGCTGTACTAAAATATATAAACCAAACAAGAGAGAGAATTATTAGGTAAATAAAAAAAAAATTACTTGATCCGTACTTAGTCGTCTCGCACGTGTTCTGTGATGAAGGAACACAATATTCCTTCTTCCTTATTCTCACCTCCATTGACGTGAGCACTATGTCACAATTTATTCTCGTTATCGCCAGAAGATTGGGCTTAGGAGAGACCTCTCATAAAGAAAGGAGTAAACGTAATTTCCGTCCACCTCTACAATGACATCTTTTCTTAGCTTGTTTTTGCTTCCTCTAGGCGATTTTTTTTTTTTTTTTTCAGATTATTGGTGGTCCCCTTCCCTTTATTAACTTTTTTTTTTTTTTTTTTTTTTTTTGTCAAGCATCCTCACGAATCCTCTTTCACCCCTGGCCATGAGAAGAGGAGGTTATAAGACAGAGAGGTTAGGCGAATTTAAACAGGAGATTCGTGTATTCCATTTGCTGCCACTTCGTGATTCTGTTGCTGCCCATCTTTATTCATTATCACATACATACATACATATTTTTTGGAAGGTAGTGTTCCATACTTACATATGATAGCCTTTTTGAACCTGATGGCCATTTTTATATGCCTTACATTTTCTGCAACATTTCCGATCAAAGTCCTTAACCCTAAAATTCCTTCTTAGGACTTCATCCCAAGTTTTTCTCGATTGGCCAAAAGGGACTGTCTGTTTGATGTTCAGCCTTGTACAGCATTTCACCGTTACATTAGGCTCCCACATTTTCTCCAGATGTCTAAACTACCTCAGCCTACCCGTGCTTTTCGCTTTTATGACACACTAATGCCCGTGTCCTTTATTTTCACACGTTCCGACTCGCAGTGTGTCTTTTTTTATCAAGGTCTTCAGGTAGAGAAGCAGATCACCAGAAGAACAGGTGAAAAGTGGAGTGGTTAAGCGAAATGGAAGAGGATATTCTTGTGTTCCAGATATTTGCAGATGATGGTTGTGGTGGTGGTGGTGGTGGTGGTGGTGGTGTAAAGACTACACCAAGCCTTGTCCATTACCAGAACCCTTAATGTTGAGGTTGATTATAATGATAGCTGTTAACCTTCTTCGAGTCTTCAGTGGTTAGGTGCGTAGCGCTCTTTGCCCATTAATTTATCATGACGTGGGTTCGATCCCACCAGGAGAGTCATATGTGGCGTTTCAGTAGAATGTCCTTAGCTATATTCTTACATTTTAGTACGTTTTCAAGGTTGGTCTGTGACGTCTACAGACTCTTCCACCCACGGATAATGCTACTTCAGGAGAACACATATCCACATGTACTTCTCATTCAAGGCAACAGTATACCCGTGTGGGTAGCAGTCTTTTTTTTTTTTTCTTTTTTTTTCCCAGTGACAGAAAAGAGACCCTCGGCCGTACAGATTAGTTGCTCGTCAGGACCTGGAACGTTTAGCTTCTAGTGGACACCCCCTCCTTCCCTCCCCCCATGCCTGGCGTGTGCAAGCTGCCACAAGTTATTCATTCAGCCATCTTAATCTACCACGACCTCTTCGGCTGGTCGTCCCTTCCGCCTCCTATGACCCTCGAGGCCCAGCGAGGAAGGAGGGGTTTATTTTTACCTCAGGAAGTATCGTCGTAATTACCAGGGCGGGTCGGCAAGTGGGCAAAAAGTGTTGGAAAATCTTGTTAGAGGGGAAATACTGGGCCAACAAACCCCGTCACAAAAACCGTCCCAAGTTGCCGCAACATCAGAGGCTCGGCTGATTAGGCTGGCGCGTTCTTCAGTCGCCTCCGTTTTAATTTTCCCGTAAACTTGAGAGACGAAATCTAATTAGATCACGACCTTTACCAAAAATTCTGTTCCATTAATAAGGCCTCGCACGCGCACATATGGACGCACACGGAAACACACCCGGATATATACACACGAAAACACTCACACACGGACATATACACACGAGTATATACACACGAACACACACACCCGGACATACCGACGAATATGTACACACGAAAACACACACACACACACACACACACACACACACACACACACACACACACACACACACACACATCTGACCCCTTCATTCTGAGACCTCCTTAAGCTCAGCAACACTGTCTTAATTGGATGAACTGAACAGAAAATCATAATTGAAGTATCCTGTTAACTCCTTCATTTATAGGACTTTTTTTTTTTTTTTTAATATTAGTCTAGTTCCTACCAGACGATTTTAATTGGTCCCTGTTAATGAACGCTAATTCTAACTCCTCCAGTTCAGCAAGTCTCTCTTAAGCTGAATAAAGGCATCTATAAGAAAGAAAAAAATTAAAAGAAACAACGTCATTAGCCTGGAGTGGCAAAAATCATGTAGGCCAGTGATTCTCAACCTTTCTGCATATAAGGATCATGTTCAGTGGTGGGTTAATACAAGAACAGGGCTATACCTAGAAGTGCAGGTAGTAGTACATAATATATACTCTTCTCATTTTAACTTGGCGTAAACTTGCCATCGCTCCATCGTGAATGCGGAGTTATAGCAAGAGATTAACCTAGAGTGTGATGCTTATGACAAGGAAATGCTGAGGAATGGATTTAGAGCCGTAGTATTGCGTTATTCAGCCACAGAACTACGGCAAATGGCTGCAAAAGGTCGAAGTCTGCAAATTTAATGAACTGTAGTTACATTATTAGTATAAATAATAATGATACTCAGCGAAAATGGAAATATAAACTATGGTAGTTATTATATTAATGAAATGTTTATCGAGCACAGTAATGAGTTACAATTCTGTATCATAATATTCTTTATTATAATGCAAAAAATATTTTCCTAAGGGTTTCAAGGGCCACCCCAAATTATTCCGAGGGACAAATTTGGCCCATGGGACTTAGGTTAGCTGCCTCTAATAAAGACTTATCAACCAAAATTAGACTAAAGAAATCGCTTTCGTAATGAAGGGTTTAATGGTAGCGGCAAGTTCCTCCCTCTCTCCCCTCGCCGAATAACAATACTGGGGCCAACCAATCAGCGCGCAGCTTTTTGCCGCCAAGTGAGTGTGTAAACATGGCGCGAAATCTAATTATGTTGTCTGTATTGGGCCCGGGTCTGCCTTTGTCAGTACCTGCGGACTCTAATCTCACATGTAATTGGCTTTTATTTGTGTGGGAGTTTGGGGTCCCTCATGCCCGGCCTCTCCCTCTCCAGTCTGATAAAGAGAGGCTTCCCTAGGGCGTCGCGGAGGGAGGGAGACAAAGAGTTAAGACAAATAAACGCGGCCATGGTGAGGGTAGTGATCAGGGAGTTAGGAGCGGTGGGGGGTTGTGTTACGTAACGCAGAAGTCTTTATAATATAATGGAACACAAGATCGGCTGGTGTCTGCTTTCTCTCTTCTCGTTCTTGCTCATAAGGAAACTTTCAGAATAAACAGTTTTTACTAACAGTACAGTAGCTGCTTTCTCGATAACTGCAGAGTTCGAATCCTAATGAGGGTAATTGTCACCACCCGAGTCAGGTATCCATTCACCCATTGTAGGTTGGTAGATAAATTGAGGTAACGTCCGTGTGAGGTAACTATGGTAACCTCGATGATGCAGTGGCTATGTGTCACAAAATAGTAGATGAATAACCCCCCACAGGCCCTAATTACGGAGATGTTCACCGCAGCTAGGCTCCTTATGGCATCTTCCCCCACCGTACACTTGTACAGACGAAGTTATAACTCCCATCTTTACCTATTCCAATTCCCCAGCCCTGCTTCACCACCTGTCCAACACATCCCTTTCACGTCGGTCCACCCATCTACTCTCGTCCATACTATAACCATCCTCACCCCCCTCCCCACCCACACATAGCTTCAAAGAGACATCTGTTCTCACCGCCAAGCCTATACTCACCTCGCGCTGCCCCACCACCCACTAGCACAGTGGTTTCCGATATGGGACCCACGTGTACTCGTATTTTTCAGGGAAGCCAAGGGGTCATCTTAATAATCTAACTTCACATGTGAGAGAATTTTTCAATTTTTTCATGCAGCAAGATTGAGATTTTTTTTTTTTTTTTTTTTGGTCAACCATCTCGTGCAGAGCATACCTGGAGGCAATGCAAAGATGAATTCCTAAGAAATTAGAAGTGACTCATTTGCCTTAGAAAAGTCTGAGAGAAGATCCTGGCGATATCTTGGGTGAGAATGGGACTCTTCAGCTTGCTGGCTGTCTTTGTGTTTCTGTTGGTCTCAGGTATTGTACTTGTGGCTAGAAAACAGAGATTTCCAATAGAGGGAGACGAAGACGAGAGAGACTAGAACGAGGAAGACAAGAAAGAAGGAGAAAAGGGCGAAGGAGACTAGTGCTAAGGAGACAAGGGCGAGGGAAACGAGAACAATGGAAACGAGGACGAAGGAAACGAGGACAGGAGGAGGCGAGGACGAAGCCATAAATATAATCCAGAAGAGTGGGTCGGACGGGAGCCAAGCCCACGTAGGTTTGATAATCACCGCAAAAAGAATAAAGAATGATGGAGACGCGCCGAAGGGGGGGAAGGGTAAGTAATCGCTCGCTCCCAGGACATCGTCATTTGCATTTTTCGCAGTACTTCACCGTATTTTCACATTATTTCACCCATTTTCACGATATTTGACCTTATTTTCACAATATTTCACCGTATTCGCAGTATTTTCATCGTATTCCACCGTGTTTTCAGCATTGCCGTATTTTCACTGTATTTTCACACACTTCGTAACGCTACAATAGGTTCGAAAGTTACATTAGGCTGAGTAAAATTGCCTGAAGGTATCAACAACAGACTACAGCAAGGAACGACCACAGCAAGGACAGACTACAACAAGGACAGACCACAGCAAGGACAGACTACAGCAATGACAGACTACAGCAAGGACAGACCACAGCAAGGACAGACTACAGCAAGGACAGACCACAGCAAGGACAGACCACAACAAGGACAGACCACAGCAAGGACAGACCACAGCAAGGACAGACCACAGCAAGGACAGACCACAGCAAGGACAGACTACAACAAGGACAGACCACAACAAGGACAGACCACAGCAAGGACAGACCACAGCAAGGACAGAATACAGCAAGGACAGAATACAGCAAGGACAGACTACAACAAGGACAGAATACAAAAAAATGGGAGAAAGGAGACGGATGAATGGAAGGGTTTGGATTGCAAGCCCCATAATCATCATCATCATCATCGACATTTTTCACACCGAATCAGAAGCCTAAACCAAGAAATCGTCACGGTAGGGGGGAGGGGAGACAGATCGCCCCCATCATAGTTATCATCGACACTATTCTCAGTATTTCACCGTATTTTTCACCACCTTCGCAGCGCTACATAATTTTCTTTAAACCTATACAGAATAAAATCGCCTGGAAGTAGTAAGAATCAATTAAAGAAGGCGTCTGTTGAGGGAGGGGGAGACAGATCATCGTCATCATCATCATCATCATCATCATCATCATCATCATCATCATCATCGACCATTTTTCACGGTATTTCGCCGTATTTTCACCGCCTCGGCATCGCTACAATAGTCTCGGTAATTACGCTCGATTCAGCTGCTCTCGCTACATCCATTTGCTACCCGCCGCCAGCCTCCAGAAATTATGTATTCAGAGGTAACATTTATAAACCCTCCCAATCTTAAATGGTATGTAAGAATGCTTTTATGTACATTTTTCTTTACCCATGTACTTACCAGACGCTTCATAGGTTTATAAGGGTACAGGCATGTGCAAAAATCCGCCGCCACTTCTCTACCAGCTGTAGGGATGGATGATGTTACGTGAACTATTATGTGACAGCAATATGAAGCACAAAAATAAATAAATTAATTAATAAATGAGAATGAAGGATATTCTCTGTAGTTTGGCAAGGAATGAGATATATGTGGAAGGCAGGACACAAAACTGACCAAACTTTACTCCTGGCAGTACATATATATATTTTTGTGGTAAAATACGGGAAACAGAGGGATATGTGGTAAGAGTTAACAATTATGAAAACGTGATTGTCGCAGATGTAGGCTCAGAACTTTTGTGAATATGGAGAAGACGCTTGGAGGGAAGGTAGATGTGGGGGGAGTGAGAAAAATCAATCATTTCCTTGTGACAATAAAATATCTAAATTGTAATTGTGCTGGTGTCTCTCTCTCTCTCTCTCTCTCTCTCTCTCTCTCTCTCTCTCTCTCTCTCTCTCTCTTCTTGGGCCTTTTCAGCTAAAGTCTCCTCAGGTTGGTGTGTGTGTGTGTGTGTGTGTGTGTGTGTGTGTGTGTGTGTGTGTGTGTGTGTGTGCGTGCTCGCTTGCGCGTGGAAGCTTGCGTGCAAGCTTGCATGTGTACTGTTTATTTTAGTCTCTTCCGTTTTCCCATCTTTCGTATTTCTCCCTCCATTTTTCCTACTTTTTTCCCTCCAGTTGTCTTTTTTTTTTTTCCTCCTCCTCATCACTTATCAGTACAGTATTAGTGGCCTACCCACCCTTCACACATCCACGTCGTCGTGGTGCGGACGCGAAAGTGACGTGGCATCCGGCGTGTAGAATGATGGAGTGAGAGGGAGGGAGGAAGGAAGGCACGGTGGATGAGCATACTGAGGAAAGTAGGTGGAATATTAGGAAGGGGGAGATGGAGGGGTATGCCTAAAGAGAAGGAAGATGGAACGGCATGTGGAAGAGAAACTAGGATAGGTGGAAAGAAGGAAGAGGAGATGCAGAGGTAGGTAGAAGAGATAGTGGAAGAAGAGGTGAGGACGTATATTGCGGAGAGCGTAGTAAAGGAAG
Source organism: Coenobita brevimanus (assembly GCF_032717465.1). Taxonomy (NCBI): domain Eukaryota; kingdom Metazoa; phylum Arthropoda; class Malacostraca; order Decapoda; family Coenobitidae; genus Coenobita; species Coenobita brevimanus. The sequence goes on along the minus strand of NC_137028.1, from coordinate 6,457,166 downwards.
GTGGGGCATTACATGAAAGGAAGGAGGAAGGGAGGAAGGAAAGGCGAAATGAGAGATTCAAGGAGGGGAAAAAGGAAAGGAAAGGAAAGGAAAGTGGAAGAAAAGGTAGGAAATGCGAATGTGAATATGAGAGGAACGGAAAGAGGGCAGAAGTTAATTTTGTTTGTGGAGTTACATCAGAAACATTTGACCGAAAAAAAAAATAATGAAAAGGGCACAGTGTTTATGAAAGTTTAACCACTACTGCCTTAACCACTTCAGTCCGAGAACGTCTTGTCTGCTTTTGCTCTCACCGGACGATTTTATTCTGTTACATAGAGTTTTTCGAGCAGGAGGGATTAGATATAACGTTTACGAATTCCTAAACGAGAGAAGTCTTTCCCAGATGAATAAAAGCGATTGAGAGTACTAAGAGTAAGTTAAAATTGTAGGCCATAAGATTGATGGGATGAAACAGTAAATCTTTTTATGATGGGTTAATCGCCTGTCGGTAGCAAAAATAGAATGCACAATAAGTGGACTTCATTGTAGGAAAAAATGAACCAGGAAACAAAGTCGGAGTAACGTAGGTGATAGAATATGAGATGGAAAGAAACAGTATGCTGGGGATTAGCTATAGAAGGATTGCAAGATTTGGGGGGAAACTGTATGGAGAAGTAAACACACACACACACACACACACACACACACACACACACACACACACACACACACACACACACACACACACACACACACACACACACACACACACACACACACACACACACACACACACACACACACACACACACACACACACACACACACACACACACACACGAAAATTGAAATAGCCAGGCAAAAATTGATAGGAATGTGGGTGTCGTTGGCAGTGTGAAAGACCATGAGGTGTCAGAAATATTCGCGTCCGAGTTAAAATATTAGAAGCGAAATGGTGATGACAGTTTGGAAGGGTAGAGATGGACGCCCTAACTGACACGCTAATTGATCTCTTTACTTAATATTCTTGCCCGAAAAAAGAATATTACAAAAAAAATTCCCACTTTCTGTTGACGTGGTGCAGGAGCGTGACGCCTTCCTGTGGTGGCATTGATATATCCAGGTCGCTCCACCGCCTGGTTATGCAAACGTCTCTTAGGTACATCCCCATCACCCCCTAAAAGAGGAAGGTGGACTGTTGGAGAGTCAATGCAAGTCTCCAAACCATCGTGTTCACGTTTTAGATGAAGCTAGGGCTCCTCCTCCTCCTCCTCCTCCTCCTCCTCCTCCTCCTCCTCCTCTCCGATAACGTACATTTTTATTTTATTTTTATTACCATCAGACGATTAAGCTTAGGAGAGATTTTAAACCAGAGGGGTTAACTAGAGCCTTCATTAACACCTTGTATTAGAGGACTTCATTTTATTATTATCCTTCTAATTCCTGACGATTTTATACAGCTTAGACTTTTCATAATTGCGAGGTCCGGCTGTAACTTTAATTAATCTCTTCACCACGGGGAGTCTAATCCAAGCTGAGTAAAACAGTCAGGAGGCAGAAAGTAAAACCTAACACAGCACATCATTGGGTTCAAGGGATGTGTAGTCTTCCTCTCCCCGCCCCTCAAAAAAAAAAAAAAAAAGTAAATGTGAGTTTATTTCGACACTTTGCTGGAAATATAAAGAAAATGTTGAGCGAGGCAGATTACTGAAAACAGAAAAATACTGTGTTGTATTTTTGGTCTTTGCTCCAACTCACACATTGCAAACCTTGAAACACACTTATACATTTGCCGTCATCTGAAAAAAAAAAAAATCTATACCTGTCTGTCTTTCTCTCTATATCTATGTCTGTTTCATTCTATTTATCTGTCTGTCTACGTACATATATACATACATACACAAATCCATACACACATATATTAGATTGAACATAAAGGGACAAATTTTGGTGTTTAGTGTTAATATTTTTATCTCCCCTGGTGATAGTTTCTGGTTCTCTTAATGGCTTTTTGTCTTCCTCCAGATCGAGAACGTCATTTTTATTATCTTTGCCGTTGGAAGATGATATTTACCTTAATACCCTACTGTGAGTTTGTTTTCATTTGACGGGACTGGGCGGCTGCCCTCGCAACTCTACTACTAAGTCGGGGCTCTGAGGTAGGAATGAGTCTCACTGGTTACTAGTCAGATCGCTCCTCGAAAGTGACTATTCTTTGCCATCAACGGAGCTGAATGAGGTTAGGCATCTTTATCGGGTGAAAGCAGAAGGACTAGGCAATGGAGGATATTAAAGAACGCAATATCTATCCCCCCCTTCCCCCTTCCGGTTCAGAAGGTCGCTCTTAGCCTCAAAATAACCGTGTTTATAAGTAAGAAGAGCTGAAGGTGTTAGAGATATTTTTGTTACCGCCTGACACATGTTGCCTAGAAGAGATATCCCTTAGTGGAGTTCATAGATTATTTTTTAATGCAAGAAAGAAGTGACCGAAGGCCTGGAGCCAGCAAAATACGGTTCCCCCAAAGAAAAAACAAGATCAAGATAACAGAGAGCCAAATTCAAGATCCGTTCATTTCGAGGTGAGTGGACACACTGCGTTTGAAAGACTGGAGATCATAGGCAGTAGGAAATACAGACAGAGGGAGACAGTTCCATTAACTCCATCCGTATGACACCTTTTATATTATTCTTGGAACCCATTAACCCCATCAGTATGAATCTTTATTTTACTCTTGCCACCCTTTAACCCCATCAGTATGGCACCGTCTTTACATTCTTGCTACCCATTAACTCCACCAAAATGACACTTTTCATATCATTCTTGCTGGCCAGTAAGCCTGTCAGTATGGCACTTTTTATAATACTCGTGCCGCCCATTTTCCTTATCACTATAACACCGATGTATTATTCTTGCTACCCACGGACTTCATCATTTTGACACTTTATATTATTCATGCTGACCATAAACTCCATCAGTATGATGTCTTTTATATTACTGCTACCCATTAATTCCATCAGTAGGACACCTTTTTGTAACTCTTGTTTCCCTTTAACTCCATCAGCACGGTATGAGTATGACACCTTTTCAGATATTCTTGCTGCTCATTAACTCCATTTATATGACACCTGTATAAAATTCATGTTACCCACTAGGTCCATCCATATGACTCATTTTTTTTATCATTCTTGCTGCCCATTAAATTTATCAGTATGACACTTTTTTTTTTCCACTTTTACAACCCATGAGCTCCTTAGTATGACACCCTTTTTTACCCAGATCTTCATACCACCTCACGATATTATTCTTCTCATACTGAAGTGGTTAGAAACAGCTACTGACACTAATTCCTGTACAATATTCTTCTTGCGGCCGCCATTTATTTATTTTATTTTTTATTCAGCTTAGGAAAAACTTCTTATCGTTAAGGGTTTAATCTGTTCACCCCGAGGACGTGTATTATAGTTTATTCTCGCCATTTCCAGACTATTTTTTATCCACTTCTGGACTTAATTTTGAAATGGCATTTATAACCTTTACGGACCCCTTCATTAAAAAGAGACCTACGTTAAGCTGCATAAAATCATCTGTTTGGTGTAGTTTATATTTGATGCTACAAGACGTTTATTATTAGATTAGGAGACACCCCCATTCCCCATAGAGAAAGGTCATCATTACTATATCTGACCTTGATGATTGGAAGAATTCTGCCCATAGGTAAATAAAATCGTCTGGAAATGGCAAGAATATAATAGAAAATAACGTCATCAGATTGAAGGGGTTATAAAGACGTCCTGGTGCTGAAGGGGTTAATATTCTACGTTGCCTCTAGTTCACGTGTAAAGATCTTCGTCGTTCCTGACTCGTAGTTCCTGTGTCACTGAATATTCTCTGTGGTGGTGCAGTGGTAGCGAAATATGCTCTGCCCGTTGGAAATATGCTGGGCGTATACCTCACTGCATATACCTGCTGCTGTTTTATGGACCGTGGTATAGGTGTGTGTGTGTGTGTGTGTGTGTGTGTGTGTGTGTGTGTGTGTGTGTGTGTGTGTGATCATCATCATCATCATCATCAGCATCATCATCATCATCATCATCGTCATCCTGTCCAGTTTCCACGTAAGCGTAAGTTGGGGATGTTCAGGGTAAACCGTTTTTATTTCTTTTGGGACGCGAATAAGAGCAAATAAGGAATTGTGTGTGTGTGTGTGTGTGTGTGTGTGTGTGTGTGTGTAGTGAGAAAAGGGATCATTGCTGGGTAAGGAGAGAAATACCTGGATGTTCGTTCTTCGCGGCCACCTCTCACAGGCTGCGGGGTCAGACATTTCATAGATAGAGTGTAGATAGATAGGTTGGTAGACAGGCAGGTAGATATATAGATAGACTAGATAGATAGATGGGTGTGTGGGTGGACAGAGAGAGAGAGAGAGACTGATTTTTGTATATTGTCAACGGAAAAAAAAAAAAATTGTTTCCTGACGGCTGCATATGATTGATTTTGGAATGAGGACAGGAAATGGTTGGTGTGCCTGGTTGCTAGGTGATAATGGAAATGTTCGTTTAATTGCACCGGCATGTGTATCTCATTTTTGGTACTTCCTGCAGAATATACTTTTTCTTTGTCATATCCAGGCTAAAAGGGCAATGCTTATAATGTATTTTTTTTATCGTTTTGTCATAATGTGTTACGCTTAAATTTTAGATACATAGAAAGATAGATGGACGTATATTCTGTGTGTCTTATCCTTACAGTGTACTATTGTTCTTTACGATATTTCTCCCCTCATCCTTCATTATCACCGCCTCCTTACCTCTCACCGAGTCACTATAGTCTGGTTCGATAGGTAGATTGATAGATAGAGTGATTGATTATTAGATAGGTAGATTGATAGTTTCTCTTTCTCATTGTTCTTTACACTGTTCGAAAGCATCTTCATCCCCTCAGTCACTACCAGTCTTCCTATGCAGTCGAGAGAGAGAGAGAGAGAGAGAGAGAGAGAGAGAGAGAGAGAGAGAGAGAGAGATTCCTCCATTTTCTCCTCTGCCTCTCTCCTTCACCACCCATCTTCATTACCACTGTCTCCCCACCCAATCACCCCAGTATCGCTTCCCTCATTATTTCAGCCTACCCCACCCCACCCCCACCCTCATCTCAGCACCCATCTAACCCCTTCCCACCCCCACCACACAACACCGCACCCCAACCCCACCCCACCCCATCCCACGCTCATCCAAACACCCATCCGACCCCTCCCTACCCCCACTCCACACCACATCCCCCACCTTTACTCCCACCTTCCCCTCCCTCCTCCATCCCTCCCCGCCCCACCCCCTTCTCCACCCCACCCCCACTCCACTCCGTCTCCACCATTATTGCTTTCTTCCTCACCATCATTCTGTCTTCATTTTCCCCAACTCCTCTCACCGCTCTTCACTCCTTCCATGCCTCCTGCCACCCCACAACCTCCGCCGTTATTGTACCTTTCCTCCCCATCATTTTGTTATCACACCCTTCACCACTTCCTACTCCCACCTTTCCCATTCCCACTTCCGCATCTCTCCTCAACCTTCCCCATACCCACCTTTCCCACTCCCACTTCCGCATCTCTCTTCATCAGCCCTCCCAACTCCCACCCTCCTCACCATTTCATCTTCACTTTCTCCAATGTCCCGCGCTGTCCCCCTTCTCTTACATCTATTTTCACTTTCTCTTTTCACTTTATTCTTGCAACCACCTGACAGTATTATTTAGCTTAGGGAAGACCTCTCGTGGTGAAGGGAAGAGCGACCCTATTCCTCACCATCGACTACTTCCAATGCCCCTCTTCTCAGCATTACTTCGTTCTTCATATAATATAGCTTCCAGTTTTATTCATTCTGCCGCCTTACGAAATATTCAGATTATGGAAGACCTCTCGCATTGAAGGGATGAACAAGTCAGTTCCTCACGACTCTGTCCCTCGTCTCACCACTAGTTCTTTCTTTTGTCTCTTTCAATATCAATCTTTTTGTTTTTATTAATTCCATTAACCCGAGGGCGTGATTTCATTTTACTTTTGTCACTACCAGACGATTTTATTCAGCGTAGAACCCCATGATAGAGAAGGAGTTGATGAAGGCTGTGTTACCTTTGCTGTTCGAAAATTTTTATCCTCAGAAGAATTAAATCGTAAGGAGATAATAAGAATAACATCGGATATATTCTCGGGCTGAAGGGGTTAGCATCTTCACTACGATGACTTCTTTTAATCTTGCAACCACCAGGATAAAATGCAGTTTCAGGACATTCTTAAAATTGAAGTAGTCATATTTATAGCCTTCAATTTCTCCTTCAGATATATACATCCCTCCTAATGTCAGTATAATCGTTTGGTGGTAACTTGATTATAATGATGATGATGATGATGATGATGATATCGTACTTGATGTTGATATACTCTATGTGCCCCAGTTTCATCTACATATTTCCTCTCTCCATTCTGTCCTTTCCTTTCCTTAATATATATATGCCCTTCATAAATCACTGTCTGTCTCACATCCCTATTCCTCACTTTTTTTTTCTTCTTACTGTCTTTATTCTCTTTGCCACTCGATTTCCTTTGCTGTATTCCTTTTTATTTTATTTTCTACCCTTTTTTATAATCTTAATATCTCTCATACATCATTGTCTGTCTCATATCGCCAGTCCTCTTTTTTTTTTTTATCTCTTTTTATTCTCCTTTTCTCTAATTTCTCTTATTTTCGAGATTTATTACCTCTTCTCTGTCACCACTTCTCATCCCTTCCATTTATCACTGTCTGGCTCACTTTGCCCATTCTTTTATATTTTCATCACTCTTTATTCCCGCTTCTTCTTGAAATAATATTCATTTTTATTATTTCTTGCATCTTCCTTTTCCCCATTTTTCATATCTTTCATTCATCACTGTCTCACTTTGCCGTTCCTCAATCCATGCCTCTTTTTCTTGCTTTCATCCTACCCCACCTCTCTCTCTCTCTCTCTCTCTCTCTCTCTCTCTCTCTCTCTCTCTCTCTCTCTCTCTCTCTCTCTCTCTCTCTCACAACTCAATACCTCTCTCCACCACTAGATCACGCCCCATCTCTCCCTCTCTTTCACCACCTCCCACTTCTCCCCTACCTTTCAAACCCTTTCTTTTCATTCAATCGATCTTCCTCGCTCACCATTCCAGTGTATCTCCAGTAGCTTCTCCATCATTCAGGTACTTCTTCACCGGTTTCTCCATCATTCCAGTCTCCAACATTTCAGTCATTCTCCACCATTTCATTTTTTTTTTTTTTTTTACGATTCCAGTATATCTGTTATTTTTCGCCATCACCTCAGTTCGTATTCACCAATATCTCCATCATTCCAATCCATTTCTATCACTTTCTCCAGCATTCCACTCCGTCTCCACCAGTGCTATCTTTCCAGTCTGTCCCTACCATCTGTCCCAATTTCTCCATCATTCCACTCCGCCATCTGTTTCTCCATCACTCCAGTCCGTCTTCACCAATTTCTCCATCATTCCAGTTTGTCTCCAGCAATTATTTCCATTCCAGTCGTCTCTACTAGTATCTCCACCATTCCAGTCCGTCCCCACCAATTTCTCCATCATTCCATTCAGTCATCTCAAGGTGATGATATTTGCTATTCTGAATCATTCCTACTTTACACACCTTTCCTCCCTATCTGTCGCCCAATCTTCTCTGCTCCGTCCTACACTCCTCTCCTCCTCACTTTCATCTCCTTTACACACTCCTCTCCTCGCTTTCACCTCTCCTTCAGATACTTATCTCCTTTTTCACACACTACTTTCCGTACTGTATTCGGTTTTACTCCCTCTCTCCCCCTGTTCACTCACATTTCCTCTTTCTTCCTTTCTTCCGTCCTTCACACATCTCTCTCCTTCCCTCTCCTCTCCTTTTCAGACACACCTCCCCTCTTTCCTTTTCATCGTTCATGTACACATTGCTCTTCCCTCTCATCATCTTTTTACACACGTCTCATCTCTCATTCTACCCTTCCTTCACACTTTCCTCTCCTCTCAGTCTGTATGTTACACACCTGTCCTCCCTTTCACCCCTTCTTTGCGTACAGTTCCACTCTCTCATCCCTCCGTCGTCCAAGTCTCGTCCTTAGCACCCTGTCTCCCTCACACCTCACCTCCCTCTTTCACACACATCTCCCCTTTTCCTCCCATGCCTTCTTCACATTCTCTCCTTCCTCCCCTCCTTCACACGCCTTCCTCAATCTCACGTATCTGTTGCAGTGTTTTTTTCCCCTCATTCCTTCTTCTTTAACACACCCGTCTCTCCTTCCCTTTTCCCAATTCCTTCCTGTTGCGCCATCCGTTTCTCCTTCCACCTTTCCTTCACGCAACTCACAGCTCTTCTCCATTTCATTCCTCTGCCAGACACACCTACACCCCTCCCTTACCCCAGATCCCACAAAACGCTTCCTCACCCGCACCTCCACCCACCCCTATCCCTCCCCACTTCACTCATCTACCTCATTTTCACACACTCTTCTCCCTTCTGACCTCTTCTTGCCCCTAACCCCCTCATCCTCCAGACCCCCAACCTATCACCCTCATCCAGTTGAACCCTCACCTCCATTCATTCACCTCTTATTCACACACCCCTCTCATCTCTTTTCTCGCTCCCCCACACACGCTTTTCCCTACAAGCTCCCACCCCACCTCAAACCTCCCTCTTTTTCACCTACCCCTCTACCCACCACAGCGCTCCCAGTCGTACTCATCCACCTCTGTCGACCTCTTTTTTCACACATATCTCTTCCATCTCCTCCCTCTAAGCCCTCCTTCACACACTTTCATTCCCTCCACGTATATCTGTTTCTTACTGCCCTCGTACCCTTCACCCTTGTCACTATCTTACACCCCTTCACCCCCATAAGTTGCACACCCCAATCCTCCCTTCACTCTCCCTCGCACCTACACACCCGTCCCCACCCCTTATTCCACTAGCCCAGCCTCTTAACCTTCACCTATTCACTTCTTTTTTACACTTCCCATTCCCATATTCCCCTTCTCACCCTACATTCCCAACTCCTTCCAGATCCAAATGAAAAAGAAAAAATATACTCCACTCCAACCCTTCATCTCAGTTCAGCTATATCTTTTTCACACACCGCTCTCACCTTTCCTCCTTTCATCCAGCTGTCTTACACTCCCACGCCCCTCTTCCAACTCTGTGCCCTCTTCTCCCCTGCCCCACCAGTCCTTCTCCTCCTCTCTCCCGCTTCATCCTCTCCTTCCCTCTCCTCCCGCACCCTACATCCAACCCAACACCCTTGTAACTGAATCTCGCGTCCCCACTATTTTTTTATAATGAAAAATGGTGATCCTTTGAACGTGAGGCGGAGAGCGGGCCCGATGGTCTTCATTAAGCGACCTGTTATTGAATTCCTCGCATATCCGACTTATCCCTACAAACTTTACGCCAAACATGCTTCATTATTGGAACACCCTCTTTTCCCCTTCCCTCTCCCACCTTCCTCTCCACTTCTCCCTCCCCATCCCTTTCCCACCTTCCTCTCCTTTTCTTCCTCCCTTTTCCCCTTCCCAGAGAGGTTGTCAGTTTCATTAAATCTGTACAGCTGCAACACGTATTTTTTTCATTTTTACTGCTTCCAAACTATTTTATTCACCTGTATAGAGATATTTCAAACAGAATGATTTTTGATACAGCCTTCCTTAACCCCTTGACTACAAGGGAGGTCTCCTAGGCTGAATGAAATGGTCTCTTGGCTTGAAAAAAATGAGAAAAACGTCCTCATGCTGCGGGGGATTAACCATCACTATATTCGTAACTTTTAAATTTTCTTTTCTCCAGCTTTACCTCGACTTGCGGAAAATAAGAATGTTATTGGCAATTTCTGTGCACTGCTTTCCATACAAACTTTTCGCCAAATATGCTTCATTTTGGAATCCCTTTTAGCAACTGCAAGTTGCGTATAACCATCACCTTCAAACTTTTTTTTTTTTTTTTTTTTTTTTTTTAAAACCTGGGGAGATATCGTCAGTTCGCATGTCCGACTTAAATCCGTACAAACTTCAAACATGATTCATAATTAAAACACTCCCCCCACTCCTTCCCATCCGAAAATTGCGTTCAATCATCACAATCTACAGACTTGTTTTCATTTTTCTTTTTTTCTTTTACCTGAGCTTAGGAAAACGGGGAGGTTGTTGCCAGTTTTCATATTCTACCTTTCTGTACAAATTTACGGCAAACATAATCAGTATTGGAACGCCCCTCCTCCTGCCACCATTTACACACCTCTTTTATTTCTTTTTCTCCCTTTCCTCTGAATGTGGGAGGGTTTGAGGGGTGATCATCAGTTTGCCTCACACAGAGCATTGGGTTTGGAGAGGTGTGGTGGCTGTAGGTTATGTAAGATTTTGCCACTTATGTCTCGTAGGGGGAGGGAGAGCATCATTATGGCTTCTCGTCTTCTCACTTTTCTCCCTATCGTTCTACCCTTTCCTTCCTCCTCCAACTCCCCCCCCTCCTCCTCCTCCTCCTCCAACTCCCCCCCCCTCCTCCTCCTCCTCCTCCAACTCCCCCCCCTCCTCCTCCTCCTCCTCCTCCTCCTCCTCCTCCTCCTCCTCTCACCTTTCAAAATCACCTTACCATTTCCTCTTCTTTTTTCTACCCTCCCCACCCATCCCTCTTCAATCTCTGTCCCTCACCCCTCTCTTTACTCTCCTCCCCTCACCGCCTCATCCCCACCTTTTCAGCTTCCTCATCCCTCCCTTCCTTCCTCCCTCATCCCCCTCTTCATACCTCATCCTTCCATACGCCCCACCCCTACCCCTATTTCTTAAACCCTTTCCTTCCGTCTCATCCCTTCCCTCTCCCCCTCCGACATCCCTCATCCCTGACCTTTTCATCCCCATCCTTCCCCCCCCCCTCATCTCCCCTCTATTATTCCTCTCTCTCTCTCTCTCTCTCTCTCTCTCTCTCTCTCTCTCTCTCTCTCTCTCTCTGTAAGACTTTAGTATCTTCTCATCCCTTCCTCACCTCTATACCCCTTTACACTTCCACCATTCTTCCCTCCTCGTCCTCCATCCCCCATCCACTCTTCAACCCTCGTGTCTCCCGTCCCTCCTCTCCCTTACTCTTTGGCGCCTCCCCACCTACCGTAACCTACTTTCTTCATAACACCTCGTTCATCCTGTCCTTTCCTCCCCCACCCCTTCCCATCCCTCTTTGCCTTCTTTCTTCCCCTCTTTACCTCCTCCCCTTCTTTCCTCTCTCCACACCCCATGCTTCCCCTCTTCACCCCTCTCGTCCCCCCCTCATCCCTTCTTCCCCTCATTCCCCCATACCCAACCCTACCCTTCCCTCTTCCCCCTCCCCTTCTTTCCTCTCTCACCCCTCTCTCCACACTGCCTCTCGCTCCTTGAAAAGTATATCCCCTTATCGATAAACAATATGGGAATCTCATTAAATTTGACTGGGGTGTGTTCCTTGTGTGTTCACTCACGCTCTGCTGTTCCCAGGTGGAGAGAATACAGGTGAGGTGGTGGGAATTTATTATACATACATATTTACTTAGTTCTTTATTCATGTTTATGTTTATATTTATATTTATTAACATGTATATAATTAATTTTATTCACTATATATTTGAGATGATAAAGATAGCCTTGAGGCTTTGCTTTACTTTTATAATCGTTTATACTTTTTACTTTCGTCATCGAAGCTGGACGGAGGTTACGTATCACCCGTGTTTACCTGTGTACAAGGTATCTGAAAAAGCTGTAATCGAACTTCAGTGAATTTTGGTGGATAGGTGGGTTGTGAGTCAAGGGAGAGTTGATTTGATTATGGAGTGGATCCGGATCCGGATGCAGGAGTTAAAATATATATATATATATATATATATATATATATATATATATATATATATATATATATATATATATATATATACACCGGAATGTATTGACGTTGGCGGAGGTATGCACTCTCTGAGATGAACTAAGACCGTAGGATTAACTGACTATGTGAAACCGTAAAATCATTAGTTTGGTCGGAAAGAGGAATTACAGCAGTAAATCATAAATTTATTAGCGTTGGCGGAGGTAAGCTGTCTGAGTGCTGTCCAATTGTATTTTTTTTTTTTTATCCTTTCGTGTGATGTTATACAAATGCCTTTCACTCACTGGTGTGCTCCCCCCCACCTCTCTCTCTCTCTCTCTCTCTCTCTCTCTCTCTCTCTCTCTCTCTCTCTCTCTCTCTCTCTCTCTCTCATTAGTCCTGCCATTATCTATTTCACAAGTTACATTCCGTCCCACTTTTCCGGATTTCAGCTCATCACGCCCTCAAGCCCTTCTTCCATTTGTTGTTGTTATTTTTCCTTCACTCGCTTTCCATTCCTAATATCTCCGGCATTTGTTGATCTACTAGTAAATGGCACCTGAGATCGAAGGTAATTTAGCCCTTTCTCTACGACAGAATTTCCTTAAGTTCTCTACAATTGTCTGACGGTAGAGACTGAGCAAGTATCGCCTTCCCCTCATACTAGAGCGCACACACACACACACACACACACACACACACACACACACACACACACACACACACACACACACACACACACACACACACACACACACACACACACACACACACACACACACACACACACATGTAATTCGACACGTGAGAAGGTTTCAGCTCACCAGTCTCCTTCAAGGATGCCAATTCAAGACTTCCCAAAGGATCTAGTAATATTTATATTAATGTAATGACAAATACCATATTTAACTCCTTTAGTCTGGTGACGTAGTGTTAATTTCTATTCCTGCTGTCTTTAGTTTCATTCATTTTTGGAGAAACATTTCGAGATAGAGCGACTAGACAGAACTTCATTTTATCCCTTCACTGCAACAGGTCCCCCAAAAATGAATAAAATCGTCTGGAGGTAAGAAAAATAAATCAGTATCACCGGACTGAAGGAGTTAAACAGCCGCTATTCACTTTATTCATATTCTGGCGATAATCTAGAGATTTTAGTACCATTTCTAGCGATGAGTTCTGTACAGCCAGCCACGTTATAAAGCCTTGTGATCTGTCTGCTGTTGAGCCCTTTTAACCACATTCTGAAGCCTTGTGATTTGTGTGCTCAAGCGTCTCACTAGCTACGTTCTAGATCTTTATGACTGTCTATCAGTAAGCCCCACTAGCCACGTTTTAGAACTCTGTGATTTGTCAGCACTAGAGTCCCAGCCCCCCTCGTTTCACCCAAGTCGTCCCAGTGTGGAGCATGAGTCACTCGAACGCCTATAGAAAAACCATTAGAACTCTTTGTACAGGCGGCTTCATTATCTAACTCGCTTGGCTGAATATTCGAGAGTCAAAACCCAGCCTTCCTGCGCCATTTCTTACACTTCCACCCGAGCAAACCCCCATCATTAACGGGAAACGCGAGAGGCAATCACGTCACACTCAAATTCGCGCGAGTAAACACCTTTGTTAATTGACAGCCGTTCAGCCTAGCGGGAGGGAAAATGCGAGGTGACGGCTGTGTTGCAGTGTTGCCAACCCAGCGCCACAGCGATGATGAATGCAGGCGTAGGGAGCAGCCATCCATTGCCAACACCCTCTCCCCTCCTCTTCCCCAGCATCTTTCGTACACGTAAGCATCTCTGCCCTCCCCCCAATTCCTTCCCTCCCCTCAACTCCTTCCCTCCGCGCAACGCCTCCCCCCAAACACATCTCCCCTTCCCAAGCATCTCTCCTCTCTCCTCATCACCTCCCGCCTCACCCAACACACTCCTTATTCCACCCTACCCAAACCCTCACCACTCGCCCCTCTTCCCTGGCACCCCGTGCCCCAAACCCACACCTTACTGCTGGCGGCTGTATTCCTGGTGTCATAGGAGTCTTCGTAGCACCTTTTCCTCTGTGATTGATTTTGTATATTAAACCCCTCACGAAAAATCCTGGGGTAGGGAGCAGCCATCCAACACTAACCCCTCTCCCCTTAACGTTTTCCATATCCCCCCCAACCCCCTATCTCCCCATCCCACACCCCAACCCAGCTCCTTAAACCTGCTTCTAGGATGGTATTGTCCTCGATTTAGTTTTTTTTTTTTTTTTTCACCTCTTCCTGACTAATTTCTATCTGCATATTACGCATCATTATTCTCTTGTATGGTGTTAGTGCCAGCTGTGTTGATGTTAGATATGAACGACAAAGAGGATGTGAAGTAGAAATGGGAAAAATTATCCTCTAAGGAAGATATGTAATAGAGAGCCTCCTAAGCTTACGAGAATACGAACCGTGGGGGGGGGGGTCGTATTCTAAGTGACATAGTAGGCTTCGTAACACCTTTTCACCAGTGACTTACTTTGCATATTGCACTCTTATCCTCCTCTTCGTTACTGAAGCAATATCGATGCTAGAAATAAATAAATAATAAAAAAAACAATATACCAGTATGTAATAAGCATATTAAAGTGCTAAAGAAAAGGTATTAGGAAGCATAGAAAACGGCTCTGCGCTACATCACACCTCTTGCAGGGGGAAATTGGGAAGGTGAGGAGGGGAGGACCGAGAGAGAGAAAATTATCGAGGAAACTTCTCAACTTTTCGCGTGATATTAGATTCCATCATCTCACTACGAGGTGGAAGTTGTGAAGTTATGGAAGAGGAGAAGCAGGGAGGGAAAGTGTCTCTCCTCCTCTCCCCTTCCCCCTCCACTCCTCTCACCTTCACCCCGTCCCTTCTTCTCCCTTTCTGCCCTTCCTCTCACTCCCCTCCTTCTTCCACCTTGCATTCCTCTCCTCCTCTTCTCCCCTCCCCCTCTTCTCCGCTCACTCTCTCCTTCCCCACTTCTCCTATCCCGCCTCTAACCTTCCCCACCTCTCCTCTTCTCTTCTCCCCCTCCTCCTCTTCTCACACCCTTCACCCTTCTTCTTCCCTCCCCCTCACCCTTCTACCCTCTCCCCTTCCCTCCGTTCTTGATCTCCCCTTCCTCTCTTCTCCCCCTCTCCTGTTTTGCTCACTTTCCTTCTCTCCGTCCCCCTCCTTTCCCTCTCTTCTTTCCCCTCCTCTCCTACGAGAAGTTATTCAAAGTGTGTGTATGGTGGTAGGGTGGGTGTGGTGCGGTAGTTGGCGACGCTGATGGAGAGAGAGAGAGAGAGAGAGAGAGAGAGAGAGAGAGAGAGAGAGGGGACAAGGGGGTTGACATGCCGTAGACCACATCCTTCTTAGCTTAAAGGCTCTAACAGCTCATCCTTTACAACCACGCACTGTTAATCATTATAGCAAGACCACTTCAGGCTTTTATACAGATAACAGCGGCGTCTTTTCATTTCTTATTCTTGCCACAGTCAGACTATTTTATTCAACTTAGGAGAGAACGACATTACTGAAAGGGTTAACGAAAGCAGTACTAAACCTTTCTGCGTGGAAAAATACGTCCCAATATAAATGAAAGCGTCTGGAGATAGGAAAAAAAAATAGAAAGTAACATGATTTGACTGAAGGATAAAAACGTATAAAGGGACATTTGATCATATTACTCAGTCTTCAAGCAATATGAGAATACTGACACCTTTTGAAATTCAGGAAATGTGATGTTAATGTTATTTTTCTATATATATATATTTTTAGTTTTGATATTTTTGAGTTAATGTGATGCTGCATAAATAATAGATGAACCTAACTGCACTAGAAAGCATCCCAACACGACGAAATTACTGTGTCCGTGGTCTCTCTCTCTCTCTCTCTCTCTCTCTCTCTCTCTCTCTCTCTCTCTCTCTCAAGTGAGCAAACAGGACAGCTTTTGTGTATCTAATTGAACTTGTGTCTAGGCCTGGCGACTTCATCACCTCGCCTCCGCAACTTGTAACTCGAGCGAGGGGGAATTAAGGTGAGGGAGGGGAGATGCAGGGGTGAGAGAGAGAGAGAGAGAGAGAGAGAGAAAAAAAAAAAGTGGGGAAGGGTGATGCAGAGGTAAAGTGTGAGTTACAGATAAGCTTTGTAAGAGTAGATAGATAGATAGATAGATAGATAAATAAATAGATAGATGGATTGAGAGAGAGAGAGAGAGAGAGAATACGAATTAAGGTGAGGGGAAGGGAGATGCAGGGATATAGGGGAGACGGGAGGAATGGGAATAGGGTGGTGAGAGGGAGATAGGGGAGAAATGGAAATGAGAGAGAGAGAGAGAGAGAGAGAGAATAACTATAGAAGGCAAATCGGTCCACACTATAGGCATCTTCTCTTTAGTGTTCTCTTTTTTGTAATTCACACTTTTGTAATGGAGATATAATTTGCGGAAGTACCAATATAACTGAGTATTGATCCCGTCGCCAGGAGAACGTCACATATCGTACTATTGCTGCTGTTTACTTTATTGACCCTAGTAGAACCCGTTAATTGTGATGGGGTTAATGAAGTTAATGAATGCTCAAACTTCTCTCCTAAATTTAATAAACTCGTAGACAGATAGCAAGAGTAAGGCTATAACTAACTCTCCCTGTTCTAACGATCTCACCTACACTAAGTAGTTTTTGACAAGACAACAGGAGTGAAATAGAAAGACAAGAAGCTGTAAAACTGAAACAAACCGATAATGAACCGATCTGACAAATCCCTCTTCTTTGACTGACCTCTCCTAAGCTAGCAAAAGTCCTCCAGAATTACCAAGAATACTGGAGAATATAAAAGTCTTCCTCAGGCTGAACGGAGTAAACGTGGAGAATTAAAGCGATAAAGAAAAAGCGTTAGTGAGCCTTATTTACCCACGAGAATACGGTTGGAGGAGCCCGAGCAGAATTAAAATAACTGAAGCTTGAAGATTTCTCAGGTCTGGAGGAGTGAGTGGGTGTGAAAGAGTGTGTGGGGCAGTGAGAGAGTGAGTGGGAGCGAGAGAGTGAGTGAGGCGTGGCAGTACCGTTGTTGCAGCGTCATGTATCTTGGTCTATACGCCTTACCCATGACTGCCCCTTGCTTGCTCACAGATACGACACACTTGCTTGTTCACAGATACGACACACTTACTTGCCCACAGGTACGACACACTTGCTTGCTCACAGATACGACACATTTGCTTGCTCACAAATAGGGTACAATTGCATGATTACAGATAACTTGCAAACAGATCACTTTGCTCACAGGTACGAGACTTGTTGTTGCTCACGGAAACCTTGCTAAAAGATATGGTCCACTAGGTATTTAATGGTATTCGGTTTTGCATGTACAGGTGTTTAATAAATAATTTCTCGTTAATCAATATAAAATGAAAAAATAGGAACTAGTACTGGAAATAGTTATTGTAGAGAGTTTTTCACACCATCAAGTCAAGATGTCCCCCCAGCCTGAATAAAGCTTTCCTTCGGTAGCCACGATGAAATGCAGAAGTCATCGTGCTGAAAAAGTTATTCAAATAAGTTGACAATTTATTCATTACATAAAGTTCCTCCATTACATGAAGTCCACTGGTCCCCAGTGGCCAGGTAATAAAAAGTACGTCATCGTACTCTGTGGGTTACTGTTGTATTACATCATCATGACAGGACGTCTGCCAAGATGACTATAATTGCTACTAAGTATCCAGAATTATGTAAAAACAGGTATCATTCTACAGCAGGCGTTAACCTCTTCACCAGGAAAGTTGGTGCTTAAGGTGTATAAAATAGTCTTTCAGTAGTCACAATTTTCAAAGAGGCGACTGTATTGAATGGTCTGAATGGTTGTTTCATAGCTTACATCCGAGAATTAGGATGCGTTCATGGAAGAATAGCATTCACTGGACACTTTATATATATATATATATATATATATATATATATATATATATATATATATATATATATATATATATATATATATATATATGTAGCATTCACTGGACACTTTATATATATATACATATATATATATATATATATATATATATGTGTGTGTGTGTGTGTGTGTGTGTGTGTGTGTGTGTGTGTGTGTGTCTGTATCAATGAATGTTTAGTTATGGCTAGATAGGTAAATAAATAAAAAGATAAAGAATTAGATAGGTATTCTTGTAATATACTATATTTTTATGAAAGATGCCCCACAAGCCACATAAAGCCTCTCTCAGCTCGGGGTCAGCATAAGAATATAAGAGCTGAACACATACTTGACTCGTACTATTAAGACTTATCTTTATAGCGTAGCCTAAGTTATTTTTTCCACCCTGTGCTCACAGAGAACACCTTCACGTTCCTGTACCTACTTTTTCTTACCCTGTCTTGCTCTGTCATAGTCTATTCTACCCTGCTTTGGTCTGTCCTGCCCTGCCCTTAATTCTCTTCCCGTGATCTGCACTAATTGCATTACCATACCATGCCATGCCATATACTACCCTACTGTTCCTTATTTTTACCCCACCCTCCTCTACCGTGTCTTTACCCTACCCTATCTTACCCCACTCCATCCCGACCCTCCTCACCCCACCCCACCTCACCCTAGCCTAGCCTAGCCTAGCCTAGCCTAGCCTAGCCTAGCCTAGCCTAGCCTACCCTACCCTACCCTACCCTACCCTACCCTACCCTGCTCTACTCTACCCTACCCTACCCTACCTGACCATTATTCTGCTTTGCCCATCCCTTATCAAGTCTAGTCTAGTCTAGCTTAAACTGGTCTGCCCTACCATCCCCTCCTCTGCCTTGCCATACCTGCTCTTCACTACATCGCCTTGTCCACCCCTACCTTACCGTATTTGCTCTACCCTACCATATCTTTCTTTTCCCCTGCCTTCACTTCCCTTCGCTCCTTTCCCTACCCTACTCTTCCTTTCCCTACCCTGCCTCACCCAGCCCTACCCAGCTCCGCCAGGGGACCCCAACTACGACCAGTAAACACTCGAGTCCAGGATGTAGAAAATCGTAATAAAATTGAGCTTGTCGGGGAGGGAGAGAGGTTGACGTCCAGGCGTAAGATTTTCTCCATCTTCCCTCCACTCGCTCTTACAATGCCTCCCCGAGTACCTCCATTGAGCGTGGTATTCGCAATTGAGCACCGGGGCCGAGGCTAGGATGGCAGGGGTGGTAGAGTCTGTAGGGGTGATGAGCACGGGGTTAGTGTATGGGACTTTGGGCTTTGTGGGAGAGTGTGGGTTATGATTTTACTGACCCGCTGAAGTGTAATTCACGTTTTCGCTGTAGTGTTTACTCTCTCTCACCCCCGCCTCCTCCCCCTTCACCTCCCCTCCCTTCTTCCCTCTTCTCTCTGCCCACCTCCTCCCCCTTCACCTCCTCCTCCTCCTCCTTTCTCCAGTCTCAGCTTCCTCACCTCCCTCTCCCCTCCTACCTCTCCTCTTCTTTACACACCTCTTTGCCCTTCTCTCTTTCTTCTGTCTCCCACTTCCCATTATATTTTTCTATTCAGTATCATTCTCTCTCTCTCTCTCTCTCTCACACACACACACACACACACACACACACACACACACACACACACACACACACACACACACACACACACACACACACACACACACACACACACACACACACACACACACACACACACACACACACACACACACACACACACACACACACACACACACACACACACTTTCTGCCTTTAAATTCCCCTTCCCTGACCTCGCTTCACTTCCTAGTCCTTGCCATTCTTCCTTCCTTTTTCATTCCTTCTCTCCCCTCTTCTGCTCCCCCCTCTCCCTCTCTCCAGCCATACCTTCCCACCCTCATTCCTCTCTAGCTATATTGTCCTCTTCCTCTTCTCTCCCTCCCCTTTCCTTCCATCTCTCCATTCTCCCCTTTCTTGCCTCTTCCTTCCCTCTCCTTCTGTGCTTTCCCCCTTCCTTCCCACTCCCCGTTCTCCCTTCCCTTTCCTTCCCTCTCCCTTTTCTCTCCTTCTTTTCCTTATCTCCATTCCTCTTCTTTCCCCATCACCAACACTTCCCTCTCTTCTTCTCCTCTTCAGCCAGACTATTTCCCCAGACTTTCAAACATACTCTCTCCTCCACTTCTCTTCCCTTCCATCCTTCCCATTTCTCTCCCTTCCTCGCGGCACATAAAATATATTCTTATGTATCTTCAAACGCATTAATCACCTAATTCGTATACTAAAATTTAGTTAATTAATATACAGGCCCAGCACAGATTTGCAGTATATACAGTTTTTTTCTGGAAGTTGATTTACGTGTGCGAAATCTAAGTTTTATTGACTACTCGTCGGTCAAGCAAGCTCCTCAACACATCTTCACTAGCGATTTATTTCCGGATATGGTTGGTTAATATCCTTTTGGGCGTTATTTATACAGATCATGGCGATATTGGAAGGATTTATGTAACACAGAATAGAACAGTGTAATATAAAATAAATCGCTTAAGAAATGATGCTAAGGAGCTTGCTCAACCGACGAGTATACGGACCCAAGTGGTATGCAAAATGCAACATATTTTTTTCACTATTCACTTAATTTTTCCAGTCATTGTCCTTGGCCCGTACTATAGTCGGTTAAAGAAGCTCCTGACACCTTTTTCTTAGCGATTTATTTGGCTTATATCACCGTACTGTCCTATTCTGCATTACATAATTCCTTCTAACATCGCCATACTCTGCATAAGTAACATACCAAAGGACAGTAACTAACCACATTCAAAAATAAATCGTCAAGGAAGAGGTGTCAGGGAGCCTCCTTACCCGACGAGAATACAGTCCCTTGTCTCTAGTAATTTAAATGACGTGTGTAAAATATTTTAGCGAAATATTTAACTCTGAAATGAGGTTAAAATTATATATATTAAATTCCCTCCTCTAGCTATGGCGCACCCCACTCAGATTTTCACTCTCCCCCTATCCTCTCTCTCTCTCTCTCTCTCTCTCTCTCTCTCTCTCTCTCTCTCTCTCTCTTTCTCTCTCTCTTTCTCTCTCTCTCTCTCTCTCTCTCTCTCTCTCCATACATTTTCCCCGAGTATGGGTTTGAAGGAAAAAATTAGAGGTATAACTTGAAGATAAAATGTTACCTCCATATATTTTTTTTTCTCTCCACCTCTCCAAGATTAGAAGGAGGAGGAGGAGGAGGAGGAGGAGGAGGAGGAGGAGAAGGTAGTAGGAGGAGGAGGAGGTTTATCTAAGGTTGAATCCACCTTTCTTGTCTTCCTTTCTTCCTCTATCCCATCCTCCTTTCGTCTTCGTTTTCTTCTCTCATTCTTTTTGTCCTTTCTTTTCCATCGTCGTCCCATTTCTCTCACTATCCTCCCTCCCATCTTTCTCTCATTCTTTTTTCCTTTTCTCAGTGTCACCTTTTCTTCCTTCCTTCTTTTCTTCCATGCCACTCTTGTTTTCCTTCCTTCCATCCTTCCTTTCTTTTCTTTCTTTCATTCCTTCTATCTTTTATTCCGTTCTTCCCTCCTTGCCCTCCCGTGTTTTCTTTCCCACTGTTATTTATTCATTCGTTCATTTATTCATTCCCCTCCTCCTTCCCTCTTTCCTTCATTCCTTCCCTCCCTCCTTCCCAAATAATCCACAATCCCTCCCACCACCTCACACATAATTTAGAAAAAAGACGGTTGACTTATTGTTATGACCACATACTTAATTTTCACTCGTCCTTGCTTCCTCCTTTTCTTTATTTCTTTCTTATCATCCTTTCTTTTTTTCTCTCATTTTCTTCCCTTTTCCCTCCTTCCTTTCTTCCTTCCCTCCGTCTCTCCCTCGTGCCTTCCCTCTCTTCCTCTCTCCCGCCTTCCCTCCCTGTCTCTTTCCCTCTCTTCCGCTTTCCCTTCCTCCCTCACTATCTCCCACCCTCCTTTCCTCCCTCCTTCATCCCTTCCTTTCTTGCTTTCTTTCTGTTACTTTCTTTTCATTCAGTTTTCAGTCATACTTTCTCCCTTCCTTCCTTGCTTCAGAGGAGTGCAATGGAAAGCAAACAGCAGCATACCTATTAGCCTTTATGAGGTCGTTTGTCATTAAGTGTCTCTTCCACAAGTCAAAGAAAATTACAGCAAAACAGAAAGGCCCCTCTCAGTTCTCACTCACCTGTCCCTCCAGCCAAAGCCGCTTACCTTCCTCCCTCCCTCCCTCCTTCCTTCTATCCACCTTCCTTCATTCCCTCCCTCCGTCCACATTTCTTACACAATTAAGAAAGAAGGAGGTGGACTTATTGTGATGGTCACGTCTTTAGTCTTCCTTCTGTCCTTCCTTCCATCTTGTCCTTCTTCCCTCCAGTTTTCATTCTTTCCTTCCTTTTCTCTTTTCCTTCTCCATCATCTCCATCCATCCTTCCTTCCTTTCGTCATACCCATCCACCAAGCCTCCTCCCTCTATCCCTTCTTCCCTCCATCCCTTCCTCTCAGCGACCTACCAAACCTCCTCTCTCTTTCCCTTCTTTCCTTACCTTCCTCCCTCCCAGCCGCCCACCAAGCCTCCTTCCTCACTCCCTCCTTCCCTCCCTCCTTCCATCCCTCCCTCTCTCCTTCCCATCAACCCACCCATCCTTTCCTCCTTCCCATCAACCCACCCATCCTTTCCTCCTTCCCCACCACCATCCACTTCTCTCACATAATTTAGAAAGAAGAAGGTGGTCTTATTCTGATGGTCGTGTCCTTAATTTCGCCCCGTCCCCTGCCAAAGAAAGGGATCGGGGCTAATGTAATGGTCCGCGTCCGTCCTGGGAAAGGTTAATAAGGTCCATATATTGTTGCCCTTCTGCTGAGACCGCCGCCTTTTTTTATACCTAGGACGAAGGAGGTATTGGGCGTTGTCTGCTCCTTCGTCTCCCTCCTATGCCTTCTATCTCTCTCTGGACCACACAGGAGGATTGACCGTATTTATGGGCTCTTCGTGGGCTTGGAGGGCTCCCTGACACACGTTCCTTGGTGAATTGCTTTGTGCAGGCGCCTCTCTCTCTCTCTCTCTCTCTCTCTCTCTCTCTCTCTCTCTCTCTCTTGTCTTTTGGTCTGACGAGTATACCTGACATATTCCTCATCGATATATTTTTCAACCCATCCTCTTAACCCATTCAGTATGACGAGAGATTATATTTTATTCTTTCTACCATCAGACGATTTTATTCAGCCTGAGGGGAAAAAAAAATCTCTTAGTAAATGGCTTAAGAACAAACTCCATTAATCCACAAAGCCTAAGATTTCTTTTTTAATTAATTCTTTGCCACGTCGGAATTAAACTGAGCATGAAAGAGACACCTTTGACGAAGCATTAACATTCCCCTGTAATTTATTTTTTTTTTTTCCATATACTTTGCGTAACTCGTTGGCTGTTGATTGTTTTTGTGGGGTGAGTTAATTGTCCATCGTTTATTATTCTCGACAAAAAACGTCTTTCGTGGTAATTGTTGTGTGTGTGTGTGTGTGTGTGTGTGTGTGTGTGAGAGAGAGAGAGAGAGAGAGAGAGAGAGAGAGAGAGAGAGAGAGAGAGAGAGAGAGAGAGAGATTGCTATTGCTCATCGAAAAATCGTCTGTTGTTACCGAAATAAAATGCAAAGTAGACATAATTCGCAGCCAAAGGGTTAATTAACACACGAGAGAATAATAGTAACACCTCGGGCTTGTATGACTCACCTGCAGTCAGCAAGAAGCGCCTGGCCTGACCTGAAATGCAAAACTAGAGTTGTCTCGATCGTGAGTTAATGGACAGTATTAACTCCAATTATCGTATTATAAGTAGCATGGAAGGTTTCGTAGTATCTCGTCCTCGGTGATTTATTTAACGTATGGCACAGTAACTTTCCCTTATGTGATGTTTATATCGTTTTAATATTGACACGGTTTGCTCCAGTAACAACCAAGAGGATATTCAGGTGTAATACGCAAAATAAATAGCGTAAAAAGAAGCGTTACGAAATATCCGAAGCCGCTTGTAACACGGTCCTCATGCTCAGTTGAAAAAAAAGTCGTCTGAGGTTAGCTGGAATACAAGACTAGAGTTTGACTGACCATGGGAAGGTTAAGAAATAAACTTGTAAGGAAGTGGTGCTGTTGAGCCTTCTAAGCGCACGGGAATCACGCCCTAAATCCCCTAACATGTCGTCCCTGTGTGTGTGTGTGTGTGTGTGTGTGTGTGTGTGTGTGTGTGTGTGTGTGTGTGTGTGTGTGGTGAAAGAGGGAGGGGAGATCACCCAGAGAAGTAAGTCTGTTCCTTGCCGACGTTCACTCCTGTCTGTGGTTGCGTTCGAGAGAGGCGCTGTTTGGCCTACGCTGTCTCTTACTCTGTTTCTCATCCCCTATCTCACTTATCTCACTGTCTATCATCGTCACTCCTTCCCTATTTCACTCCCTTATTCCCCGTTTCGCTGTCTCACTTTCTGTCTCTTTCCTTCTCTGTACCAGGGCACGCATTTTCTCTCCCTTTTCTTTCACTTGTTCTCACTCTCTCTCACCCTGTGCCTCGCACCCTGTCTGTGTGAGAGAGTGAGGGACGATGGGGCTACTCACTCATGGAAGTAATTCTGTCTCTTGCTGGCACCACTTCTGTTGGTGAGAGCGATGGAGAAAGTCTTGTTTCACCTGTCTTTCACTCCCTACCTTTCTCACTGTCTGTCACTTCCTGTCTCACCCTGCCAGTCCCTGTTTCTGCCTCTCACTCCCTTTATCACTCTGTCACTCCCTCTTTGTGCCTCTTACTCACCTTCACTGTCTCACACTCCTCGTCTCTGTCTCTCACTCCCACTGTCTCGCATTCTGTCTCTGTCTCTCACTTCCTGTCCCTCACTTTATCTTATTCTGCCGTCATCAGTCCTGTCTGTGCCTGTAGTGGAGAGGTGCTGTCTGTTTCACTCACGCTGTCACTTTAATCTTGCAACCAACAGACGATTTTCTTAGACTCAGGAACAGGAGGTTAATATTTCTCTTCGCATCTCCTATTTTGGTGTTATGTCTTGCTCACTCCGTATCTCTCACTTTAATATCATCTTGCTTACTATCTCGAGCTCTAATCTCCCGCCTCAATTCCCTGGCTGTCGTATTAATTGGCTTCTGCTTTACGAGGTGGCGTTAATTTTCCCTGTAATCTTGTCCCCCTTACCTCCTCGGCCATCTTTGAAAGGTCAGCTCGTCTCTCTCTCTCTCTCTCTCTCTCTCTCTCTCACGTCAGGAGCCACGGTGGTTCATTGGTTGCGTGTTTGCCCTCTGATCTGATCTGTTCATACCCTAATTCTGGATTTGAAATTGCGGACTTTCATGCGGGTGTTTTTGTATGTCCTTTTATACATAGACATAATTTTTCACTGTCCATTCATACAGGTAACATATTCAAACTCTAAAATCAAAATACAAACACTCCACCTTTCATTGGCACGTTTCTCGCTGCAGACACCCCATTCTGACCCGTACTTGACCAGCATGGGATAAGTAGAGTGTAATAGTTATGCCGAGACATTGGGGTCGAAATAACTCCCTCAGAACCAAAATACCATACTGATTTTATTTGTGCTCGCCAAGATTACTTTGTTAAGCTTGGTAGAGACGTCGAACAGAAAGGATTGGATATTACTTTTATGGGATCAAATGGAAGATATTTTTTCCCAGGCTGAATAAAATGGGATGGAGAAAGTAAGATCAGTAGTGGTAGAATCCTTTTTTCACTCTAACTTGGCCTATAATTGATATCTTGGCATCTTGACTGATCAGTTGTAGCATTATTTTAACATTAAAATATGATGCTAGTCACGAAGAAGCGCTATGGAATGGATGTAGAGCCGTAGCATTATCATATTCTGCCACTGAGCTACTTGAAATAAGCTGCCAAAGGACCAAAATCTTGACCAAGTTCGTGTGAAAAGAGCTGGCCTAGTTGTGGCTGAGCTGAGGGACGTTTGTAGAAGTGGGCAGCTATATCGGTACCCGCGAATGAAGGCCATCCAATCCTGCACCGTAATAAGAATAAATACGTATGGTGATATCGGGGTAACGGGTTATAATCGTTTCACTGTAACTTGGTCGAGATTTTCTTCCCTTTGTGGGCGTATTTCACGTATCTCAGTGGCACAGTAGGACAGTACTATGACTCGGCATCCTTACTTTTTCGTGACTGCCACTGTATTCTAGTCATAATTTATTGCTACAACTCGGCAGTCAAGATGGAAAGTCGGCAATTTTTGATCAAGTTAGAGTAAAAAGGGTCTAGTTTTAATGGTGTCTGTTGACCTGTGTTTAGCCCCTTCAGCCCTAGGACCTATTATTTATCTTATTTTTATCTTATTCGTGTTATCTCCTGACAATTTTATTCATCAGGACAACTGTTTCAAATCGGACGGGTTACAAATAGCCTTCATTAACCCCTTCACTGCTAGGGGGCTCACATAAGCTGACTAAAATCGCACAGTAGCAGCAACAATAAATTACAAAACTAGTCTGGTAGTGAAGGAGTTAAGGGGACAGTATTATGGAGCCTTAACTCAGCAGGACGATATATAGACTAACTAGACATTTACGTAACACATTAGATATATAACAGCCATTCTAATTGCTGTAACGGGTTCTGTATTTAATGGGGTATATATATTAAGGCCTTGATAGGAGAAAATGTTAACGGGTCATATAGATAACATATACCACATCAATACGGTAGCGTCTGTTTTATGTATTGTTGCTAGCGTCATTTTTTTTTTTTTCTGTTAGCTTAAGGAGAGACTTTTCAGACTGGAAGGATTATATTAAACCTTCATTAACCTCGTCACATCAATGGGTCTTTTCGTAGAAGGAGTTTCGGTAATATATATGAGGATATTTAGGTGTACGTTACGGGCATCATCATCATCATCATCATCATCATTATCATCGTCGTTGTCGTCGTCGTCGACCCAGCTTAACCCCTGCATGATTCTGTTTGAAAGCCACACGTTCGACATTGAAAGAGCGTTTAAATTAGTTTGGCGTTTGCATGATCCGATGTGACCCCGTTTGACTCTTTCCTGACCCATTTTGACCTCAGCCTCACCCAGTTTGATCACACGTTTGGTCACACGTTAAAACAAATTTGACTTCTGCATGATTCAGTTTGACTTTCATGATACAGTTTCAGGAACACTCGTTTGACTCTGCGTGACCCAGTTTGACCTCCACATGACCCAGTTTTAATTCTGCTTGTGTGACCGCTGCCTCACCCAGTTTAACCTCCACATGACACAGTTTGATGATAACATGTGTGACCTCTTCCTGGCGCAATTTAACCTCATCATGACCCCGATTCACCCCTCCTAGACCCAGTTTCTCAGTTTGTGAATGGCACTGTTGTTCTCTTACCTCGTACATTAAGTCAGTAGGCATGGCTCCCCTTGATGTAGTCTCTGTGTAATTGCCAATATCAGCCTCAGCTCCGTACGTCTGCATGAGCCAGTATTTCAGACAGTGCTTCATATGTGATGACGTAAGAGCGCATGGTGTGTGTGGGTGTGAGTGGTGGGTGGACGTGTAGGTGGACAGCGGCTGATTTAGAGTGTAAGAATGGTATTGTAGCCTATGTATGTACAGTATGTGGGGGAGTGGGTTTGTAGTGTGTGTGTGTGTGTGTGTGTGTGTGTGTGTGTGTGTGTGTGTGTGTGTGTACGTACGTCTGTACGTACGTGCGTCTTTGCTTGTGCACGCTTGTGTAAATATATGTGTGTGCCTGTTTTTGTATATGTGCATGTGTATTTCCTGGTTTTGTAGTCTGTTATTCCATTTACACGCATTAAAAAATATTTGGCCATTTACTTTTACTACCACTATAACTTCCCTTCCCTTCCCTTCATTATAACTTTCCCTTCATCGTCACTCCTCCGTGTTATTACCTCTTCTTTAGCCTCCCTTATTTCATGGTTCTTATTCGTTCTCGTGTTACGCCTTATTTATCAGGATCCTAATTTTTGACGCCACATACACCCCCGCACTTCTCTCTTTCATGTTTTTTTTATTAGTATTTTTATCTCTCTTTGTTCCTCGCACACCACTTTACTTAATATTTTATTTACGGCCCCGTGTATGTGAGAGCTGCGTGTTCTTTTTTTTTTTTGTGTGTGTGTGTGTGTATGTGTGTGTGTGTGTCCGACTCTGGGCATAGGCTTTACAGCCCGTTCCCTAAGGCTGAGCAGTACACCTACATCCCATACACCTCCACATGTCACCACTTCGGCGCCAACACCCACCGTCCATAATGAATACATGCAAGAACTGTCTGATACAGGATTTTGCTTACATGTGCATTTTCTTTCTTTCTTTCTTTTAGAAGAAGGCTTTGTTTTGACACTACTGTGATTGTATATTTACCTCCGCCAACGAAGTTGGAGGAGGTTATGTATTCACTTATGTTTGTGTGTCTGTCTGTCTCTGTCTGTTTGTCCAGGCAATATCTCCAAAAGTTCTCAGTGAATTTCAGTGAAATTTAGTGGAAGGGTCGGCCATGGGCCAAGAAAGAAATTATTAAATTTTGGGCCGGATGCGGATCCGGATCCACATCGTATCTCAACGGACCGGAACCAGATCCTTTATAATGGCAATGGCATTGGCGGAGGTATGCGCTCTATGAGTGCATTCTGGTTTATGTTGTATTCTTGCAGTCTCCAGACGTTTGTATTCAGTCAGGAGAGTTTTTATTTTTATTTTTTAACTGGAGGAGTTAAGTATATTGTACATTAGTCTTCATTAACTCTCCACCACTTGGGTGCTCTCCCAAACTGGACGAAATCGTATGTAGGTAGAAGAGGGACGCCTTTACGAGGTGGCATCGATTTAGCAGGGCAACGGGTATACAAATGCCTCTAAACTCCCTCACCTTCTCCCGAAAATAGGATAGTGTACTGCAGGAAAATGGGCAGCTTCAGCCTTCAGTCCACGGGTTCACATCCAGATGAACATTCACCAACAACAAGGACAAAAACAAAAATGAAATAAGATACATAATCGGAGTGAAATGGCTAACCGTTCACCGCAATCATATTATCTGTCTAACTTCCAACGTCTATCATCAGCCTGGATCGTCCCGCTGAGGTCTCGTCACCCAGCTCACCCTTTTCCTGGCTCCTTTTTTCCTACGCTGGACAGGCATGGTACTCAGATCCGAGACTTCTGTAATAATTCTGTGGTGTTTGTTTTGACGGGTTATGTGGATTCCCGGTCCACACCATTCCCTTCTGTTCGCGTTCACGACATGCAGGGAATTTGTAGATAATATTAATGGGGCCTTGTAGGTGACAGTCGCGGTTATAAAGTTTGATTCTGTGTAAATTTGCGTAGCCCTGTGAGAAGCAGAGATTTTCCTAAGCCGAATAAAATCGTCTGGTGTTACCCGGAATAGGCTAAAGTTCTAAAGTTCCCGAGTTCTAAAATTACCGAGAGATTAGATCAGTATTCCTTTCTGATCCTCTGCCTTTCTTGTTATTACTCTTGTTATTTCCTCGTTTTATTGAAGTTTCTGACCCTTTCTCCATTGTCTCTTTCTTACCTATCACGTTTTCCTCTTCCTGTCTGCTTCCCCCTTTCACCCCCTTTCCCCTTCTCTTTCTCTCTTCCCTCCTATTTTCCTTCGTCCCTCCCTTCCTTCATCTCTTTCTCCCACCCTTTCTCCTTCATTCCCTTTCCTTTCTCTCTCAGATCCTTCACACTTTCTTCCTACTATTTTTCAAACTCCCTCATACCCTTTCTCCCTCCCATCCTCCCTTCTCTTCCTTTCTCCTTCCCCCTCTCCCTGTTTCCGTTTTTCTTGTTCTCCCTCCTTCTCTCTCCCTTTCTCGTATTCTCCTTCCCTTCGCGATTCCCTTTTTCCATCCTTTCCTCCTCTCCTTCCTTCCTTCTATCCTGCTTTCCTTCCTCCCTCTCTTCCGTCTTTTCTTCTCCCTTCCTCCTTCCTTCCCATCTCCCTTCTTTCTCTCTTATTTTCTCATTCCCTTTATCTCTTCCTTCCTCTTTCCATCTCTCGTTGTTTCCCATTTTCTTTCCTTTCCATCCTTTTTTTTCTCTTTCTCCTCCCTCCTCCCTACTTCCTGTTTCCCTTCCTTTCTGCAGACTTCCCTCTCCTCGGAGCCTCTGCCTTTTTGTGCATTTTTTCTTTCGTTCTTCCGTTCATCTTCCATCATTTTTTTCTTTCACTTCTGTTCTTCAGGACCATGTACACTCCTTATTAGTTCCTTCCTTTCATTTCTTCAGTACCCCCCTCCAGCTTACTGCCTCATTCCTTCTTTCTTTTCTTTTTTCCATGCTTTCATCCCTTTCTTACTTCTTTCTAGGTTTCTGATTTCGATCCATCTCTTCCTGTTCCCTCTTCTTCTTTTCTCTATTTGCTTCATTGATTCCATTACCTCATGTCTTCCCCCTGTCCCTCTCTTGTTTTTTTCTATCCCATCCTCAGTTTATCCCCTCCTCCTCCTCCTCCTCCTCCTCAGACCCTTCCCTTTCGTCCCTTCCTTTCTTCATTCCCTTTCTTCATTGTATCTCTCATTTTCTCCTCTGTTTTCCCTCTTCTCCATTCCCTCTCTTTGTTCCGTCCCTCCATTCGCCCATCCCTCTTTTCCTCCCCTTCTTCCCTTCCTCCCTCATTTTCTTCCCTCTATCTCTCTTCTCCTTCCTATCTTCTGTTCTTCATTCCCTTCCAGTCCTCCCATCTCAGATTTTCTTCCCGTTTTGCATTCCTCCATCCCACCTTTTTTTTTTTTTGTCCATTTCCTTTTATCAGTTTCTTCACTCCTTCCTTTAATGTCACCTCTCCTTCCTGCCTTTATATTCTCCCATCCTTCCCCTCTTTCCTCCCATTTTCCCATCTTTCCTCCCTATTTCCCTCCTCAGACGTCCTACCCCCCAACCCGGTCATCGCTGTTCGTGATGTGTGGGGGCAAAAACGCAGGTCCAATAATTGGTTTGTGCTGCCTGGCAAAAACACCCACCCAGATGAGCTCTATATGGCCACTCTTGGATCCCGGGTTGGTCTGCTTGGGTTCTGCTGAGTCTGCTGGCCGTCGAGTGCAGAGAAGAGAATTTGATGGTCATTTGGATAACCCGTTGACTGCGGTGGTCAACGTTAATGTAGGGTACTGCAGAGCGATTTTATTCACCTGAAGGAAACTTTGTCAGATAATGGAACACAACTGCCGTGGTTAACCATTTCACCACGATGTAGAGTTACGCCCTCACGTGGTGGCAGCGACGTGAACGGACGATGGAACTGCCTGGTTATACAAACGTCCCTCAGTTCCCTAACAAGCAGGAGGAGAACTTCGGATTGACGTTCAAATGGGCCTTGGGTTGCAACTGGTACCATGACTAATACCACCATCGCCGTAAATTCATATATGCCACTTCCTTCAGGCCAGCATGAAACGATTACATTTAGCTGAAGGAGAATGTCTTAGTCAAGGGTAGAAAAAAACTGAGTACGCGTGGATGTAGACAGACCCCAGATTTGTGACAGTCTAATGGTTACAACGTCCAGGTCAGAGTTATGGCCATGCGTAGGTTCGATTCCCAATAGATGACAAGGTTTGTTGATCATGTGATTAAAAAGCTTCTCCCCCTCCCCCCCTCTCTCTCTCTTTCTCTCTCTCTCTATCTATCTCTTTCTGTATGTGTGTGTGTGTGTGTGTGTTTTACGTTGAAATATGCCATCAAAGCTAAAATATTACATGTGAGTGGAAGGCTTGAACTGTCCATGAGGGTTTGCCATCCATTTTGAGGAAATTGTTCTCCTCAAGGGGATAGGCCTCCAAAGGAATTCAGACCCCTAAGGAGTCAGTTGTCCAGTGGAGGTTTGACCCGCAGGGGAAGTACCCTCCCAGAGATTCACCTCGTTGGATGTAACCCCTTAGGAGGGTCGGGAAGAGCATGCGCGTGCACATATGCACCCTACCTAGGTTATGACAGAATTTTAGTTTTACCAGGCGCACATTGTTTTATCATGGATACCTCAAATTCAGCGATAGAGACGGGCCTGTGTTGCTAGTTTACCACAGAATGCAGTAGACAGCGGAAGCCTGGCCTCGCTCTCATACACTTTGAAAGCAAATAGTATGGGACTGAATATCACCGTTGTACAATTTTAAAACACTTGTGATGGTACGGGATGGGTACTCTGCATTCCATTGTGAAAAACCCAACTAAGAACACGGTAAAAGGGTCACTGTTCAGTTATTTCTGTCATGTGTTTCAGCATTAGTGTCAGAAATTGTGGATTTACCTTCCCCATTGCGATCACAAGTTTAGTCCTTTGAATCTGATGACAAACTATGTTCATGCTGTCACAAGACTATTTATTTATTTTTATTTTTTTTGGAGACTTTTGGAACTGGACGAGAGAACTATAACCTTTATCAAATTCTTTATTCCGGTAAGGTATTTTATTCTTATTACTTCCAGGCGATTTTATTCAGTTTAGGGGAGATATGTAATGGTGATGGGGTAAATGAAGTCTGTGTCTAACTCCTCCCGTTCCAAAAGTCTCTTTGAGTGATATATGTGATCAGTGAACCCAAACCATCCCTTGATTAAACCCTTCATGGGATACATTCAGTCCAAGTTATGTAACATGGTAAACCACCAGGTTTCTCTTTCTTTTTTTGATCACAACCCAGTTTTTTAATTTTCTTACCATTTGGCTTGTCGTTCAGTATAGAATCTCAGAAGATGACATTACACCGAGTAAGTGGATGGTGGGCACTATAACGTACTATTATCTCGTTCTCTGAGGCTTTCCCATGTTCAATAAAATCAAGTAGCATCAAGAATAAACTACAAAAATGTGTCATCGGCGTGTGTGTTAATGATACCTCTCTTAATTTTTCCTCTTTTCCCGTTTCAGGTTAGTGCCGTGTCCAGTGGTGATGTCAGGCGTGGCGGAGATTCTTACTCAGTGTACGAAAGGTAAGCTAGATGTTGTACTTGCATTTAAATCTTTATTTGTTTTTGTCCCAGGAAATAATAGCATATGGTATGAATCGCAGTATGTCATCTACCTACAACAAATAAAACATTAATGATATGGTAACGATAGGTAAATACACTGGTAGTATTTCGGCTAAGCTTTTCTGTTTATATGAAGGATTAACTTCACGATTTTCATTAAGAACTAGCATATTTTTGTGAACCTTACCCAGTTGTTTTTATTCCCAGCTGTAGTATACATTAGTTGAATAACAATATTTTGTTTTATATATATATATACACACACACACACGAAGGTATATATATATATATATATATATATATATATATATATATATATATATATATATATATACACATAAACACACACGAAGATCCATACGCCATTGCGTGAACAATTTTTTTCAGCAAATGGACAAAGGTTTGTAAATGGCAGGAGGATCGGAAAAGAAAGAAAGCAAAACTTATTTCCATGTGATTTTTTCCTGGCAGTGGGTCCCTCTTTTTTTTCTGCCTCCCTTTTCCCCGCTCGAGTTGCCTTTTTGTCATTTTCCCCGCTTGGTCCGCTCCGTTAGTCGGCAGGTTCCTCTCTCTGCTTTTTCGGGAGAATTTTTTTGCGGCGGCCGCGTGTGAAGAAAAACGTAAAGCAAGATTGATCACTCTCCTTCGTAGCCAGACTCGCTTTTTGTGACATCTTTAGTTAAGGTACTGTCCTGCTCTTTGGTGTGTGTGTGTGTGTGTGTGTGTGTGTGTGTGTGTGTGTGTGTGTGTGTGTGTGTGTGTGTTGTGTGTGTGTGTGTGTGTGTGTGTGTGTGTGTGTGTGAGAGAGAGAGAGAGAGAGAGAGAGAATCTGGAAGGAACGATGAGAATATGAATTACGTCACGTGACTGTATGGGTTAACAAATAGTAGGAATTGTGTACTGGTGTAAAATACTAGCACGGGGTAAATATCGTCATGACAGAAATACGTATACAGCTTCAATTAATTCTTGATTTTTTTGTAATTCGTTAAACACACGGATAAATCATAGAGTAATGCGCTCACCTGCTTTTATCTTGTCCTTTTCCTGTTTCTGGATCCTACCCTTCCTGCTGTTAGTCAAGAACAGAGTTAGGATGATGATGATGATGATGATGATGTGATAGAGAGAGAGAGAGAGAGAGAGAGAGAGAGAGAGAGAGAGAGAGGCACTGTAAGGGTGGCAGCTAAAGAAACCGTAAATCAAAAGAGTTGCCCACTCCATTATGACTTAACCCTTCAGGACACGAGAGGTTTATTTTACTTTTGCAACCATCAGGCGATTTGGATCAGTTTTGAAGTGGCTTCCCATTCTATTGATTATTTCCATCCCATGACTTATTTGTTTATTTTTTATTCATATTTATTTATTGCCCTTTTTATCTGCGATTGTAATTAGGGGAGACTGTCGAAGTTGAGAGATTATTTATAGCCGTAATTAAGCCCTTCACTACTAGAGACCTCTCCGAAGGTTTATGAAATTGTTTGATGTTTACCATATATATAATGCAAATCATGTCATTGTGGTGAAGGCATTAAGCATTGTATGGGTTTCTACTGTACTGTCTTTGTGAGGATGTGAGATATCTTAACTGTTAGACATAACGCTTCCACGAAATTATGCGCAGCCACCGTCTCTGTATACCTTCTGTCACTCATCCCACCGCCACCTGGGTTCACCTTATTATATACGAGTATGATTTCCTTCACAGTAATTTCACCATATTTCAGTAATTTGAGCCTGCCATTTTTTCCTGCAGAGAGTAACGCAACTTTGTTTTCTTGGTATCACTTGAGGTTAACCCTGACGAACTTTCATATTCCGTACGTGTAGAGAGATAGATAGAGGTAGATCGATAGATAGATGGATGGATAGATAGAGAGATAGATAGATAGATTTGTGATATGCATATCGACTAATAATTCCATATTCAAGCACCGTTGATTGCATCGTTTGATAGGCAATTTGTGAGATCAAAATACCTGAAATACATGAAACACGCTGCTGTTTCTGCTTGCATTAATCATAACCAAAGATTTTATTCGTAAATTAGTACTGGCCTCTCCCAAGTTAAGACCATCGTTTTGTGGCAGGAAAATAAGTTAAAATAGATATGTCATTGAACTTAAGGGGTTATTTTGACGAGCTTTGACAACATTTATATTAGTTATTAATTTTTCGTGATTCGGTTTATAGGTTTATTGAAGTACTATAAAAATTACTGAGCTAATATATAAATCTGAGGATGAGGAATTGAGAACTTTGAGGGGACAGAAACATTAATTTACTCTCTCATCATCATTATCATCATCATTATTGTCACTGAAATCGTTGTCGTCATCTCCATTATCGTCATCACTATCGTCATCGTCATTATTCTCGCGCTAATGTCCTCCTAAAAGATGGGGTAAAGTAAGATCCAGAAACAAAACAATCATAGCAAAACTATGCAGTTCTACACCACAGCCAAAATGTAACAGCATTAGCAAATACAGCATATCCATAATAAGCCATAATGCACTTTCCTCATCTTTAATAAATATTAGCACTTAATGTTTTCTAGTTCTTTTAATCAGAACCACTTCCTCCTCCTCCTCTTCCCCCTCCCCCTCCTCCTCCTCCTCCTCCTCTTCCCCCTCCTCCTCCTCCTCCTCCTCCTCTTCCTCTTCCATAGAGAAAAGCCGCGTGTTACCCAATCTGAGCCCGTTTTGGAGTGAGAAAAAATTTAAAAAAAACAAAAAAAACATGAAAGTAGAGCTATCAGACAATTTGGCAAGTGAAATTTTACCCCATCAAAATAATAGAAGTCAAGAAGGTGTTTGTATCATTGTATTTCTGTTGCATATTGCTGTTGCCCAAGATACGGTGTTGCAAAGGTGTGGATCAGAACAGTAAAACAATAACGACAGACCCCTAAAGCAGACCTCCTATAACCTGCCTGACGAGAGAGAGAGAGAGAGAGAGAGAGAGAGAGAGAGAGAGAGCGCGAATACCAAATGTCACGCCCTTGACCTTGCACCTGTTATCTCTACATAAACCCCATTCGATACGTTGGCGTCTTTTTACAATTTCACTCCTGCTCTCTCCAGACGATTTTATTCAGCATAGGTTAGGCTTTTTGAGCAGGTGAGGTCAGATATAGCCTTCATTAACCCCTATTTTTAGACACTCCTGAATTAAGAGAAAAAAAAGTCAGGCAGTAATTATATACAAAATGACGTCAGCAGAAATTAGTTTGACCCAGGGAGGCCGGGGATGGCTTTTTCTTTTTTTTTGCATTTTCTTGTTGTCATTTCCTGGCGAGTTTATTCAGCTTATTATGTAGTTTTATAACTGGAGGAGTTTGATAAATCCTTACCTAGCCCCTTCACTACGAGAGGCCTAAGTTCAGTATAAGCAGCAAGACAAAATTATGTCACCTGGACCTGTTTTCTCATCGCTTATAGAGGCTTCCTAACACCTTCATCTTAGCGATTTATTTTGGAGTACGGCTAGTCAGTATGATTCTGCACATCATTTATGCGCAATATGGCGTTGTGAGAATGACCTAAACAACACACAAGAGGGTGGTAAGTTAAGCAAAATAAATCGCTTAGGAAGAAGTGTTAGGGAGCCCAACGAGAATACGAACCCTGAATTAAAGGGTTCGTCTCATATTTATTATTATTTATTTTTTTTTTGCCATACTTAGACCATTTTCTTCAGCTTTTGAGAGACCTTCTGAACTTCAAGACAGTACCTGCATTAACTCCATCAGTACAATGAAGGAGATCTAAGTTAAATAAAAGTCTGATACTGTAGGTCTGTCACTGTAACTTGGCCCAGATTTTGGTCCTTTTGTAGCCTTTGTCACGTAGCTCAGTGGCAGAGAAAGTCAATGCTACGGCTCTGCATCCTTTCCATTGCACCTCTTCCCGACTAGCATCCTATTTGTGTGTGTGTGTGTGTGTGTGTGTGTGTGTGTGTGTGTGTGTGTGTGTGTGTGTGTGTGTGTGTGTGTGTGTGTGTTTTGATATCATAACTACCAGTGACGTCATAACCGCCATCGCCATGATCACAACCATTTATGAATGCTACCACGATCATCACAACCATTTATCTTCACTACCATGAACATCACAACCATTTATCGTTACTACCACGATCATCACAACCATTTATCTTCACTACCACGATCATCACAGTCATCTTCACTACCACGATCATCACATCCATTTATCTTCACTACCACGATCATCACAACCATTTATCTTTACTTCAACGATCATCACAGTCATTTATCTTCACAACAACGATCATCACAGCCATTTATCTTCACTACCACGATCATCACAACCATTACCTCCTCTACCACTGTGGTCAGAGTTACCACAAGCATCACAAACTGTCATCACTATCAGCTCCATAAAAATTGTTATAATCACTGTTGTGGCAAATAGTACAGGAGTCACCACCACTGATCCGTCATCACTATTACTAACATTACAACCAACTCTATCACCACTACTGTCACCACTACCACTATCATTACTAAACTGTCATCACTACCACTATCATTATTAATGTGTCATCACTACAACTATCATTACTAATGTGTCATCACTACCACTATCATTACTAATATGCCATCACTACCACTATCATTACTAATGTGTCATCACTACCATTATCATTACTAATATGCCATCACTACCACTATCATTACTAATGTGTCGTCACTACCACTATTATTACTAATATGTCATCACTACCATTGTCATTATTAATGTGTCATCACTGCTACAATCATTACTAATGTGTCGTCACTACCACTATCATTACCAATCTGACATCACTGTCCACATCATTACTAATGTCATCACTACCGCTGTCATTACCAATCTGTCATCACCACCGATATCATCACTACCATTATCATAATTACCAGTCTTAAGGCTACAACTATCTCTTCAGTTGTCATCGTTACCATTATTATCATTATACTCGTAAATATCATGACTACCACTATCATCACTATTACTGCCGCATCTACAAGTCATCACAGCCACCATCATCACTATTAGCGATATCATTACCACTACCGTTACTACCACTGTTACAGCTACCAATGTTAACACCACCACCACCTAAACCATTTAGGACCACAGCGCATCCCGGCCCTCATAAACATTATCAACTAAACACACACACACACACACACACACACACACACACACACACACACACACACACACACACACACACACACACACACACACACACACACACACACACACACACACACACACACACACACACACACACACACACACACACACACACACACACACACACACACACACACACACACACACACACACACACACACACACACACACACACACACACACACACACACACACACACACACACACACACACACACACACACACACACACACACACACACACACACACACACACACACACACACACACACACACACACACACACACACACACACACACACACACACACACACACACACACACACACACACACACACACACACACACACACACACACACACACACACACACACACACACACACACACACACACACACACACACACACACACACACACACACACACACACACACACACACACACACACACACACACACACACACACACACACACACACACACACACACACACACACACACACACACACACACACACACACACACACACACACACACACACACACACACACACACACACACACACACACACACACACACACACACACACACACACACACACACACACACACACACACACACACACACACACACACACACACACACACACACACACACACACACACACACACACACACACACACACACACACAGACTGACGTATTCCCAAGTGTAGAAACACGGAGCAGTCATCACTACATTCAAACCAAACCCAGTACACCCTTCTTCGCACGGCCCCATAACACTACCCAACACACCATCCAAGACAACTGAACCCCCGATTCTTAACGTCACGCTGCATATTGCCCTTGCTCCCTCACAACACGGCTTTAGAACACCACACTCCACTAACACCTTACTAACCAACCTCATACAACATGCATCTGACGCTATCAGTTCGGCGAGACCTGCGCAACCTACACCTCTTACAATAAACATTAATAAGGCATATGATGCCGTCCATCGACGCAGACCAGTCATAAAAATCACATCAAACACTAGCTTGTCAGTTATTTGTCAGACAGACATGTTGCATTCCACGCCAGGTCATTAAGAACACGAAACATTCTTAACGGGGTTCCCCAGGACTCCGTTCTCTCACCTATTTTCTCAAACACTCTGCATCCCGTTCAAGCATAGTATTTCCACACCGCAACCGCCCTCAAACATTGCATCATGTACAGATAGTATTAACATGACAATACACACCATATCGCAACCACAGCTTGCTCATTGGAAGAAGATTTCCTCTACACATTAGGCATTAGTCAAGGTCAACATGCTGACGATTGCTTCAATCAGATCCGCCACCACACCCATCACCAGTGGCACAGATACACCTCTAACATCACACTTAACGATGTGCCTGTACCACATACCTCTATCTCTTAGATCCGTTAAGTGATATGACAGTGGACACACCTTCAGGGGCCACATACAAGACATAAAGAGGCGGTGGTCCCCGAGACAAAACGCGCTTAGGACATTGAAACAGACTTTGGACAACAAAAAGGAACTCTCCCTCCACTGTTCAAACAAGATATCCGACCAGTGATGTCCTGTGCTTCCCTCGCCTAGGCTCCCACCCTATCGAGCACTCACCGCAACACCTTGCAGACCATTGACAAAAACGCTCTACGTATCACCTGCTGCACCAATACTACTCTTATAGCCCACTTACACTCAAAACCTAAAGTCCCCGATGTGAGAGGCACACACTTCTACGCGCCAGAATGATGCTGCCACACAACATCCCTGTCGTTATATGACGGAACCACACATTACAACAAGGCACATAAAACCATCGCCACACAAACATTACCAGGCCCTCGTCAACAGCATCCCACCTCCAGACATTCAAACACAGGCAATGAAGAAACACCTACATACCACTTCATGCGCAGGGCAATACATCACATCGATCAAAACAGTATAGTACAAACCCCCCCCTTCTTGAAGTCCAGCTATCTGAAGTATCCTTTAATAGAGCTGATCGAGTTCACCTAGCTAGTCTTAGATCAAAACATCACCCAGTCCTCCTAAGTTACTGGACATACTCTGGGTTGGGTGGAATAACAAACACGTGCCCCGCTTGTAGAATCAGCTCACACAACATAACACATAAACCACTTCACAGCACAGGCCACACTGAGACGCAGACACGACACCAACTGTGTAGGAAACCTATGGGATAACCCTATGGGAGCGGTTGCTTATCTGCGGCCAACGGGTCTGCTTGGTCAGGCGGACCGGGATTGAGCAACAGCAACACTACCATGATTGTCACTACCACCATCATTACTACCACTATCATTACTGCCACTACTACATTATCCATATTATTATAAATACCATTGACATTACCACTGCAATCATCCCTGCAAGTGTTCTCTCTCTTTCTCTCTCTCCCTCAGAATTCTATGATCGCTATGATTTATTGAGGATGCGTACTTGCTACCCTTGGTCAGCAGATCGAACAAGTACTTCAGTAGCTTGACCATAATTATTTACTTTTTACACCTGAATCTTTCTGTATTGATTTAATTATATATACGTGCTTTGAATATATATAATTAGCTTAAACAATATATTAAATTTAACTTGAAAATGTTTAACGGGTGTGTCTCCCCCGGGCTGATGGCAATCGGCCGGGGTAATGGACAGTGGGAACCTCCACCTGATCTGACCGGGATGGAGTCGGTAGTGTTTACTTGGGAGAAGTTAGCGGCGGACGTCAGTGTGCTGAAGCGAATCGGGCAGGGAATGTACGCTTGGACTGAAATGGTGGTGTACAAGGGGCAGCGGGCGTGTCTGAAGTGGGGTAAAGAGGAGCAAGAGGAGTTCATGTTGCAGCTGTTTCTGAAGGAAGCACGGTGTATGTTCGACCTGGATGGGAGTGGGGGAGCGCCGCGCCTGTACGCCGTGTGCTGTGACAGACCCGTCATAATAATGGAGTACGTAGAAGGCAGGCTGTTAGGCAGCTGCTGGAAGGATCTTGAACAACAGCATCTACATCCTGTGTTTCTTAAAGTTGGTCATAAACTCAGGGAAATTCACGATAAGAGTTATTCCCATAATGATCTACACTTGTGTAATATAATACTTGAAACTGATGTGAACAGCGGAGGAAAAACGTATGTTCCACGAATTATAGACTATGGCCTCTGCAAGGAGTTCGCGAGCGAGGTACCACACCTTGACATTGATAGGAATGAGTATAAGGACGTCAGTAGGTTCCTTGATTGGCTGTATTATGTTAAAATGATATCAGTCACCGACTGCAACGAGATGATTAGCGACGCATTTGCCTTCACTCATGGTGCAAACGACGACATTCCCATGAACCGTGTGATGAGGATACTGGAGGCGAAGTTCCCTGAAGTACAAGTGGGTGAAGAGGACGACGTGTGGCAGGAAGACCAAGCCACGCCGCACCTACAAGGCCAGGTCTCCACCTCAACCTTAACAGCACAAGAAGGAACGAGAGGAAGGAAGAGAAAACTGACGAGTGACAGAGGTACGGAAAACGTGAAAAGAAGGACAAAGTCAGGTAAAGTGTTAACGGTAAGAGAGTGAGAATGAAGGTTGACGTCGCAGTGGAAATGGCAGGGAAAAAACGAAAACTGGACACTAAGGAGAATGAAACGTGGGTCCTGAGGAGGAGCAAACGGCTGGCGGAAAAGGAGGCAAAGTAAGGGAGGACTGCTTAATCTCAGCGTTCAGCTCTGTTGCCGCCAAAGTCAGAATGTTTTATTATCACTAACTGTACACAACTAACATTTTATTGTCAGTTCATCTCAGGATTTAACTCAGATGCCGGCAAAGTCAGAGATGTTTTATTATCGCTAACTCTGCATGACCGTTTACCAGTTGATCTCAGGATTTAGCACCTCTGCAGCCAAAGTGTGAAGTGTTTTATTTGCACAAACTCAGCATGACTGTTACGTTTTATTTTCACTTGATCTCGGGGCTTAGCTCCTCTGCCGCCAAAGTCAGAAATGTTTTATTCTCACTAACTCAGTGTGACTGTTGCGTCTTTTCACAAACAGTACACAACTGTAGGGTTTTGTCACAAACCCTACATGTCTGTAACATTTTATTACCAGTTGATCTCAGGGTTTAGCCCCTCTGTTGCAAAAGTCTGAAATGTTTTATAATCACTAACTCTACACGATATTAGCGTCTTGTTCTCACAAACGCTACACGTCTGTAGCGTTATATCACTAAGTCTACACGACTGTGACGTTTTATTCTCACTAACTCTACATGAATGAAGCGTTTTATCACTAAGTCTACCCACCACTTACACTGTATTCTCACTAGCTCAGCACAACTGTCTACAGCAGAGATAGGGAGGATTAGTTGGTCTCAACCCTTCTGTTGCCGAAGTCACGAACGCTTTATTCTGCCTAACTGTACATGTTGTAACGTTTTATTAAGACTGTTTGTACATAATTGTAATGTTTTATTCTTAGTAACCATAAACACGATTATATTTAGAAAATGTGAAAACTGCACCACCAAGAGTGAATCCCAATCACTTCATTACTTCACAACAAGGATCAAGTATTACATTTTGGTGAACTGGTGACTAGAGTTGTTTCACCTTAACTTGGTGCAGATTTCGTCTTTATACAGCATAATTCACGTTGCCCAGTGGCAGAAAAAGCCGATACTGTGGCTCTGCTTGCCTGTCATAACATTTCTTCATGACCGCGCAACCACTGATATGTAGCTACAACTGGCTTACCATTCTACCATCACAACCACAACTACCAACATGAGGACTATCACCATTACTGTAACCATCATAATCACATATAATCATATACAGTAGTTATACAGCTACCATTGACCTACCATTATGCCATTACAACCACAACGGCCAACAATACAACCACCACCATTGCCCCAGCTTAGACAGCCACAGCCAACTTTGCAAACACCATTGAGAGAGAGAGAGAGAGAGAGAGAGAGAGAGAGAGAGAGAGAGAGAGAGAGATTTTTAGACTGTCTTCTTGTGTAGCTTAGTTACCGTAACTCCCGCTAGGGGGCTTTCCTAAGTGACGTCAGACCATGAACCTATGAGGCTGCATTTCCCATTTTACACTAACTTGATATAATTTGATCATTTATCCTCCTTGAATGCAGAGTTGTAATAATAAACACTTGATTATGATGCTAGTCACAAAGAAGTGCTATGGAAAGGTTGC
Organism: Coenobita brevimanus; assembly: GCF_032717465.1. NCBI lineage: Eukaryota > Metazoa > Arthropoda > Malacostraca > Decapoda > Coenobitidae > Coenobita > Coenobita brevimanus. The sequence goes on along the minus strand of NC_137028.1, from coordinate 6,413,853 downwards.
AAAGCCGTACCATTGCTTATTCCGCCACTGAATTATGAGAAAGATGTAAAAGGAAAATAAACCTGTTCCAAGTTAAGGGGAAAGGGACTTTAATACATCTTTGTAAGTTGTTTATGTTGAAAGTTACACTGTATTATCCTTTATGCTACACATATCTCGTTATTATCAACACATTGCGCAAGTATTACAAACGTGGGATACAGCTCATTTCTTCACCAACCCTTTTCGTCACCACATTTCAGACCTTACTGTCATTTTCTTCTCTTCTACCTCTCCTCTTGATATTTCCGTGTTTCTTCCAGCCTTTATTTTTGGTCTACTCCTAACAGGTTACATATTTGGTTTCATGACATGAATAATTTTAGGACTTCCCATTGACGTTGACCTTTTCTCCCTCACACTACTTTCACGTCAAGACCACTTCAGCGCCAACCTTAGTGTCATATAACCATATTATGGTTTGGTGCTATTTCTTCTTTATTCCTTCCTTCTTTCAGACCCATTTCGTCACCACGTTCTGCCTGTTTCGTTACATCGACCTTGGCTGTTTTGTCGCCAGTCTTTCAGGCAGAATTTATTTGTAGGGGACAGTAAAATTGTCATTTACTTCATTTGTTACCAATTTCCTTCATGTCACTCTAAAACGTACTGCATAGTCAACATAATGTATGTAATACTTGCCACGAATCTTTATCTTATGTGCTATAAAGTTTCTTCAGATACATAATTTATAAATATATATCTCTGTCTGACAGGCTGCAAGTCATACACTTGTATCATTAGGTTTAGAGATCAAGAATTAACGTAATATACGAATTCATTGTCAGACTTCTTCATCCTATGTCCTTTTCCCATTATTCAGTGTTGTAAGTATAGTTTTTGGAATGTCTTTGTAAGACATAAAGTTATCTAAAGCCATGATACAAGTTTAATTTAAATGTCATATTATCGATTCGTTATTCTATAGTCATGTGTATTAACCTGGATATATTATCGCTGCAATTTATTCGTCTGACATCATGGGTCGCCGCGCTTTCCTTATTTCCTGATAATGGGTTATAGCTGAAAGAGGCCAAGAAACACAGCTCTAGGCTGACCTCTACGGGCCTCGGGGGGTGAGGATTTATTCAGTGGCAACAGAACGTCAAGAGTCAAGATGAACAAAGGTCAGGCGACGTATATAACAGCAGATACTGGATATTTCATAGCACTCATTAGCAATTAACGGACTTTTTTATATTTTATTGCTGTTATTCTCCAGACAATTTATTCATCTTGGGAGCAGTAGCGCTGGAAGACTCCAGTAGTGAAGATGGGGGATAAGTACAGCCAGTGTGGGTTAAAGTACAGATCGCACGATGTATACGGTATAGATAGATAGAATAATTATTTCAGTGTTGAACATAAGCAGGTCCTTCATTGGTTAATAAAGGAAAACTACTTCTATGAGGGGTAACACCACAGCATATGTTCAGAGTCATTTCTTGTTAGTGCTGCATAGCATGTCTGTAACGAGTTGACGACGAGATATTGGGGAAAAAAATTTGCCCCCCACAAAAAAATTCAGGAGGGGGTAACTGCCCCTACTTGCCCCCAACACCTGTGGCGCCCTTGCGTGGGAGAGCTTTGTCGAACCGGAGGATTTAGTTGTAGCCTTTATTAACCTTTCCGTATGTCTCGTTCCTCATCCCTTAACCTGCATTTTGCACATTATTCTTGCTCCTTCAGATAGTGCTAGTTACCTTAAGGGAGATTTGTCGAAATGCAGGGGTTGTATAGTCTTCACTAATCCTCTCTGTGAGACTCGTCTTTCTCAAGATGGATAAAATCATTTGGTGGTTGCAAGAATAAATTGAAACAGGCGTCATCATAGTAAAGAGATTCAGTCAGTCGGAACAGTGTCAGCCACAGCAAAGGTCAGTCGACATCAATACATACAGCACTTCCTGGACATCTTGTCATTCTTACATAATTAATTAACCTGTAGCCTACACTTGTCGATACAGCACTTTTTTTTACCGACTCCCGCAGTTGGAGTTTTGCTTCACTGGATGACACACGGACAGTTTTATTGATCTGTGACACACGGTATCCCTGTTGTGCAGGCGTTTACCCTCATAGGCCAAAGATGCAGTGTGTATGTTACTTTGGCTTACGTCAAACAGTTTTTTTCAGTTTAGGACAGGCCCCTCTGGGTGAAGGGTTACAAACAGCTTCATTTAATCCCTTCAGCCCTAGGACATACTTTGTATTTTATTTTGGCTAACAGAAGCCTTTTTATTTTTCAGCTGAGGAGAAACCCCTTGGGGTGAAGAGTTTCAAAATACTTTTGATTTTCTCGATCGATATTACTGAAGCACTTTGATATTGCACACAGACTGTAGCTCATTTACTCGAACTTAACAAACACCCACAACCAGTTTCAGCTCGTTAGCCAGATGTAGTTAAATTGAACGGTATATTTAACTGGTAACCAAGGCGACTCATTTCTACTTTATAAGTGGAACTCGTCGAATTTCACATAACCACGGCATAGTATATAAGTTGTGGGAGTGGCCAAGTTCCGTCAGATGAATACAAGCCGATTATACCACCAGACGACTGAGCTTACCTGAATTTTTTGATCCTTTGAATGCTTGTGGGTATTTCATGCTGCTTACCACCTCATGATTTCCCTCAGCTGAGTAAAACCTGCGCGACAAGGGTTAACACATCCGTTCTGTCTTTCAGCCCTTTTTCTAGCATTCCTTTTCTGCCATCCCTCTACTAACTAATCCTGAAACCGGTCACCATCCTTTATTATTCTTTCCTGCCTCTCACTTTCGTCATCCAAGGGGTTATTTGGCACATCTTATTCTATAGTTCTTTTTCTCAGTCATAACTCGCCTCCAGCAACTATCCCTGAAACCAGTAACTATCCTTCATTTCTCCTACAAATCATCATCATCATCATCATCATCATCATCATCATCATCAGCAGCAGCAGCAGCAGCAGCAGCAACCACCATCATCGCCTATCCTTCTCATACTTCTTTTCTTCCATAATCACCCATATTCCTTTCATCCTCCTTCCCTTCTTCAGTATATCACTCCTTCCTCATCCACTCTATACCGTCCGTCTTTTTATTGTCCATACTTTCTCATAACCTGTTGCATCGTTGTTCTTGAACTATTTTGGAAAAAAAAAATTTACATTTGTTTGTTAGCCCAGCACTTACGAAACTTCTTCACAGTGTTCGGAAATGTTTATTGTTTTCGAGGATCGCATCACTGGCTTTGGGGGATCATTTCTGACTGTATCTTAATTTATGGGAAGAAAATAAATCAGTGTTTATGTCCTCAACTCTACATGCAACTTAACATTAAGTTCATACCTCTCAACCCTTCGGTGTGATGTCTTTTCTTTCGTCCCTACTACCGCCATTTTTTTTTTTATGTAACTCAGGATGGACTTTTCGAACTGAAGGGGTCAGATGCAGCTTTCATTACCATCTTCACTGATGTTCTCCAAATCTGTACAGTAAAGCAAGAAAAAAATGAAGTCGATGGATTGAAGGGGATACTCATTCCTTGACCCCTCACCCCTCACTGTACACTGTCCTCCTTAATCTTTATTTTTTTTTTATTTACCTACTCCACCATTTTTTTTTTTTCACCCTGCCGTATATGCTAAACTTAAGAATGGCGAAAGGGAGGACCCCAGTTTTTTAATGATATTTCTGAAGCACGTGACAAAGATACAGTATGTCTGGCAGTTGTATATCGTTGTTGGTCTTCTTATGTAGTGTGGGAATCAGGCAGAACACATTTAGAATCATCAGACGCTCCATAAATGACCGTCAAACATAAGGGCTTTGGTTTTTCATTGCGGTTTGATTTTTAAGTAAACAGTCTTTAATTCTACTTAGTCTTTTATTCACCGTCCTTCAATTTACACGCCATTCACTTTTTCAACATTTTTTTATTTATTTATTTATTCATACTTTAACTTCTCCCTTTCACCCATTGTCCGTCACATTTTAAACCCTTGACCACTTCCCTACGATGATGTAGATTTCATTCTTGCTACTTCCAGACAAATTTATTCAGCTGAGAGGATTTTTTTTTTCTAACCGGAGAGATTAGATATACCCAAATTAAACCCTTTCATTACGTGAGGTGCTTAAGTTAAAGAATTATCGTCAGATATTTAAAAAAATGGGTGAAGTCTCCTTTTTATATAGTGTTCATTCACCTCTACTTGTAATTCAGTCATACTTCAGTTATTTCCACATTCATTCATTCGTTCATTGATCGTTTGTTAATAAGTTTCTGGCTTCTGTTTTTTTTTTTTTTTTTTTTCAAAGTTCATTCAGCTTCATGCCTGCGCAGATATTCCTCACATGTTATCATTCGTTCAATCATTCATTCATTCATCGCCTCTTAACATACGCTCTGTAATTTCCCTTCTGTTTTTATCATTCTTTATTCACCTTCACATGTAATTATCTTACACCTCACTAATTATCAGTCATTATCTTTTTATCTCCTCCAATTATCTCTCACCCACTCGTTTTACTTCCGCCCCTCATGCATGCACCTTTTTTACCTTTCTCGTTTTCTTTTTCGCCCCTCTTTTCTCGTATTCCCATCCATCATGCCAAGACTCTCATCCCCTTACCCACTCCCTCCCTCATCCCTTCAAACTCCTCTCCCTTTTTTTTTTTTTTTTTTTTTTTTTTTTAATGGGTCGTCACTATTCCTTGCCACATTTCTTCCCCCATCATCCCATCCCAATTTACCCTACTCCTCTTTACCTTCACATCCCCTCCTTATTCCCTCATCCTCTTTCCTCCCCTCTCCCTCATCCCCAGTCCATTTCTACAGCCTTTTCCTTACTCACTCCCTCTTCCCCCATCTCCTTCCTGTTCCCTCGTCCCTTATCCCATCCTCATTCCTTACCCTATTTTCCTCTCGTATTTATCCCTTGTTACATAATCATCATCCCAGTTTTGTCCCATTCCTTCACCCCCCCTCTCCTTAATTCCATCCCCCTTCTCTCCCTCCCCATTCCCCTGACATCACCCTCCCTACTTTCCCCATTTCAATCCCTCCGTTCCCCAACCCTAGCACACTACCTTCACTCCTCTCCTCTCATCTCGAACCTCATCGTAATCCCTTCAGTCCCCAGCCTGACCTCCCCACCCCTCACTCAACTCCCCTGACTTCATCCTTAATTGTAATCTCTTAATTCTCAAACCTTGCCTCTCCCTTCCTCTCCCCTGTCCACTCATTTTATTGTCCATTCCCGCCCTATTATTATCCACCCCTCACCTCACTCCCCTTTACTTCACCACATCTCACCCCACTCCCCTCACCTCCCCTCTTCTCCCCATTTCTCTCAACACCCCACTCCTTATCCCTTTCCCCTCACATCCCCAATCCTTACCCATCTCCTCACATCCTCACCATTCACACCCTACCTTAACCTTCCCATCTCTCACCCTTTTTCCCCACTTCCCAACCCTTCGCCCTCTTCTCCTCACTTCTCCACTCCCCAGCCTCTTCTCATCACCTCTCCAGCCTTCACTTCCTTTCTTCTCACCTCCCCACCCATCTTTGCTCTCTTCTGTACTCCCCTGTACACTCTCTTCCCATCACCTCTCAACCCCTTACCTCTTCCCCACTGCCCCTCGTCCCCTTCTCCTCGCACCCATTCCCTTTATCTCTTCATCCCTCACCCACCTCCCTTTACCTCTCCACCCCTCACCACCCCACTCTTCTCCCCCCTCCCCACACCTCCATCCCAGGCCCAGCAAACTTGGCGACAGTTCCTCCCCTCCCACCGAAAGGGATCCGAGGGGGAATTTCACGGAGGGGAAGGGAATGCAAGTAAAAATTTCCCCTCTTCTTCTCTGAGCCGAATAAATGGTGGACCGTTCGGGACGTGTAAACTATTCGGCCAGTTTGGTGATCATTCTTAACTTGGCTGGCGACCTCTCTCTTTCTCTGTCTCTCAGTCTGTCTCTCTGCCTCACTTCTCTGTCTCTCAGTTTGTCTCTCTGCCTCACTCTCTATTTTCATGCATCTCACTTTCTTTTATTCGTTTTTTCTTCCATGTCAACCTACCTTTCATCTTTTCCATTTCTCTTCCCTCTAAGTTTCCCTGTTATTTTTTTTCCTGTCTTCCCCCCTCCTTTCCATTTGCGTCTCGTTTCGCCTTGTCTGTCACCCTTACTGTATCTTTCTTCGTTTGTCTTCCTTTGTCATACTCCTTGTCTTCCTTCTTCTCCTGTCTCCATCTCTGTTTACTTGTCTCTCATATTTTTTTTGTCTCCTTTCTATCTCTTTTTCTCTCTCTACCCCACTTTGTCCCTTTTTCTCTCTCCATTTTTGCGTCACCCGTTCCTGCTTCTCTACCTCTGTCTCACTCCTTCCTCCCTCTCTGTCTGTCTCCCTGTGTCTCCCTATCTATCTTCCTCCTCTTGTCCTTTTTATATCCCATGTTCCCCCTTGCCAACCTATCAGTCTCCCTGTCTCCCTCCATCCTCTCTCTCCTCACTCTCCCTCTTCCTTCTTCCTTTTATAGTTCCACGCATTTTCACATTTTTATATCACTGTCAGAAACAAATCTTCTCCGTACCAAAATTTTTACGTTTTATGTAAGACGCCACACATATGAAATTGGCTTTTGTTACCTTTTCCCTTGGTTTTTGTTTATGTTTCTCTTCTTGCTGGTAGGAGGGAACATTTCTTTAACCATTTCCTTCTGAGAGCTGATTTTCCTTTAAATTTTTGCTACCTACAGGCGATATTGCTAAGTTTGGGGGAGATTTTTCGAACCAGAGGAATTAGATATAGCTTTCAATAACCTCTGTGGTACAACAGGTGTTTTATAACCTTTAACAGAATAGCAGAGAAGTAGTAAGAATATAAGGAACATGCACAGTGTTTTGAAAATGTTAAACCTTTACCTGGCATTTACTGCCCAACCTTCAGCAGCGATCATGCTTTACTTTTTAACATTTATTTTCCTATCACCCTGCATCCATCCTCGCTGTGCCCCACCATCCACCACCGTCCCAGCTCTTCCTGTCCAATCCTCACCTTCAACACTGTCCTTTCTCTGACCGACAAATCGAGTTTACAAGACGTATCACCCTGCTGTACGATATTCCTTATACATTACCCGTTTCCACAGGGTGTACTCGTCCTTCCCTGCCCTACTAATCACCGCCACATCAACCCGCCCCCACTACTCTTCTCTGCCCACCCTTTTGTTTGGTTGCTTGGTTCCTTGATTGGTTGGTTTATTGATTGGTAAGTTGGTTGGTTGATTTATTTGTTAGTTGATTGGTTGGTTGGTTGATTGGACGGTTGTTGGATTGTTGGTTGATATATATATATATATATATATATATATATATATATATATATATATATATATATATTAGATAGAGATTATGAGAATGTATGAGCGTGTGCTTCGAACAAAAATCTGACCACAAGTACGCTCCACGTAGCATAATGCCCTTTACTATAATTCCTCAAACTTTCACATGACAAATACCATCACGCACTACATATTACATGTAACCTTTAACAACTTCAGGCCAAGTACATCGTATTTATTTTATTCATCCCGCCATTGGACGACTGTATTTAGATTTGGAAAGCACCCAAGTAGTGTAAGGGTAAATGAAAATATTATCTAACTCATCCAGTTCCAGAATATTCTCCGGAGTTGTCGTCTGGGAATACCAAGAATTATGAAAGACCTTGTTCCGTTTTCTCGTCGGTTATGGAAGCTGTCTCGCAGTTTTCTTAAGCGATATATTTTGTTTATTGCATCTTACTGTCCTCCTCTGTGTTACATAAATCCTTCCAGTATCGCGATGCTCTACATAAATAATATACAAAAGGATATAAACTACACATCTCCAAAAACAAATTGCTAAGGAAGAGGAGTTAGTAAGTTTCCTAACCGCACAAGAATACCGCTCCTTATCGTTGTGCAGGTGTTGAAAAGACGTCATCATACTGAAAGGGTTAATGGAAACTTCTTAAGACCTCATGAGACTGAAAGGGTTAAAGGAGACTGCTTAACCTCTTCAAGTCGAGAGGCCTTTTTCTTAGCTGAATAAAATCGTCTGGATGTAGAAAGAATCGAGTCGCAGGAGAAGTCATTGTACTGTAAGGATTATTTGAACTTTTTTAACCCTGTCAGCACGAGAGGCTTATTCTAAACTGAGTAAAATTATGTGGTAGCAAAAAGAATCAAATGAAAAATGCCGCTCTCGTTCTGATGCCTTAAACTTTGGTGGCATGACCTCTGCCATTTTGGTCCGTGTTTTACCATCCGAGGCAAATGTAAACAAACGTGTGTGTGTGTGTGTGTGTGTGTGTGTGTGTGTGTGTGTGTGTGAGAGAGAGAGAGAGAGAGAGAGGGTACAGGCTTGTAGATCCACGCATGCTAGGCCATCCATATGCTTTAACCTTGCCATACGTATCACAAGAGATCGGTGTTTACAGTGGATTACGCTCACATCTTGTATGATGTATGGCTGGTCATGCGTGTGCAAAGCTTTACACCAGCCATATAAATCATACTTTAGGTGTTTACAGTGGCTTAGCGAGAGACAGGCGTACCATAGAGGCGGAACTTGTCACAGCTGCTTTGTATAGTGTCTGAAGTGTATGGCTGTGATTCTCCACTTTGCTCGTACCATAACATAAAATAATGTGGTCCCAGCTGTGCAATATGTGTCCTGTACTGCATGGTTGTAATTATCGTCGCTACTGTTATATATTTTTTTTATGTGGTGCTTGGTTGTGTTTATCAGCTTACTATAACTACACTAGTATCGTAACATAGGATAATATAAAGCGGTTTAGTTCCTTATTAGAAGAGTAAAGTATTTTATTTGTGAAGAGGGTTGTATGATCTGATACCGAGTTGAGATATGAGTTTAGATCATGTATTCAGGCAAACACCAGACGATTATACCCAGCTTAGAGAAATCATAGCAGTCAAAGGGTTGCTGTGGGTGTTGTTCCATACTGTATTCACGTTAATAACAGGTGGTTTTATAGAACAAAAAAAATCATAACATTTAAAGGGCTGCTGTGAATGATCTTATTTTTATTTATATTATTTTTCAAGTCAGAACCAGAAGATTTTGTTTTGCGAGGAAGAGTAAGTGAGACAAAGGGTAAGCCTTATCTGAATTGCGATGTCTCCTTTTAGTTTATTCTTGCGAACCCCAAACGATTTTATTCAGCTGAGGAGAGATTCATCAGACAACAGGGATTAGTTACAGCTTTCATTAACCGGTCTGTTGATAGAGGTCCAACCAAAGCTGAATAAAATCGTCTGGGCATAGCAAACAAAAATTAGCAAGAAAGAAGTAATCGTATTAAAGAGATTAACTCCTTCAGTCTGAGGACATTATTATTATTATTATTATTATTATTATTATTATTATTATTATTATTATAATTATGATTATTACTCTTCTTATGTTCTTGTTAGTATCAGACGATTTAATTCAGCTTAAGGGACCAGGGTAGCAGTGAAGATTTCGAAAAAGACAAATTCAAACCCCTCCCGTACCACAAGCCTCTCTCTCGCAAAGCAAAATCGTCCGGAGGTAGCAGGAATAAAGTATAAAAAGAATGAGGTCACCGTATTGAAGGGTTTATGATATTCCACACATGGTGAAATACTGTATATATCTTTTACTTACATCACAAGACCTGGTGGTATTAGCGCCATGTTCTAGCGATTTAATGCACGGACTGACCAAAAAGTGTGTTCAGCATTATGATTATTATTATTATTATTATTATTATTATTATGAGTACAATTATTAGCTATTTTTGTCATCGTTCATGGCCGGCGTCGATTTTATTATTATTATTATTATTATTATTAAATATCATCATCATCATTGTCATCATAGTCACCGTCATCATCATCATCATTGTCATCATGGTCACCGTCATCATCATCATCATTGTCATCATGGTCACCGTCATCATCATCATCATTGTCATCATGGTCACCGTCATCATCATCATCATTGTCATCATGGTCACCGTCATCATCATCATCATTGTCATGATGATGATCATCATCATCTATCATCATTGTCACTGTTATCATCATCATATTCCCACTGTTATACATGGGGTGTGTGTAGGCTCCGGACATACACACAATATACACACAGAAAAATATATGCCATCTATCAGTGCAAGGATTTCTCTTATCTATGCCCCATGTTTTTTTTATTATTTTTAAAGCGGCACAGACAGACGAGGCACGGAGATACACAGCTGCTGATACTGGTGTTTTTTTCTCTTGTATAGTGTGTTTAGTTTGGTTTTATTTGTGTTTGGATTATGTGCTATCTTTAATTCTCTGTTAATGCTGAATTCTTTTTGTCGTGTCTGTTTCCTGTTCTCTCTCTCTCTCTCTCTCTCTCTCTCTCTCTCTCTCTCTCTCTCTCTCTCATTTTTTCCTCCTTTCTTTCCTGCCATCCTTCCCTCCAGCCTTCTTGCGTACTTGCTGCTTCCATACTTCCCCACGTTCTTCCTTCCTTCCTCCCTCTTTCTACGCCTCCTCCACCCCTTCCCTCCGCCTACACCTCCTTCACCCCCTCCCACCTCCGTGCTGTAACCTGTGTGAGTTGGTAGCCCCCTGAGGGAACACGGGCCCCCCCAGTCGCACCCTGGGGGCCTCTACATCGCACACACAGGCCTGCGATAGAGAGGTGGAGGGGGGAGGGGGAGAGAAAAATATAAAGGAGAGGAGAGGAGGAGGGTAGAGAAGAAAAGAGAGGAGAGGGAAGGAGGGGAGAGGAGAGAGAAATATAAAGGAGGTGAAAGAAGAAGAGAGAAAAAGATAAAGATGATAAAACGGGAGCGAGGAATAGACAAGAAAGGATGTGAAAGAAGAGAGAAGGCAAGAGATGAAGACAAAGGATAGGAGAGGAGAGATAATGAGACTGGAGGGAGAGATGAGGAGATGAGAGAAGAGAAGAGAAGTGAAGAGTCAATAAGATGAAAGAAAAGAAAGGAAGGGAGAAGAGAAAAGAGGAAATGAGATGAAAAATGGAAAAATAATACTAAAGGGTGAAATTAGATGAGAGAACGAAGGAAATTAACTATTGTGTATGTGTGTGTGTGTGTGTGTGTGTGTGTGTGTGTGTGTGTGTGTGTGTGTGTGTGTGTGTGTGTGAGAGAGAGAGAGAGAGAGAGAGAGAGAGGAGAAGTGAAGCAAAGAGAAGACAGAACGAGATAGGCTGTAAGAGAGAAAATCAGGGAGAACACACAAGCTAAACACAGACTTTATGCACGAGGACACAAACATCACTGTCAGCAGCTGTGTGTCTCTGCATCTCGTATATCTCCAACACTTTAAACCCTTCAGTCCCCTAACATTTTCTATTTTGTTATTTTACTCTCCAGACGATTTTTGACACATTAAGCTATGTGGACTGGAGAGGTCAGATGCTGTATAATCTTCCTTAACCCAGCCACTGCTAAAAATCCTATCTAAGCTGAATAAAATCGTCAGGGTACATAAAAATTATAATAAAGATACGACACTGGATTCAGATGATTGAAAATAATAAAATGTAAAAGCATGAGATACAAGTATTTATTTTGCACTTCCGTGGGGCCCATATGTATAATTATAATATTTACATGCCTATATGTCTAGATCGTACCCACCCTATGCATGTTTAGTAATGAGTCTCAGATTATGATGATGGTGATGGTGTTTAAAAAGTTAATGATGATTAAAATTCTGTTGTTGTTGATGATGATGATGAAGTTGTTGTTCGTGGTGATGATGATTATGATGATATGGTGTTGATAATGATGACTATACTCTCTCCACTTTACTCTGGCTCGAAAACTGCCATCACCCAGTCATTAATACTGATCAGTAACACGAAATTTTGTGGTGCTAGTCGCGAAGAAGTGCTGTGGAGAAAAGCTAGAGTCATTGTGCTGTCTCATTTTGCCACTGAACTACTTAGATTAAGTTGCAAAAGGACGAAGATCTCTGCCAGTTAAAAGTAAATGAACTACGCTTATATTCTCTTATTTCTGTGCTTGATTTCTCTGATGTCTGGCTCCTACCCATCCCATCTACAGTGCCGTGAAAGAAGGCCAGGATGATGGTTATATGCATATGCTTTTGTCCTAAACCTTTCCTGCCTCTGAATCCAGGTCACCCGGTTTGTTAGAGTGGAAAATATGATGATGATGATGATGATGATGATGATTTTGCGGCTCTAGCGTTTACCTTTTGTATGTTACCCCTTTCATGCTAGTGAGAAACGGGTAAAAAATGATGATGATGATGATGATGATGATGGTTTATGTTTCTCCCTCTTTGTGTTATTCATTTTCTTTCGTTGTGGGTCATGTCCAGTCAATTTATTGTTGCGGAAAATTGGACCAGGGTGATAATGATGATGATGGAAGTATAAGAGGGATTTAGCGGTGGGGGCCAGAGGGAGAGAGGTGAGGGAGGGGATAGAGAGAGAGAGTCGAGGGGGGTAAAGGGGGATGGGAGAGGTAGGGGGGAAGAGAGTGGGGAGGGGGTTGAGGTAGTGGGGGGTTGAGAGGGGACAGTATGTATAGGGGAAGAGAGGGAGGGAAAGGAGGAGGAGACTTAAAGGGGAGCGAGTGGGGGGTAGAGAGGGGGAATGAAAGTGGGGCCTGTGAGGATTGGGGAGAATAAGGGAGCATGGAGTGGTAGAGCGAGGGGGATGGTGTGGGGGCGTGTGGGTGTAGGGAGAAAATATGGGGGCAAGTGGGGGCCCCTTGTTACAACTTTATCTCAATCTATCTTATACTCGGCCCTTTTCTTCCTCCAGCCTTTTCGATAGTTTCCTACTTATTTTCTGTGCCCACCTCTACTCCCCCCGCGGCTCTTCCCCTCACCCTTCTTTCCACCCTTCTCCTTCTCCTCCTCCTCCTCCTTTCCTACCCATCCTCTCTTTCTCTTCGTTCCCCCCTTTTTCACCTCCCCATCTTCCCCACAATCTCCTTCCTCTACCCCTTTCCCACATTCACTTCCCCTTTCTCTCCTCTCTCCCGTCTTCTTCCTTTTTTTCACCTCACCTCCTCTCCCTTCTTTACATTTCCTACCCCTTAAACTCCCTTTCCCCATTTCCCTTTCTCCTTTCACTCCTCTCTCCCGTTTTGCCTTCACTTTCCTTTCCCATATCTACCCCTCAGACCCCCTATTTCCTCTCCTTCTCTGTTCTCCTGCCCTCTTCCTCCCTTCCCCGGTTCTCCTTTATCATTTTCTCTTTTTCTTCCTCCCTCCCTCTCTTCTTTCCTCATCTCATACGAACCTACCAGCACTGATGTATATTCTGATGCTCTTTTGCTTTATGATGTTGCTGTTAATTAGGTATTATTAACCCTTTTATGGGTAATATATCTCTGCCTACTGAACTAAAATCGTATGGTATTATCCAGAATAAACTACCTAATCGGGTTCATAAGACCGAAAGGGATAATCTGGATAATTTATAACCTCTGTTGCCGTTTGTTGTGGTGTTAGAAACTCCTTATTAACTTATATCAATATATTATTCTTTGACCCAGATATTAAACCTTCCCGGCGTCATCACATTACCATTTCTTGAAAATGAGCTTTTCCTATCACTATGCCAGTATTTGAATAAAGCATTACTTTTTTTTTTTTTTTTACCTTCTTTACTTGGCATTCTTGAGCAGGAGTTTTTTTTTTTTTTTTAATCTGTAGAATCATGTACAGTGTCACAAGAATCCTAATAGCCTGCATCCCTTCCTCATGTTCATAACCTCAACATAAGATCTCTTTGCCTGAAGAATCACGACTGTCTTCCTCCCAACCTCATTCCGTCGCCATCTTTCTTTGTCCAGTGCCTGTAGATTCTTGACCACCTTCTTCCTTTTCAAAACAAACCAATCCAGAACCTGAATTTTCTTTGTCGGTGGAATCGTGACTGCCTTCCTTTCTCATTTCTGTCCCTTGCATATATTCCTTCATGTTTTACCTGTAGATTCCTTCCTCCCTTCTTCCCTTCCGCACAATCGAAACCTGAACGTGAAATTTCTTTGTCTATAGAGTCATTGCAGCGTTCCTACTTTCATCATCATCTCATTTAACATCTTCCTTTATCACCCCGTATCAGATGTCTTTGTAACCTTCGTTCCTTCGTTCCTTCTTGTCTTTCTTCTTTTCTTTTTTCTCCTTCCATCCTTCTTTCCTTTCTTTTTTCCTTCCATCCTTCCTTCCTTCCTTACTCGTTATTGTAACCTGAACATGAAATTCTTTTGTCTCTTGAATTCTGACAACATCATCACCCATATCGCCTAAATCTTCCTTTGTCCTGACTTCCTCTTCCTCCTCCTCCTCCTCCTCCTCATTCCGTCCACTCTACCGCCCTTTCTCCTCCGTCGGCCATTTTCCCTTTTTTCCCCCTCTGTCCTTCAACATCATAACTTTCTTTAATCTGCTCATCCCGCCACCATTCCCGGTTTCCTATTGCCCCTTCTCCCTCTTCTTACTCCTCCCCCTTCCCCCTCTTTCCTCTGTCTCCTCCCCCTCCCCCTCCTCTCTCTCCTTCCCTCCCCCTCCTCCCTCTCCTTCCCCTCTCCTTCCCCTCTCCTCCTCCTTGGTCCTAAATCTCTTCCTTTTTCTCCCCGTCTCCCTTCGGCTTAGCTTTCTTTCACTCTTTGTCTCTCTTGTCGAACACCTCATTATTCTCTCTCTCTCTCTCTCTCTCTCTCTCTCTCTCTCTCTCTCTCATTACCCACTTAAACATTGCTCTCTACTTAAACCTTCCAATACATTATTAATTTTTGCTAGTTTATTATATTTTTACGGTTTATTGATTTTCCAGACGATTTTTATGAAGTAATAGGGCTCTTGGATTCTAATTGTTAAATCTCCTCCAATACCAGTATTTAAATCGTAGAACTGGAGGGGTTAGATCCAGCCTTCATTAACCCCTCCACTCCTAGGGCGCTCTCTTAAGCTGAGTGAAATCGTCTGGTCACAGCACGACTAAGATAAAAATAAATATACTATAAGGATTAACGTTTTCACCACGGTATCGTCTTTTTCCTCGTATTTTTTATTTTGGTTATCCCTCAGTTATTTTATTTTGCTTCGACTCTGGGGTTAATTATAGACAATACTAACTCATGCGTAATTTCCTTGGCCCACCTACCTAACTATCTACTTACCTACTTCCCTGCTTACATACTTTTGTACTTCCCTACTTCCCTACCTTCAGTTCAACCTATTTACCTTCATGGATATCGATTACCTTTCTGCCCACCTACCTGTCACATGTCTACCTAATTGTCTGCTTCCCTACTTCCCTACATACATTCTTCCTTACGTACATTCCTATTTACATACTTCCCTACTTCCCTACCTACAGTTCAACCTATTTACCTACTTGGATATCGCTTACCTCTCTGGTTACCTACCTCTTTCACCTATTTACCTAATTGTCTGCTTCCCTACTTCCCTACTTAGACTTACCTCCTTCCTTACCTACAGTCCTACCTATTTACCTGCATGGATATCAATTACTTCGCTGCCGACCTACCTACTTTACCTTCCCACCTACCCATTCTTCCTCATCCTCCCCTTTCTTCTCTCTCCCTCTGTGTGTTTCTTCTTTCTTTCTACTTCTTCCTCTTCTGCTTTTCCTTCTTTCTACTGTTTCCTCCTCTCTCCATTCTTTTGTATTCTCTCCCCATTCTTCTGTCTCCTCGTCTCCCCTTTCTTCTGTTTTCTCTCCCCTTTCTTCTACCTCCTCCTCACCCCTTCTTCTTCCTCCTCCTCTCCCCTTGCTTCTGTCTCCTGCTCTTCCCCTTTCTTCTGTCTCCTGCTCTTCCCCTTTCTTCTCTCTCCCCCTTTCGCCCTTCTCCAGTTTCCTCCTCTTCCTCATTCCACGCTCTCTTCCTCATTCCCAGCGTTCCACCTCATTCCGACGTCCCTTCTCCTGGACTCGGTGTCAGGAAACCTCTGCAGGGGCGTCGCTTTGGCATGTGTGTGTGTGTGTGTGTGTGTGTGTGTGTGTGAGAGAGAGAGAGAGAGAGAGAGAGAGAGAGAGAGAGATGTGTGTGTGTGTGTGTGTGTGTGAGAGAGAGAGAGAGAGAGAGAGAGAGAGAGAGATGTGTGTGTGTGTGTGTGTGTGTGAGAGAGAGAGAGAGAGAGAGGGGGAGGGTCTCTGGTGTTTATTTAGTTATTGGTTTCCATAGTGTGTTGTGTGTGTGTGTGTGTGTGTGTGTGTGTGTGTGTGTGTGTGTGTGTGTGTAAGCGGATCACGTAATAGGACTGGTTACTCATTGATGCTAAGTACTCCCTCTCTGTTTCGAGGTGCCTCAGCGACCATACCTGAATTTCTGATGTTACCTGAATACCTGATGTCCTTCTCACCCCACCCCTACGTCACTTTCATCCTTTTGTGTGTGTGTGTGTGTGTGTGTGTGTGTGTGTGTGTGTGTGTGTGTGTGTGTGAGAGAGAGAGAGAGAGAGAGAGAGTATGTTTGAACAACAGTTATTCATTAACCAGAATCTATTACGCCTCAACAAAATGGTCAAATCCATACAAGATCGGCCTGGAAAATGTGCGTCGCTTTCTCACAAGAATTTCGTTTATTGTACTTATTTGCAGGTTGTGTCAGCTGTCTTTGTGCTGACAGAAAATAAGACTGTTTTCTTTTCTTTTTGGCAGTCTGAGAATATTATAGTACCTGAAAAAAGAAGGGTTCGAACCAGGTTTAACTGATTCTGACCTGGCCTGACCTTATCTGATATATTCTGATCTATATACTCACCTTATCTGGACTTCACCTAACCAGAACTAACCTACACTAAATGAAGTTAAAGTAAACTATATTTGTCCTGCTTTCTTCTCTCCTATCCTCCCATCCCCTGTCTCATCCTACCCTATCCTGTCCATGCCGAACCCTTCTTCCCTTCTCACACACACCTACACTTACCCCGGATCGCCATAGCTTCCTTCACTGCTCCGTAACCCTACCCTGCCTTACCCTTGCCTCCTTCATTCCAGCTGCCACTCTCTGCCTCTCCCCATCCCGTATTTCCCTACCCAGTTACTCCTTTTCCTAATCCAATCTACACACGTCTTGCCCTCACATCACTTCGCCCCTCCTGCCCGCCTCTTCTTGTCCTAATATAATTTTGGCCTCTCTTATTTTGGCACTATCTTGGTCCAATTCAATTTTTCATAATCCATTCAGCCGACTCAATTTTTCTTCTGCTTTTTAATATTCCGGTTATTATTTTCATTTTTTTTTTTTTATTCCAGCGATGCGTTTAATTTTCATCCGAGTTCCTTTGCATCCAGATCATTTCCACTTTTTATATTCCTGTCTTTTTCATCGTCTGCCTATTTAATCCCACCTCCTTACATTCTTATTTATTTTGCATTCTCTATCTTTTATTCAGATCCACATCACTTTTCGTAGGTCAACATTTCCCTCATTTTTTATTTACAATTTAATGTTTTCCGCATCGTCTTTTGGCTTGGCTCCATTCTTTCATTTTAATCTTTATGTTTTTTCTTGCTTTTACTCCGTCCAGATCCATTTCACTTGTTTTCATGACCCCCCAAAACCATCTCTTCTATCTTTTCCATCGTCCTTTTGTTTGACTCCAACATTTCGTTTTCAGTTTAATTTGATTTTACCTACCATTATATTTCATCCATATCGAATCAACCTTTTTACTGCTCTCTCTCTCTCTCTCTCTCTCTCTCTCTCTCTCTCTCTCTCTCTCTCTCTCTCCTATATTCCTGTATTTCCTATCGTCTTTCCGCTTACTTTGTGCTTACTCAATGCTCCTTCTTGTTCTTAATTGTTTTCGAATCCCTTTCCACAACTCTCACAAGTTTTCCTCATTTACCCTTTTTCTTTTCCCATCTTCCCCCCCCCCCCACTGCACCATTATATGTCGACCCTCTTTTTTTCATGTAAGACCCCAGTCCCTTTTAGTCCATCCACATTCAGTCCACATTTTCAAGTCTTCATCTTCATATCCTTTCCTCCCCCTCCTGAACCTCTCCCCTTCCCTTCCAACCACCTCCACTCATTTCTGTCTCTGCTGGCCAACCCTTCCGGCCCCTCGCCATCATACAGTATGATACTGCTCTAATCCATTCCATCCCCCACCAGCCTTCCCAGCCTCTGTACCTCTTCCAGCCATACCAAGCCTCAAAATGACCCTCCTCTCCCTACCTACTGCTCTTCATTCCCCCTCCCTCTTTCCTCTTTCCCTCTCATTCATCCCATCTGCTCTTTCTTATACTCTTCCCGTGTCCTCATTTTCTCTCATCCCTCCTCTCTTCCATTCCTTTCCCCTCCACTGTTTTCCTCCTTAGTTCCTGTCACTCTTCCTTTCATTTCTGCTCTTTTTCATTGCATCCTAACTTCAAAATGATCACCTTCCTTATCGCTTTCCACTATTCATTTCTCTGTCCATCTCTCCTCGCCTCTTATCCATCCTTTCACTCTCCCCATCTCACTTCTTTCCTAAGCTTCTCTCTCCCCTCCTTGATCTCCCTCGCTTCCAACCTCTTCTCCAGTCTCTTACCTCGTTTGTTCCCTCCTCCATTCTCTCTCTCTCTCTTTCTCTCTCTCTCTCTCTCTCTCTCTCTCTCTCTCTCTCAGACTCCCAATCCATTCCTCTTTCCCTCTCCTTCTCCCTCTCCTCCAACTCACCTACAGTCTCTATCCCTTCCCTTCCTGGCTTCTCCCCTTCTCCAGCCTCCTATACTTCTCTCCCATATACATCTCACTACTTTTCCTTTACTCTTTTCACCTTCCCCTCTATCCCACTCCTCCCCTCCTCATCTGCTTTTCCCTCTCCCTCTCCTGCTTCCCCTCCTTCCCCCTCCTCTCCTTCCCCTCTCGGTATTCCTCTTCCCCTCTCTCTTCCTCTCCATCCTCTTGCTTATAATCAAGGGGCTGAACATAGGAAAGAGGCCCCAGCACTACGGTGAGTGGGACGTCAGGGGGAGGGTATATGGGTGGCCAGAGATACATAGGCTATTCCGGGCACCTGGGCTTAAGAGGCTTCACCATTATCACCACTTTGCTCGCTTATTTAACCCCTTCACTACGGAAGGTCTAGCCTTTAGTTGAGAAAGTTTGTTTTTCTGTCCCTCTATTTATCCTCAGACGCCTTAATCCCGTAAGGGATGGCCACAAATGAATCGCCTCCATGTAACCCTTTCTTCTCTTCAGATCACATCCCCTTCTGCATATACCCCTCCACTCCCTGCTTCCTCCTCATTCTCGGTCTGTTTGGCAGAAGCAAGAATACAGGAGTAGAATTGCTCTGGGACCTGCGGCGAGGATCTTGTTTCAAACAGTTTGAGGCACATCGGCGCGCGCCCACTGTTCTCGGTCCTTTACCTTCAAAGGGCTCACTATATGAAGGGCGTTGAAATTGCCAGGTCTACTTTTTGCCTGTCCGAGGATTTTATGTTTTTTCCTTTTGGCCAGCGTCTTTGACGCTTTTCTCTAAAGGCCTCAATTTACCTAATCCGCCAAAAGCAACAGAAGAAGAAGAAAGCTGTTCACTGACCTTCTGGCTATCACCGCAGGTAAAAATATTAAAAAGAAATGACACTTTACCCTTTGACTGCTAGGATTTCTCTCGACTGAATAAAATTGTCTGTTCTTAACCGAAAAAAGAAACTTCCACGATATACCAGTGACAAAGAAAGTCACTTGAGAAAAAGTTTTGAAGCCCTTGACTTCTGCATTTTCCCCCCAGTTGTACAAAATCTTCGTATTACCATGATCAAATTCGCAAGTGCACTATCACCGACGAAAGAGTGATGGGGCTGATGGAAGTCGTTTCTGGTCACGTTAATATGACATGTTTCCCATAACCAGAATAATGTAAGAGTCTAACAGTATTATAAAACGAGAGTTTAACGGTAGCAAGAAAAAGTTAAGGCACCGTACTGAAAGCTAACGGGGCTACAGTAATTACCACCCCTTTTACAAGCCAATCAGCTGAGAATAAACAATAACAGCGCTACCATACTGTCCGAAACTTTTTGAAGCCAGTCTGTAAACGCCGAAGTGGAGAGAAACTCTTCCCTCCGAGTTTAGTGATCGTAAATGGAATGGTTGAATGAAAGGAAAGGTAGCGGTGTAATATGAAGTGTTTATTAGGACTAAAGGATAATCTATGGGCTTCCGTTTATGAGGCTGCTTCTTGTTAATAGCACATCAACGCATGCCGTAGACGCCTCTTCTTAAGCTTGCCTAATGCGGTGTGTGTGTGTGTGTGTGTGTGTGTGTGTGTGTGTGTGTGTGTGTGTGTGTGTGTGTGTGTGTGTACATGCCATCACGACCACCCTTTCCTTCACAGCCACTCCACTACAATTACCTTATCTTCCACCCTGTCTCATTAAAACAGCCACACCACCACTCCCACACCCACCACCACAATTATTCCACCACACTCACACCACCACACCCACGTCACTCTTACCCCCATACCCCACATCGACGCCCACACCACCATCCCTCCCAACCACACGACCATACCCACACCATTTAACACACACTCTCTCACATCCTCATCACCACACCGTCATCACATCCCCGACGACTGTAGTATGCCATTGTATACACCATATCTTTTGGAACCATACCCACACCCATACCACCACCACCACCACCCACATCCAAACCACCCACAACCACACCTATATCCACACCCAAACACCACAACACTGCACCAAATCCTTCATGATTACCTTATATTACGACAACACAAACATCTCACATCCCACAATTACACGCACGCCACACAAACACCACCACACCACAGCACACCACCACGCCACTGCATCCACACTACACCCACAACATCACACCACATCCACACCTCACCACTACACCACACTACCACAGCACCTGCACCACATCCCCTCTGACTACAGTATACCAGTAGAGTACGCTTTGTGAACGCGCGACGAGCGAGCGAGCGAGCGTTTATACATACCCCCCCCCCCATCATCATAATTTCATTTTGGTGTAAACATTCAACTTTTCTGGTGAGGTAGTTTAACAGTAACAGAAGGATAATTGAGCTATAATATTAACTTTCTAACATTTTCACACACACACACACACACACACACACACACACACACACACACACACACACACACACACACACACACACACACACACACACACACACACACACACACACACACACACACACACACACACACACACACACACACACACACACACACCATCTCTCACAACCCACACCGTACCAAGTCAGAATTGCGGGCTGAGGTAGGAGCATACTTTGCCGCCTAATTTATCGTTTAATGTGTGAGCTTCAGCGTTTTCCCATATCGACAGTCGATGGTGGGTGAGAAAATGCGAGTGGGAGGCAAAGTGGAGTGTGGGTGAAGACTGAGAGAGAGAGAGAGAGAGTTATGTGAAGGATGGTGTTTGGGGAAAAAGAAAAAATGGAACGTAAAAGAGAGAGGAGAAAGATTGAGGAAGAAGAATAAGGAGAGAAAGAGTGAGGAAATGGAAGAAAGGAGATGAACGAAAGTGTGAGTGAGAGTGTGAAAGCCGAGAGAATGGAGAGAAAGTGTGGAGAGAAAGGCAGAACATGGTAAGAAAGGAAATAAAAAATGAAGGAAGGAGAAAGAACTGAGCTTTGAACGACAGGATGGAGTGGAGTAGAAGAAGAGGAAGGCGAAGAGCAAGGGAGAGGATGAAGTGTAAAATGAAGAGGATACAGGACGAGGAAGAGGATGAAGTGTAAGATAAGAAAGATAAAAGACAAATAAGAGAACAGATGAAAAGGGAAAGCAGTTACAGGGTGAGTGAGAAGTAAGGACCAAAGCTGTACAAGGATGGATGCAACTCGAGAAGGCACAGAAAAAGAAAAAGCCATGACATTCTTGTATATCAAATTAATTTTACAAGGTCCCACTCTGTTTTCACAGTTTCATTATGTTGTAAAGGGGAAAAAATGATCACAGCTGTACAAAGACTGGGTAGGGCGCAAAAAAATGGGAGCACAAAAAAATATAATGATTCAGACATGTTCCTATATCCGATTGATTTGGGAAGATCTCTGCAAGTCAAGATAGTGTAAAAGAGCTATAATGACCACAGTTGCACAGGGGTGGACGAAACGCGAGATAGTGGACACATACAAGAAAGATGAAGTCAGCACCTTCCTTTTATCTAATTAATTTGTCAAGGCTCCATTATGCTTTGACAGTTTCGAGATGGCGTAAGAAAATGACTACACTCTACAAGGCTGGTTAAGAAGGTAGAAGACGGGCACACACAAAGACGATAAAGAGTCAAGACCTCCATTCATATCTCCACCTCCTCAGCCCCTTCATCCCCAGCACCTTCCCTCCATCGTTCTTTCTTTCTTTTTTCATAGGAGGCGTCTAAGCACAGGACTCGACTCAGGTCCCTCAGAAGTGGATGGTCACTCCCCTAACAACGACCGTCGCCCAATTATGCTGGAGCTGGCCCGACAAAGAGGAAGAAAGGAGCCGAGACCGCGAGAGAGCTGGAGCTTCTTTGAGGAGGGTGCGGGATGATAGAGGTCTTGAGAGAGAGAGAGAGAGAGAGAGAGAGAGAGAGAGAGAGAGAGAGACGGGAGAAAAGTAATAGGATTGGGAATGAGCAAGAAGGAATTGTACTGCGAGAGGGCGCAGATAGAGGGCTTAGGAGAAAGGAAGGAAGATAGGGAGAGGGTGAGGAGGAAGAGATAAGGAAAGACCACAAGACCACCAGAGAGATGAGTTAGAGAGGAACTGCGCTTTGGAGGGACTGTAGGAGATGACAGGGATTGACGCTTGGGCGGAAAGGAGATAGGAGAGGTATGGGGGACAGGGGAAGAAGGAGCAAGAATGGTGATGAGAGAGGGATGGGGGATAGGGGGAGAAGAAGCATAAATGGGGATGAAAGGTAAGTGGGAGAGGGAGAGAAGAAACAGAAGTGAGGGTGGGAGAGGGGGTTGAGAGTTAGATGGGAGGGAGGAGTGAGGAAGGAAGCGAAAGGAAGAGGACTGGGTAAGTGGGAGAGGTAGGCTATGGGGGTTTAAGAGGAGTGGAGAGTATGAGAAGGGCAAGAAGGGAGGTATAGTAATGGAAATCATGAGAGAGAGAGAGAGAGAGAGAGAGAGGACGGGAAAGGGACAAGAAGAAAGCAGAGGAAGAGTGAAAATAATAAAAGGCTGACATGAATAATCTGACGGCGCGGTAGGGAGAGAGAAGAGGGCCAGGAAGAGACCAGCCATCCTCCCACCAAATTATGTGTCCGATAAGGGTCACCTACACTTTATGGCGGAATTAATGGAAAAGGTGACATGGCGGCAGTGAAGACTACGAGGCTACGGCTGAATCAGGCAGCGTCTGGCCCGGGGAGGAGAGGATGAGGGGCGGGAAGGAACATTAGGAAATGGAAGGATATGAGAATGATGAATTTTGGATAAGTTAGGTTTTGTATGTACACACACTCAAAAAAGTATCGTTACACCTACTGCACGATACAAACTGACACCACGAATGAAACGTTTGATAACTGCCTTCCTCCAACCCTACCGAGACAGCTGGATTGTTCAGTACGAAACTCATCGGACCTCCCTGTAGCGGTACTTTTTTTTTAGTGTGTGTACAGTTAGGGACGTACAAGGATATCCTATGCACACACCACCACCACCACCACTATCATCATCATCATCATCATCGTCATCATCATCTTGCCAACCCTTTTCTTACTGAAATGTGTGTATTTTGTTGCGGCCAATTTGTACATGTCTTTTAAAAGCGGGCGGACAGTATACCCATGGGACATCCAGACATCGCTTTCCTTGTCCGGAGAAATGACCCGCTCCCACCCAGTGCCACGCATGCGGGTATAGGTGCGAGAATCATTTGAAATGTAGAACGAAAATTTTTAACAGGGTGGCTGTGTGTGTGTGGCAATAGTCTGTATACAGTACGTCATCGAGGGAACTGTGACCGTGTGAGATCATGTGAGAACATATGAAAAGTCGTATTACTTCACCCACTAAAATTTCCAACTCCAGCTGGGATAGAACGTAGGCCTACGTGAATGGTAGACAAACACCCTCTTCACTAGACCACCGGAGGCTCCGACTATTTAAAGAGAGGGCAGGATCCACAAACATTTGCACGCCAGGTTAAAATAGGCCATACCTCCATTCGTCTTTCACGCCTTCGAAATAAATCACACACACACTTACATGTGTACATGTGTGTATTTATATATGCATATCTATGTTCTTATCTATCTACCTGTCTGGAGAGAGAGAGAGAGAGAGAGAGAGAGAGAGAGAGAGAGAGAGAGAGGGAGAGAGCGAGAGAGAGTTAGATGGATAGATAGATAGATACATATATAGATTTATTTGAATAGGGTAAAACTATAAAATGAAAAAGATGATGTTAGAGTGCATTTATCTTAAGCCACCCGTCCATTTCCGCCACTCTGTCCATCTGCTTTCATCTCTGTCAATATATATTTTGCCCTCTTCTGTCGCTTTCTGTTTTTTTTTTTCTTTCCTGGAGCCAATCTCCCTTCCCTCCCTCTCTCCCTCTTCCCTCTACCACATCACCCTCGTATCCCATTTCTCGACCTTTAAGACATAATAGCCCTCTTTTAGTCCACGACGAGCCCCACACCTCACTTTTTCACCTACCCTACTTCCCTCCTCCCCTCTTGTCCCCTCTTTGTATCTTTTTTTTTCCTTTATGCTTCTTCCTCCTTCCCTCTTTGTATTTTTCTTTCTCTGACCATGCCTCTTCTCTTACGGCCTCCTCTTCCCTCTTTGTCTCTCCCTCTGTGAGTTTCCTCCTTCTCCCTCTTTTCCTCCTTCCCTCCTTGCCTGTCATTATTTCTCTCCATGACTTTTTTTTTTTCCCTCACTGTCTCTTCTTTCCTTCTTGCCTCTCGTCTCTGCTTGTCTTTCCCCCTTTAACCTTTCCACCTTCTGTTCCCACCTCTAGTTCTTTTTTTCTTTATTTTTTCTTTCACTACCTCCCCTTCCTTTCTTGCCTCTCCTTCTTTTCTTTCGGCCTCCTCCTTTCCTTCGTTTTCCTGCTTGCCTTCTTCTCTCTCCTGCTTTCCTCACTGTTTCTCCTTCTCCTTCTTGCCTCCCTCATCTTTTTGTTTCGTCACTGTATCTCCTTCTCTCTTATTTCTTTCTTCCATTCTTGCATTTCCTTCTTCCCTCTATGTTTCACAATCTTTCTACGCTTCTTCTTCCCTCCATGTTTCATCTCATTCTCCCTCTACCTCTTGTCCCTCCTCAGTGCCTCACATCCTTCCGGCCTCTCCATCTCCTCCCTACCTCTCCTCCCCGCCTTCTCACCTCACGTCTTCTTTCTTCCATACCTCTCCTTTCTTCCCTACCTCACCTCCTTCCCCCCACCCCTCCCTCTTTACCTTACTTTTTTTTCCTCCATACTTCATCATCTCTTCCTACCTCCTCTCTCTTCCTCCCTACCTCTCTCTCTCTTCCTCCCTCACCTCCTCCCTGCCCCTTGTTCCCTCTCATCTCCCCTTCCAACCCATCTGCCTCTATCATCCATTCCACCTTTTACCCCCTCTTTTCTCGCCCACTTTTACCCCATCTCATCCCTTCCCCCTCGCCACACCCTCCCATGCTCCCGTTTTGTTCTGTATCTTCCCAGGAAATCCATTCTATCCTTATCCACTTGCCTCCCTTCTCCAACCACCTATCGTACCTAGTCTTTTTTTATTTTTTTGTCCCTCTTTTTCCCCTCTCCATTTTCCTCCTGTACCCACTCATTTTTTTCATCTCTGTTTTTCTTATAACCTCGATGTTTTTCTCCTTTCCGTTTTCTTATAGGTCCTCTTGTTTCTTATTCCCTTCTCCAATTTCCGACCTTCCCAGACAACCTTTTATAAATATTTCGTAATCATTTATCCCCTTCAGTACGATGACGTGTGTGTGTGTGTGTGTGTGTGTGTGTGTGTGTGTGTATGTATATATATATATATATATATATGTGTGTGTGTGTGTATATATATATATATATATATATATATAGATATATATATATATATGTATGTATATCTGTGTGTGTGTATATATATATATATATATATATATATATATATATAGATATATATATATATATATATATATTGCAGACGGCTTTACTCAGCTCAGGAGACACATTTCGAACTGAATGGATTAGATATATCCTACATTAGCACTCACACTACTATGTTGCTCTTTTCAGGTTATAAAAATCATGTGTTAGCAACAAGGATATACATCAAGTAAAAACATTGTCGAACTAAAGAGAGCATGTATAGTCACTCGCCACCTCCATGTCTCCTCTCTGTTCTTCCACCTTCCTTAGTTACGTAACTACACCAACTTTATTTAGTTTCCTCCGTGTCTTCCTCATTTTCCTTCTTCTTTACTAGACTCTTGTGATTTTCCCTTTGCATACTTTCAAGATTCTTATTTCACATTTCACCACAGTGTTCTTGCTCTCTGTCGCTTATACTTTCACCCCATCGCATCCTACTCAGATACAGTTCCCTCTCACCCCACTATTCTTCTCCTGCCGTCAGTCCTCTTCCCCTCCCCATACATATCTTTCCCCTTAACCGCACTTCCCCCTATCCTCTATTTTCCTTTTTCCCTTTCCCTCATCTCCCTCCTCCCCTGTTATCTCGCTTTACATTCAACCCCACTTCCCCCACCTCAGCTTCCCTACCTGTCAGTTCACTTTCAATCTCGTGCCTGTCCTCTCATTCCAACATCCCTTCCCCACCCCGCCGTTCCACAAATTCATCTTCCTCTCCTTCCCTTCATTCCACATGGCTTTCCCTTCTCGTACTCCTCCCCACGCTTCCCCTACCCCCATACCAATATCATCTTCCCAGCTTAGTCCTTTCCCCAGCTCTGAAATCTTCCTCCCGTACTCACCCTCTACAAATGCATCCTCTTCCCCCCCTTCAATTAAACCCACTTCTCCTCCCTCTCTTTTTCGCCTCCCCACCCCTCTTTTTCGCCTCCCCACCCCTCCCCACCTCTCTTTCTCGCTTCCCCATTATCCCCACCTCTCTTTTTCGACTTCCCACCCCTCCCTACCTCTCTTTTTCGCCTCCCCACTCCTCCCCACCTCTCTTTTTCGTCTCTCCATCCCTCCCCACCTCTCCCCGACACCAGCTAATAATTTCTTCATCTTCAACCCAGTCACATCCTTAGTTCTTTAATCTCCACCACATTCCCTCCTCAATGCACCTCTTTCTCCCTTCTCCCACTCCCTACCCCTCCTTTCCCTCCCCCACCTACTCCCATACGGACCTCCTTCCATCCCCACTATGAATTTTATCCTTCCACACCACCCGCAGACAAATTCATCATCCCTAACATGGTCCTAGCCCCTACGTCTTTAATCCCCTTCCCTCATATCCTTCCCCACATTTCCCTTCCTCCTTCCTCATCTGCTCCCTCCTACCCCCTCGACTTCCCTCTCCCTCACCCTGCTCCTTCCTTCCCACCTCTTCACCCTTGTCCAATTCCCCTCCCCCACTTACTCCCTCCTCCTCCCGCCCCTCGACCCCTATCCACTTTCCCCTCACCCACATGCTTCCTCCTTCCCACCTCCCCCTTTCCCACATAGTCCCTTCTCCCCACCTCCCCCCACTCCCACCACCAATTTTACGTCCCCCAACGCGTCCGTCTCCCCAGTCCTTTAATCTGCTCTTAGGGGGGTGCCTCGTCAATGTATCAAATTTCCTGGCTGGCTTGGTTCTTCCGCCTTCAGACACCAGGGCGCTGTGACAGATACCTCTATTAGAGAGAGAGAGAGAGAGAGAGAGTGTGTGTGTGTGTGTGTGTGTGTGTGTATCTAACTTCTCCAGTTCAGAGAAATTATTCAGAACGTAATAAAATCGTCAGCACATGGTATAGCAAGAATAAAAATCGTCATCATTGTGAAGAGGGAACTCCCACGAGAATACATTCTGGGCTTGAGGCTATGGAAAGAACTATAGTGCGTTTATTCTAACCTGACGAATATTCCTAACCCCTTCCAGCTCACATTGATGCCCTTGTGTAGTCAGATCAGAAGGTTAATTTGTCGAGTACCCAAGGAGACTGATACCTAAAGTTCATCAGATTTCATGCAACCACGACCTGATATTATAGCTCCAGGAGTGACTCATTTCCATCGGGTAAAAACAGACTGTGGGATCGGGAGAGGGACATGGCTGCCGTTGACATTAGGAGAACTGGCATTTACAAATATTATTTTCCTATTTATTGACGTATTTTGTGTGGACGCGAGAGGATTGAAAGCCAACCAAAGTATAACCTGCGAGTCTTGACACTTTATGCTCAAGGACGTCTTTCATGTTATTCTTGCTGGCTCCTGACAACTTTATTCAGCGTAGGGTAGACTTTTCATATTGGAGGGGTTAGAGATAGCCTTAAGAAACCCATTCTTAAGTTTTATATACAATAATCGTCTGTTAACAGCCTTCAGTATCACTGCGATAGTTGAATTCGTATAGTATATTCTTTCTAATACCAATTGATTTTGGTTTGCTTAGAGAACTGAAAGCGTTAACTTGCCTGCTAGGATTTCTCTCAGCTGAACGGAATCGTCTGGTGTAAGCGTGAATGTAACACCCATCTGCACGGACAGCATCGAAAGGGTTAGGTACCGAAAGGAGAAGAGATAATGGGGCCAGTAATTATCTGCCTCCCAAAAAAGGTTACAGCCTTACTTCCGAAAATGATGATCATGATGGTGGTGGTGGTGGTGGTGGTGGTGGTGAGCTTTTTCTTTCTTTCGTTTTTGGACGGTACAGTAACCTTGGGAATCAGTGACTGAATAAAGAGGCTGCTAGAGATGGAAAAGCGCGGAGAGTCACCTTGAAGTGATCAAACCAGACGCATGCAAGCATGTAGGGGCCTTTATAATTGAAGGGAAGCGAAACGAGTGAATGACTGTGTGGCGTTACCCCGTCCTTAAGTGGAATAAAGACTTATGATGATAACGTCGATGAAACAGTATTTTTTATATTTCCATCTCATTTTCTGTCTTCAATATCTTCGTACTCTTCTTTATTCTTCCATTAACCTTGAATACTTGAAGGTCATTTGTTGATAATCTTACCCCTCCATGTGGTCCCCCTTCCTTCTCTCCCCCCCCCTTCCGTACGCCTGTGTGTGGAAGTGCTGATGTGTTAGAATGCATAATGCACGAAAGTTGAGAAAAGGACTTAGAGCTTCAGCGATATAACGAGAAAGATAAGTGCCGAGTGAAATACCTCGAGAGTTTAAAGTGGTGCCATGAAAAGTTGAGCCTCACAATGACTGCCAGGGACTAACCACAAAGGGACCGAATATTCAAGGGCTTGTGTTGAAAAGTTTGATATTCCCGTGGACTTCGGAGGCTGCATGGCACCCCTTCATCTTTGCAGGTATGTAGCTCCGTATGCAGCGTTTGTAGTCTCTTGTAAGTGGTTTAAGTAAAGTATGTGATATTCTTGTTGGCTTTGGAGGGTCACCGACATCGTTTCATTTACGAATTGGATTTCATCATGTAACAAGGAAAACCATCTGTACATATTTCTTTTCAATTTTTCTTTCGACAAATGAAGTAAAATGTATACTTATTTCACTGAACTTGACCCAGATTTTTTTCTCTTCCATAACCTGTTTCATGGAGGTCTGTGGCAGAATAGGACAAATACTGCTGCTGTACATTCTTCCCATAGCACTTCTTCATGACCAGTAGCATTTTCTAGCGTTCATCTACTGTTGAA
>NC_137028.1:6236461-6381461 GCF_032717465.1 Coenobita brevimanus | reverse complement strand
CTAACTAGAAGAACGTATGAGGGTGAGGTGGTTGGGAAAGGATAGAAAGGGAGACAGACTAGAAGAACGTATGAGGGTGAGGTGGTTGGGAAAAGACAGAAAGGGAGACGGAGATCAATGTGCGAGTAGTAGTATCTAAACTAGAGGCGAATATCTTACTGTAATGAGAGAGAGAGAGAGAGAGACAGAGATGCACGAAGGGATTTGTTTGTTATTTGACACCACTTCCAGTGTGACTGGAATGATAGGAGAGTGAGAGACTGACTGGGAGAATGTATGAGAGTGAGGTTGAAGGTAGCGGTAGACGGAGATCAAAGAGCGAGGGTATGTGGGTGAGGGTGGCGTCTCGAGGGAAGGGGGATCGTCGCTGAGTGGGGACATTAATGCTTGGAGGTCCTTTTTGTTTAGGTCATCCCCTAGCTACGGGATTTGGCGTGCGGTAATATTTATACATTAACATTGTTCTTTACGGTTTTTAACTTTTTTTCTTAATGCATTAATTTCCTTCGTAAAATATTAAGAATTTGGTGTTTTTGCGTCTCTCAGGGAAATGCAATGTAAAATAAATGTAAATATCAGGGTGGGAGAGGTTCTTTGGCGAGGTGTCCACTGTAACACTGAACTGTCATTTCTGATATTAAATTCATGTTCAGACTAGTATGATGTATTCTTACGTGAATTAAATCATCTGGTGTTAGCTGGAATAGGAAATAGATTTGCCCCGACCACTCGAGGGGTAAGAGTTGGGTACGGCTGTGTTTGTCAAGGAGGCATTATGTAAACCAGGGACAAGTATCAGGTACGAGGGATAGAGCGGAAATGCAGAGCGAAAGGATACGAAGGGACAGAGAACTTAAGGAGGGATAGAGATGCAAAGTGTGGTGTCTGCTGACGGCGGCCCCTGATCCCAACTGAGCCATGTTACTAATCACACTTGCCCTATCGTCACAGCTATCCAACTCCCCCACCGCATTCTGAGTTTCTAACGCCCCCTCTTCACCTTCACCTTCCATGCTCACGATGATGCTGACCTCAACCCTACCCCTTGCATCTCTCACCCTGTCGCTGATAACACACACTGTCTTCACAGTTATCCTCCACCTCAACCCCATGTGTTTCCTTTCTACCCCCTCTTCTCACAATTATTCTCCTGTCTCACCTCCATCTTCTATGTTTGCCTCTTCCTCTGTCCTCGGAATTATCTTCACTCCATCACCACCTCTCGTGTTTGTGTTTTTCTTTCACTGATTACACAAACTACCCATCCTCACAGTCATCCCCCCTACCCCTTCCCCTCCACCCATCCCCTGTGCCCCCCCTCTCCCACCCTTGTATAATCCCTCCGTCTCCTCCACGCTCTTATCTCATCCCATAAACAAATGTATTTTTTCCCTTCCCAGTTTTTGTTTGCGTGGTATATGTATCAGGGTATTCCAAGCCCCCCTCCCCACCTCCCCTGCCTCAATACATCTCTCCCATCTCCCCTGTACTTCACTTCCCCTTCATCTACACTTCTCCCCCACCTCCTCCATCTCTATATTTCTCTCCCCTTCTCTCCCACCCCAACATTCTCCCTCCCTCACCCTCTATCGTACACTTCTCTCCCTCTCTCCCCTACCCCTGCCTATCCCTCTATCCCTCCTCCTCCCCAACACATCAGCCCCTCATCCTTAGTCGTCTGTCCCTCCACCCCTACACTTCTCTCCCCCACCTCTACAGTTCTCTCCCCCCGCCCCTTCATTTCTCCCCCACACCTACATTTCTCCCCCTTCTCCCCTTCTCCTATACTGCATTCCCCCTCCTCGTATTCTTCTATCCCATCCTTCTCCATCCCTCCTTTGTCCCATACGTTTCTCCCCCTCCGCCTACATTTCACTCTCCCTCCACCTACACTTCTCTCCCCCTCCGCCTACACTTCTCTCTCCCTCCACTTACACTTCCCTCCCTCCCTTACACATCACCCCTTCGTCCCCCTACAAATATTCCTTTTTTATGCCTGAGCTCTGTGTATATCTGGTAATTCCGTGCTTCCTTTTTTCTTTGCCTTCCACCGTATCTCTGGTCATTCGGTGTCTCGCTCAGCCCTCGTACACACGCAGCTGGAAGTTTCGTACTTTAGATAAAGGACATTGCGCCAGCCTGACCCCCCCTCTGTTTGTGTGTGTGTGTGTGTGTGTGTGTGTGTGTGTGTGTGTGTGTGCAGTAAAGTTTGTCTGTATTTCGCCTTATCTGACAGCCGACTCGCAAGGCCACACGGATTGTCACATGTGCACATTCTCTCTCTCTCTCTCTCTCTCTCTCTCTCTCTCTCTCTCTCTCTCTCTCTCTCTCTCTCTCTCCATCACCCTCCCCTATTTCTGTTTAAATTACTTGACGTGTTTTATAGTTTGTGGTCTTTTTGTTTTTCCTTTCCATGTCCATGTTTTTGTCCTTCCATTTTTGTGAATTTCTTTCCTTGCGTCTGGATCCCTTACTTAGTTTATTTGCGGGGAAATAAAAATATGATTAACGTTTTGCTCAGCCCCTTCAGTGCGGCGATGTCTTTTTTATTAGATTATTACCGTTTTAAGGCGATTTTATTCATTTCCGGAAAGACGTCTAGTTATGAAGGGATTAATGAAACCTGTATCTAACTCATCCAGTTCGAAATGCCTCTCCTAAGCTGAGGAAAGTCGTCAGGAAAGAGTAAGAATAAAATGAAAAATCCGTCCTGAGGCTGAAGGATTTAACACTGAAGACATAATCCAATTGCGGGAACCATCAGGAGCCTCGCCCGTAACTCTTCCCTGACGACCAATAAGCCTCAAGTATCATCCCTGCCTCTCTCTTCCCCAACCCAGACCCCTCCCCACACCTCTCTGCCTTAGCCCCTTCCCTATACCTTTCCTTTAGTCCCATCCCACCCTGTTCTTCCCTACCCTCACCTCCATATCTCCTCCCCTGTCTGTAACTTCTCCTTCACCCCGTCCTCCAACCCCATACTTGTTCACCCTCTCCAAACCTCTTCCTCCTCTTCTCTCTCTTCTTCATCCCCAGGCCCAATTCCTGCCCATCTCCCTTATCCCCAACTCCATACCCCTTTCCCTTATCCCCAACTCCATACCCCTTTCCCCCATGTCACCTTGTCTTTAACCCTTCCCTGCATACCTCATTTCCCTTCCCGTCCCATCTTGTCCCCATCCCTCATACCTCCAGCTTTATACTCCTGTCCCCCTCCCATTGCGCCCCTCCCCACCCCCACCACCAAACCTTCGACCCCCCACTGGGACATAAAAAGCCGCACCAGGCATTTGAAATATGACGGACGGCCTGTTTAGCTCCCCCTCCCCCTCCTCCTCCTCGGTACTTACTCGCTTTCTTATCGACCATTATCTTTATTTTTTTCTCATTTCATTTTTTTTTTCTTTGCAGCCGCCGTTGTCAAAATATGAGGCGTATTCTCGTTGG
The DNA here is from genome assembly GCF_032717465.1 of Coenobita brevimanus. Taxonomy (NCBI): domain Eukaryota; kingdom Metazoa; phylum Arthropoda; class Malacostraca; order Decapoda; family Coenobitidae; genus Coenobita; species Coenobita brevimanus. The sequence continues at coordinate 6,378,014 of NC_137028.1, read as the reverse complement.
CGCGGGGGAGGATTTATAGTCTTGTTTTTTGGCGATTTATTTTGCAACTCTTTCGTATCCTCTTATATGATTCTGATGCAAGGTATATTGATATTAAGAGCATATGATTAACATACTCGTACATGTAGATAATAAGGTGTAAACAGAATAAATCGCTTTGTTAGAGGAGCTACGAGGTCTCCCATGCCGGGGAGAATATGACTCAGCGACGAGAAAGTATGCCAACAACTTCCGCGACGCTGCAATAAACTGCGCATTTTTATTCTCCATCCATCGCGGTATGACGATCACTGGTATGTGCTCCAGTGGCAGGAACGTCCCAGGTGGATTAACAACAGTTCCGCATGTATGAGTTGCTCTGATATCAGGTGACTGGAGTGTTTTGTCATGTAATGCCTCCAAGGGTAGTGTAGTAGTAGTAGTTGTAGTAGTAGTAATAGTTGTAGTGGTAGTAGTAGTACTCGTAGTAGTACTCCTAGTAGTAGAAGTAGTTGTTGCTGTTGTTGTTTCACGCTGATCATCTACCTTTTAACGTACTGGATTACGTTAACCTATCCTTGAGCCCCTACATCTTGAAGGGAATGATCGAGTATTACCTGCTATTTTTTTTTTTTCCAAATGGGGTTGGTCGCCATTACTTGTTGGGGATACCGCCAGGATTCCGCCCCTCGACGGTATGAGGAAATAAATGATCAGAGTCAATAAGGCTGTTTGGAGTCAACGGGGCGGGGAACGGCGATGTCAGGGTGCATTGTGTCTGCCTGAGCTACGACCTGAATATTATACCACCATCACACATTCTGTCGTCAGCATGAATATTGACGTGAATATCATACCACCGTCACCACACACTGCCGTCAGCATGAACTGTAAACCATTGCCTCTCGCACACTTGCATCGATCATCCCTTCAATTTCTCGGATCTGAATAGAGTATAATTATGTACTGATTTCTGTAAGTCCTCGTATTTTGGGGTAATTTTGTACGACTCTGTGTACGTATGAACTGATGGAGAAACCGACCAGGGTGTGCCAAAATAATGTATATCTCAATGGTTTCTTCTTCAGTGAATTTTGTTTTAGCACATCACACCTTAATAAGCCTCTCGTATGTTGCTGATATAAACTGTGTCGCCATTAAACACATATGCTTAGCATACAAAAGAAAAGTTGCTGACGAGGAGCCTGCACGTGGTGGCATTGTGCATCCTGCATGGAGCACCTTTGGCGTCTAACCGGAAGCCAGGCCTCCTCATATTTCCCAGCACCTCACCGTGGGAGGGACCCTAGTTCGACTTTGGTGAGGCGCTATCTTCCCCAAGGGCGCGCAAGATCCCTGCACGGCGTATGTACTGTACTGCACTGTACCTGTCGGACGGCCCCAAAGAAGCAGTTACTTACCTTTGGTCGACGGGTCTGCCTGATCAGAGACATACCAGGGTTAAGTATCAACAAGAAGAAGAGAGAAGCATAAATGGAATATATAGGCTACCCATAAGGAACATGCACCACGAAGTTCTGTGTAAAAACACAGTGATATTGTTTTACGGAGAGAATGAACTATTAGAGACTGACAAGAGGATGTACGAGTACGTAACAGAAGGAAATGAACGGGAGGAGGATGCCGACAAGCAGATGGTATGATTGGGTGAGTGAGTGAGTGAGACATCTGTCCATGTTAAAGTCAGGTAGGCGGTATCTTTGTACCAGTTCTGCATCACTTAGCTCATTAAGCACATCTTTCCTGTCACGAGAACGTCTTGATTTTGACGGTGGCGAATTTATTGTTGTTGTGATGCGGCGGCCATGTTTACCGTTATGATCGAGTCATAAGCCGTGTCCAAACCGCTATACCAACTCGGGAGGTGTCTTAAGCTATGACTCAGTTTAGGTCGAACATAAGGACATATGACTCGCTCCTATGAATTTAGGACAGACTTTCGCCTTGTGACGCAGTCTTAGTGTTTTATAAGTACGGGCCCTGAACCGTATTAAGGTCGGAATAACTCCAATATTCTGTTCCAGGTAATGCCATACGACTTTATTCACCTAAGTGAGTCATGGTCGGGACAACTCTAGTAAACCATTTCAGTTAACATCAGACGACTTTATTCACCTGAGAGTGAGTCTTAGGAGACTCTCTACCATCTCTTCTTTATCAGATGATCTCTATGTCTGATACTGTAGTTTATCTAATATATTTCATTAACCGTCTCATGGTCGGGACAGTTCTAGTATTTTTATTTGAGCGAACACCACAGAACTTATTCAGCTGAAGATGAGTCATAGGAGCCGCCGGAGAGTGTTAATACTGGCATCATTAACCTTATCATGGACAGGACAGTTCTAATATTGTATTCCAACTAACACCAGCGGATTTTATTTATCTAGGTGTGAGTCATGGGAGCCTGAGAATGTTGTAGAGATGGTGTTAGAATGGCTAGGCTAATGAGAATATTATCCGCAGAATTACTGGCCTGAGAATTCACGAGGGCGAGATTTTTTCTAGAGCACGCAGTTGTAAGGAAATGGTATGTGAGGGAGCTTCAGTGTGGACCGTATTCTCGTCATATTAAAAGGCTCCCTAACACCTCCTCCGTAGCAGCTTATTTATGCATGTCACGGTATAGGTGTCTCGTATTTTATTAGTACAATCAGTGTCGATATCATTGGACAAGTAAGGCCTCTTGTGGAAAATAGGTCCCTAAGGAAAAGATTACTACAAAGCCTCCTAAACCCGCCATAATATGACCCCTTTACCAATAATCCATAACCTGCGAGCATCAAAGCGAGCCAGGCATACCACACAGCAATCAACCGGACCTGAGAAGAAATATGAGTGGCGCTGAAGTAGGTCATTATAATGCGCAATAACGTAGGGTGGTGTGAAGGTGAGCGAACTGGGAATGGTGATGTGTCCTACTTCTCTCCTTTGTGCACCATCCCACTACGGCAGTTAATAGTGAATGTATACAGCTAGTTCAAAAAGATCTGTTGTCGCCTGCTTCTCCCTCCTTGGACTTCAGTAATCAGACTCATATAACCACAGCAACCTATATTAGCCACATGGATCAATATCCAGAGTGATCGATGTCCGTAGCTGCGGATTCCCTTGGCTAATTGTTCATAGTTAATGGAAAGAGAAGTAAGAAAGACGACAAGACATTCTGGTGCCAGTTTCAAAATAAGGAAGCTGAAAAAGTGGTTGTTTAACTCCACCGGCAATATTATGCCTTATTGATTTTAGTCTTACCTTGACCAGACGATTTTATTCTGAATAAGGAAGACTTGTGTAGTAAAACGGTTAATAGAAGTTTCCGGTAATCCTTTGTGGACTGTGATGCCGTTTCTAGTTTAGCTTTCCTTCCACCAGACGACTTGAAAAACACCGACTACTTGTCAACACCAGACGAATTAACCATCACAATGGAGGCTCTAGAAGTTTATTGAGGATAGGGGAGACTTTACTTCTACTCTGGCGTCTTCAATTTTTAATCTAATCAGCCTGTTTAGGTATTTATTTAGGTAAGGGAAGACCTATCGTAGTATAGGATTTAATACCAACTGTAGCATCTGGCCTTACCACAAACGGAATTAGGTTCACTCGCATTTCCTCCCAACTCGCTACCTCAATTTAATTCTCCCTCGCTGTAACTCCTCTCCCTTTACTCCTCCAACTCTCGCTTCTGTAGCCACTATACCCCTGGGCTTACATACTCCTACCCATCCCCTCCCATCCTCCTACCAACCAAAGACCTGTATCATCTCTCTCTCTCACCCATCCTTATTCCCATCCTCTATTTAAGGTCCTCATTTCTCCTCACATAGCCCTATCTTCTTTACCCATCCTCTTCCCCATCCTCTTACTTAGGTCTCGCGGCCTCTTGTCTAGTGCTCCCATTCTCACTCTTGTCCACTATCCCGTCCTCTCTTCCATCCTTACTGATATCCTTCTCTCTTTTCCTCCCTGTATCATTTTTTTCCATTCTCTCTCTCTCTCTCTCTCTCTCTCTCTCTCTCTCTCTCTCTCTCTCTCTCTCTCTCTCTCTCTCTCTCTCTCTGGGGGGACGGGGGGTTGTAGAGTCGGGTAATTAGGTGAAAGTTGTGGTGGTCGGTTGGTCGGGGAAGTCGGGTCCACCACCGCCAGGCCAGCCTCGGGTTCATTAACTGGACTACCAACATTTTACACACACACACACACACACACACACACACACACACACACACACACACACGTTACCTTTACCTACCACAATTTTGCAACATCTGATGCTACAGCCTTCAACCACCAGCTTCTTCATAATGCTACCTTCAACTGTCACCTCCAGTATCACCCAGTTTCCCTCCTCTGATGCGTCCTTAACGTTATTCGCTCCCTCATTAATGTTTTTAACCATTAACTTCACCAGTCAACATTCACCACCCTCTAACTACTACCTTCAGTTGCAGCCTCCACCAGCCACAAATTTCCACCCACAAACGCTTCCTTCAGTCAGTACTTCCAGCTTTTGGCTACGGCTTTCATGTTCCCTTTTCACTAACTACAATTTCACCCTCTGACTATTACCTCAAACCTCCACCAGTCGCAATTCCTTTACCTTTGACGTTGCCTTCCTCTATTAGCATCTCCTTTACTACTGACCACCACCTTCCCCATCCAACATATTCCACTCTCTGAATCACTGCCTTCAACACTGTTTTCAACCCATGTTGTTTGCTAGTTTCAACCAGCGTTTTCCACACATTGACGCTGCCTTCAACTATCAGCTCTTATAAATTCCATGTCAGTTAACAGCTCCTCCAACCACTAATCCCAGCCAACATTTCCAGCCACCATTTCGTCCACCCATGATATTTGTACTTCTCTTTTGCCGCCACAGAATTCAGTTGCCCAACCCATATGTCATTCGTGTGCTTTTTCATCACCTTTCTCTGCTTCAGTACCAATGCAGAGTAGTTACGTTTCATTAGCAAGCAGTTCTATCTTCATTGTCATACCGTCCCCTCATTGCTGTATAATTATTCACGTCAGGCATTTCTTTCAAGTTAGCACACTGCCCTCCCTGTAATGCCACCCCTCATAACACAGCACAATCACTTCATACACCTCACTCTCTACACATGCTGACCCCAATGTCGTGCCGTATCTCACACCAAAGCACACTTAATTATCACCTCACTCTTTCGGCACAAAATGCATATCACACATTATCTGTGCTCTCTCTTTAATGCCACCCTGCACAACACAACACCGTACCTCATTTCCCTCACTTTCACAACATACTTTACCATTACTGTGATGCCGCGTCCCTCATCGCGACCCTCTTACTCACTTTGTACACCTCACTCACAAAACAAAATGCATCGTACAAATAATCTACTGTGCCCACTTTGTAATGCCATCCCACACATGACGTTACAGTTACTCACCACATTCACTCCACTCTTACTTTCACAACACACTCTGTTTTAACTACACGACTACCCTTCACAGCTCAACACACCATAGGCACCTCACCCTCACAATACACTCCGCCATCACCCTAATGCCACCCCTCACACCACAACACATATATCTCAGCCAACCCACTTTCACGATACACTCCGTCCACACCAAATACAGAACACACACCAGGTATATTCAACATTTCTGCTTCTGGACCAGCCCCAGGTTTAATAATTAGTAGTGATAGTGAGTCATTGTACTGAGCAGATAAACAGCTACACCTCATCTATCCCCGCCATTCCATGTCACTCAAACACGTCCGCGGCTGAAAAAAAAAGACTCTCCAGGTCTAAATTATCAGTGTAAAGGTACTATTGACCATAACTAAATATCCGCTGGTGAAACAGGACTACAAAAATATCCCTCCTGACTCTACACCATCCCGGGGCCACATCATCCCAGCATACAGACCTGTAATTACCATGTTTCGGCCGCACCTGTTTCACCTAACTCTAATAAGTCTTCCAGCCACGTCCGGACATATTTGCCGGTAATTATCTTGGTTCGGCCGCAAATGTGCAACTGCAGTTAGTAATAGCGTTCTACTTTTTAGTCAAACAATTATGAAACTATTACGTAATATTCTGAGAAGTTTGTTGGGGTCAGGAGACTTCGTTACAGAGTTTAGACGTCTTTGATCATACTCGTTATTCATCATAAGGAACTGATTCGATCTTTCTGTCCGCATCAATACACTCTCACCAAAATAGTAACCTGACGTTGTAAACACCATGCATATTGAGATACAGTATACGATCGAAGAATAAAACATCAGCTCTCCAAATATTAAAATGTCAAAAAAGTAATTGCTTCATACACCATTGCACCGTACACCAGTTTATTGGCTTCGGGACGAGTTATTAAACAGGCATACCAAACATTCCGAGATGGCATGTTACGTAGTTTTTTTTTTTTTTTTTTTTTTCCACATTCATGTTGCCCAGGTTTTCGTGTACTTTTTGGTGAGGATGTACAATCAAAGAAGCAACCATCTTCCCAGTTCTGTCTGAAAAATGAAATTACAGCGGGCCAAAGCTAGGGAAAACTCACTTGTAGTGCTTGTTCTAGATCGCTATGTATTCGCCAAACATTGGGAAGATAGTTATTCCTCTCTCAGTACATCGGCTGCTGAAAGAGAACTCCAGAATGTGTTTCCCGTGACTCTAAATCATTACTGTAAAGTAACTTAACATAAGCTGTAAATCCTCTACCGAAACAGGACTGAAAAAAAAAATCAAATGTATCTTCCATGATCTTAAGACCTGTATTCCCGACGGTTAAGGAAGCTCCCTAACATCTTTTTCTAAGCGATTTGTCTTGCTTATTACTCCTTACTCGCCCCTGTGTCGTTTAAATTACTCCAGCACCACCATTTTTCAGCACCAGTATCATACAAATTAATATTAACCAACTGTATCCAATCATAAATCGCTGAGGAAGACGTGCTAGGGAGCTTCCTTAGCCGACGGGAAGAGGAACCTAAACCATCAATGTAGAGTGACCTTTTTACCTAAACTTTGATTCCTCAGATAAAACGACCAAAAAAAAAAAAAAAGAGAGAGAGAGAGGAAAAAAAAAAAATTGTCCTACTGAGCTCCCGACCATTCCAGCGGCACATGATCCGGACATATAAGCCGGTAATTACCTTGGTTGGGCCTCACCTGTTTCCGCTGATGAACTGCGGATGGACGGGTGTTTTTATGCTGCCTGTTATTAGATACGACCCCCCGATCATGCCTCTCTGTAATTACGCTGATATCCCGCTCTGGCTAACTGGGACGAGGATGCGTGTGCTGTGTTGGAAATGAGAAGAGCTGTTGTAACTAATGTGGAGTGTACTAACTTGTGAACGTATATTTTTCTGTGCTGAGGAAGGGAGTGCAGGCGTTATTCCGGGTAGAGAGAGAGAGAGAGAGAGAGAGAGAGAGAGAGATGTACCTCCTTTGTTACCCCGCTCTTACTCCCTGGAATATGAAAGCATGAAAGCTGTTTATTGTGCTGGTAATGAAGAGGAATGTTGTAGATATGACCTCTGTATTTTTTGACAGGAGAATAATCAGGACATTAGAGCTCTTTATTGTGCTGGCAGTGAGAAGGAGTATTGGAGCTAACTTGGCAGTAAATTAATCCCTTCATTCCGATGACACAGTACACGATTTTATTCAACATTACCGGGGATGTAGAATACTGAAGTGGTTAACAAGGGCTATACCTAATTACTTCAGTGTGAAAGCCTCTCCAGAGCTGAATGAAATCGCCTTGACAGAGCAAAAATAAGCAGAAATAAACAAAAATATATGTTACCGGACTGCAGTGGTTAGCTTATGAACGTATTCTGCTATGTTGAGAGAAGGAATTGGAGTGAGTCTGCAACAAATTGTCCTTTCTAAAGAACAGTAGGCTCTAAATTTATGTATATCTTGCTTTAACCAAATGGAATATGGGCGCGTGAGGTGTGTGTACTGTGTTAGCAATGAGCAGGTTTTGGCAACGTGAAGTTGGTAATGAGGAGGGACACTGTTGCTAATTTGGAGTAGGTGAACCCGTGAACGTAATTTTTTATACGTTAAAAGAAGAAATCAAAAGTTAAGACCCTGCAAGCATTCTTTCTTCAAAAGCAAGCTAAAAAGAAAATAATGACCATGAAATACTGTTCTTGCCAAATGGAACTAGGACGCTTGGGAGCTGCGTTCTTTGTTGGCAGTGAAGAGGATGTTGTAGCTAATTTAGAAGGTAGTAGTAGTAGTTGTTGTAGTGGTAGTAGTATTTTATATTATTATTATTATTGTCATTATTATTATTATTATTATTATTATTATTATTATTATTATTATTATTATGATGATGATGATAATGATGATGATGATGAAATGCCCATCAGTAAAGGAACCTAAAGTTCGGTGCCTGTGAAAATTGTCCCTTTCAAAGACCTTTAATATCCTGGTCGCGCTTTTGGGGGTGGAACAGACACGTGAAAGCTGTGGGCAATATTTGAAGTGAGGCGCGCTGCTGTAGATATCTGGAGTTGTATTTTCCTATGATAAGTATTTTTTCATGCCCAGAGTATCAGAAGCAGAAGGAGTTAGAAGCAAGGTCTAGCAAAATTTGTCCCCTATATTGCTCATGGCAAGTAGAACGAGGGAGAGTTTTTATGCTGTATGTGAATGAAGGGGAATATTGTGGCTAATTTGAACTATATTAATTTGTAGATGTATTTTTACTAGCCTCCCCCTCCCCAAAAAAAAAAAGGAAATTAAATGCCAGGACCCTGCAAAGTTCTTCGTGAAAAATGTTATCGTTCTTTTGAAATTAAATGGAGTAGTTACGTGACACAAAATAAATGCTGCTGTTCTACGTCCTTTTCGTAACACTTCTTCATGACTAGTTTCGTGTGTAAACTTCTTGCTAAAACTCATGAGTTAGGATAGAGGAATATCATTTATAGGTCAGGTTAGAGTGAGTAGAGTTACCAAAATCATCTCATGTGACGTGTGAGAGGTGCAGGGGGTCATCCACTCTCTCTCTCTCTCTCTCTCTCTCTCTCTCTCTCTCTCTCATTTAGTGACGCAGGAAGTACTTATTAAAACTGGTAGGAATAAGTTCAGAGAAACCGTAGGAGGTACACTGAAGACGCTTGGTGATTATAATTCGTGAGGACTGGCTAAGATTTCAGGATTGATGAGGGTAACGTGTAAGGATTGGTGGGATAATACGTGATTAGTAGCGAGAGTAACGTACAGTGACTGGTGAAGGTTAACGGAAAGAGTAGCATACGTAGACGTGTTTTAGCGTTCGAACCCTGTCATGAGTGGGAACAGTGACTTAAAAGGATTACCGCAGTGAGGGTAAGTAGGAGAGAGTGAGACATGATTACTGGCGATGGAGAGAGAGGCTGATGGTAACTTGATACTGTCCCACACATTACCATAGCCACTTAGCTTAGCGTATGTGCCTCAAGGGTGTGGCTGTGATTGGTAGATGATATGGAAGGTGGGTGTAGGCGGAGAAATGGGTTGGTAGGTAGAGGTGGGTTGGTAGGTAGGTAGTGAGGTGGGTTGGTAGGTAGGTTGTAAGGTAGGTTGGTAGGAGGTGGGCAGGATGATAAGTGGGAAGGGAGGTTGGTTGATAAGTGGATACCAGGGCGAGTTGGTAGGCAGGTTGGTAGGTGGTGGGTTGATAGGTGGTTGGACATACTTTGGTTGAAGGGTGGGATGGTTGGTTGATGGGTGAGTTGGAAGATAAGTTGATTGGGAGGTTTCAAGACCTTAGCATGTTCTATACACAAGATAAGAACTGTCCTCTTTGTTTCCTCTAGCATTAAAAATATTGATGATGATGATGATGATGATGATGAAAGCATGTTGTATACACAGGATATGAAATTTCCTCTTTGTTTTCTCTAGCATTAAAAATATTGATGATGATGATGATGATGATGATGATGATGATGATGATGATGATGATACTCATCGTCATCATCATGATATCATCATCATCATCATCATCATCGTCATCATCATCATCATCATCATCATCATCATCATCATCGTTACCTTTCTTTTCAACCAAAGGACAAGTTCATGACAATATCGAAGAAGTTAAAAGGGAGAACTTATTTAGTGGCATTACTACCAAGCTGACTTACCGAAAAACGTCGTCATAAAGCCTTCTGATCTCACTGATATCCTCTGACACGCAATACTTTAAAACAGCAGTACTCGCCCACGCATTCTAGGCTTGAAATATAAATCCGGAAACGTAGTAGGCTGTCCACAAATTCTACGGACTCTATTCACCGCGTTTCATTATCCCCGCACCCTCACCTGGGGTACGGTTCGCTCTCACCAGGAACTACCCAAACACCTGAGCACGGTGGATGTGAAAATGAGAGGAACGTAGCTTGTTATCTCGGATTGGTTGATGTACCTGATTGTGAAATGACGCACTCCGAAGTCATTTCTCTGGTGTATGGTGCAGTGGTGTATGGTGCGTAACATTATTGATATAAGAGATGCGTACAGGGAGAGGCTTTCTAACACCTTTTCTTTCGTGACTTGTTTTGCATAATTCATCTTCATATTTCACGTTACTTATATCTTTTTAATAGCGACATATATATTGCACACAGAACGTGCTAGATTATACTGACGTACTAGATAAAGAAATAAACTGGTAAGGAAGGGGTACCAGGGAGCCTCCTTACCCGTTCATATTACTGTCCAGTGTCTCAGCAGGATCTTACGGCGGAATGTTGGCCACGTCGATGTGTGTAAGTTGTCTCACTGAAGATGCCGTTTCAATAATTTATGAATAATTATAGCCCATCCTATAGTACCTCCTGCAAGGTGTTGGGTCTCGAGGCTTGGATAGAATAAAGAAGTACAGGTGTGGACAGGTGACCAGGCTACTTCCCTTGATGGCTCTACGACACTGAAAAACCTCCAGCCTCTTGTGATGGAATTTATGCAAGGCCGTCACTTCACAGTATCCTTGATTACTTGCACTGGGGTTTTTATTTTATATCATCGACAATATGGTCCTTTCCGTCTCTATATCTTTCTGTCTATCTACTTATCTATCTGTCTATCTATGTATCTGTCTATCTATGGCTGTCTGTCTCTATATATCTATGTCTGTATCTATATGTCTGTCTCTATTATCGGCTACGAGTGACCTCTACTAGAACTCTGCGTTTCAGAGTATCAAGAGAATGAAAAGGGTGTTACTTTGACTACCAGTGTTTTGGATATAAGAGTAACGACCATCCTTTAAGCTTGTTCATCCCGTAATGGAGCTCACAAACTCCTCACCATTTCCAAGCGTCATACACCATCCCTCAGCCTCTCCGTCCAGGTCACGTGCTTAAAACCCTGTCCTCTTTCGCCACTAAATTCTCCACCTTGCTCACCACCATTTCCATGTCTGTTCCAAGCACGCCTCAGTATCCCCAAGCTTTTCCCATCCAGTCCACATCCTCGAAACCCTGTCCGCTCTCTCCACCACACTCTCCACCATCTCCACCGCCAATTCCGAGCACAGCTCATTGTCCTTCGACTCCCTTACCTACTCCATCCCCATTCAACCCTACGCATCAGCCTGCCCCACCGTATCGTCCCTATCAAGTAATAATGTTCCGTGTCCTTATCAAGTAGCAATGCTCCGTCTCTCACGTAATCTCAGCCTCCTCGCGGCCGATCTCCGCCTGGGGTTGCTCCTTCCAGACCGTGTGGAGTGTTGGCAGGGCGACGTCAGTGTTTACCAGGGCAATAGAGCGGAGGAAATGAGGGCAGCGGGGAAGTGGTCTTGTGCCGCTACGGAACACACCATGGCAAAAAATTGAAAAGCCCCAGGATTTAAAAAAAAAAAAAAAAGGCACACACAAACAATTACCGGTATTTATTATGTTAAATGTGTTTACCTTTAAGAGAGATGTTTCTATAAGGACTTTGTTATAGAGATTATCTGTGCTGTAAATCTGCTAAGTGATTATATATATATATATATATATATATATATATATATATATATATATATATATATATATATATATATATATATATATCTGTATATATATATATATATATATATATATATATATATATATATATATATATATATATATATATCGGTATATATTTAAGATATTAGCATTGACATGCTTATTACTCTTCCTGATTAACACGTCACATATTTCATAATATACAGTAGACGTCCAATGCAAGACCGGCCTGGCTTCACGTAGGGACTGTGACAGACAGAATGAAGTCTTCCCAGTACTGACCAGATACGATTCATGAAATGGTATCTTTAAACAGAGTTGTGCATTTGAATGTTAGAGTGTTGCACTGGACATGTGTGTGTGTGTGTGTGTGTGTGTGTGTGTGTGTGTGTGTGTGTGTGTGTGTGTACACAAGTTATGGATATAAAATCAGACGATGCTGCCATTTTAGTAGTATATGGAAGGACATAATACCAGCACCCACTTAAAATGTCCACCACGATTGGACTCTGAACCTAGGCTAGAGGCACTCCAGAACGATAGGTGATGCTGTGGCAACTGAACCGTCATCACTTTATTCCTACTTGAGAAGTGATCAGATATAATTTACCTTAATCTCTTGAATCCGATAATGTACTTCGTTTATTCTTACAACCGCCAAACGAGTTGACTGAGCTTAAGAGTGAGTTCTAGTAGCAATGGGGTTAGTAAAGGATGTAGCCAACCCCTTCAGGTCGAAAGTCTTTCTAAACTGAATAATTCGTTCAGCGGTTGTTAAAAAGTATTGGACTAAAAAGGACGTCACCGGACTGATGGGCAGTAATTGTAGTAGTAATAGTAGTAGTAGTAGTAGTAGTAGTAGTAGTAGTTGCGGTTGTTTTTGTTGTTGTTGTAAGTTCTTCTGAAACGTGAACCATGTGAACTGTAGGCTTAAGTTGCCGTTCTACTATCCACCGTCCTCCTCTCGGGGGATAAGGAGGGAGCTGAGGGACGCTTGTATAACCAGGAAGTGGAGCTGACTGGCTGTATCAGTGCTACTGCGTGAAGGTGTCCCGTTTCAGCACATCGAAATTAAATCGAAACCTTGTGATTGCAGTCTATTTTTTGTTAGTGTTTGTTGTACTGAGTAGTGTTTCATCAGACTAGTAGTGATGTAGGCAGTAGCAGAATACAGGGGTCTGGTGCCTCTCCCTCCTAGTAAAGCTGACCTCTTTGCAGGGTGGGAGAGGGGGGAGGCAAGGGGAGAAGGGTGGTGATGGGGTGAGGGTAGATGGGAGAGAGGTAAGGAGGGGTGAGGCTGGGGAGGGGGATGAGGAGCAGTTGGGATTTAGGTAGGGGGAGTATGGGAGCAGGTGAGTGAGGAGGGGATGGGGGTGAGGAATTGATAGGAGCTGGGGGAGAGGGGATAAAGGAGCAAGTGGAATGAGGAGGATATGGGGATGAGGGGTTGAGGAGGGCTGGGGGAGGTACCGTAGGTGAAGGGATGAGGGAGGGAGGGGGAGTGGAGATGAAGGGTTGAGGGGGCCGGACAGGGGGGGGGGGGTGAGGGAGGCCTAATAAAGCGCGGGCTGGGTGTGCAGGCGTGTTATATATAAGACAGTTATGTTACAAAGGGCTCCCACACCCTTCCTACTGAGGGCTGGGAGGGCTGAAGCGGAACAATGGAACGGTGCTCCCTCCCTCCCTCAACCCTCTCTGGCTCCCTCACATTGTGTATCTGTGTGTCTCTGTTTTGTCTCTCTATCATTCTATCTATCCGTAGCTTTAATCTGGCCAAACTTTTTCCCATTTAGTTTGAGACATCCGGGCCGGATCTAGTACTTTTGAAAAAAGGAGCATGATTCCTGGCGCAATTGAAACAGGTTTAAATTGAGGCTGACTCAATACGAAATTCCTTAAAATGTATTGCCGGATCTTACTTTCTTCGACGTGATGCTACAGGGCACTTGTGTAAAATATTTACTGCATAATTACATTTTGGTAAGTATCACTGTCCTTTTATTACAAGTTAACATTGGTCTTCCGGAAATACGTAACTCCACCCCAGTCCGTGGCCGAGCAGTATTTTTTTTTTTTATCTTAGTTCTTCCGTGGTCACATTTTTTTTTTCATTCTGTTTCGGCTAGCACCCAACTTTCAGCTAAGAGTGAGCCATAGGAGCCATCACCACTCACCCTTTCATTGTTGCCTCTCTCCTGGATGCAAACTTTCATTTGTAGTCGATTTGGGCAATTTTTATTTCTTTTACATGAAGGTGTTGGGTACGATAGGTTAAAGTAGGTGAGGTTAGGTTACTCTTTTATGACTTGGTTATATTGTTAGGGTTAGATTAGCTAGGCCTATGGAGGTTATGTTAGGCAGGGTTAGATTAGTCTGTCTATGGTGGGTAGGGTTAGTTTTTGGAGTTAGGGTAAATTACACTTTATTCATTAAGTTAGGTTACGTTATATTAGATTGAGAGTTTAGGTTTCTTTGGTTGAGGTTGCTAAAAAAAAAAAAAAAAAAAAAAGATTGTTCATGCTGAGAAAAAAATTTAGTGCGCAGTGGTGAAATGACTTTACAGGACACAAATGTGCGTCCAAAACAAGGTTCCATCCCTTAAGCGTGAGGACCTCATTTGCATTTTCTCCTTGGTACTGTGGGCTTGCATTGGTCATCACATCCAGCTCGCAACTTGAGGAATCTGAGTTCGATTCACAGCGCGGTCAGACCTTTGGGCTCAGTTTGTTTCCCTCCTGTCGCTGTTCATTCAGAAGTACAGTTGGGAACCTACGTCGACTTTTATGGGTTGTGCTCTAAGAGAAGGTCGGAACTTGGTAAATAGGGTTTGCTAGGACACAACCACGAATTTAGATAAGATGCTTTTGAAAAACGTGACGCGTATGTCACATGTTTCAGAAGTAACTGGAGGCACTTAGGACTCCACTACAAGAGGTCCCTACAAGACTAAACCGAGCAAAATCGTCTGATGGATGAAACAGTGAAAATGTAAACGTCGCCATTCGTGGATGGGGTAGGTATATTTCGCCTAGTTACGAGAGGTATATGATCGTGAATGCCAATAATCTGGAGAATCACGTCAAAATATTAAGTGGTTAGCCTCTTCAGTACGATGACGTCTTTTTGTTGTTTAGTCTTGCTATCTCCACACAATTTCATTCAGCATAATGGAGGCTGTTCCTACTGGAGGGATTACATTTAGCCGTCACTAACTCCTTTACCGCCAGAAGTCCTTCCTGAGTTTAGTATAATCATCAGTTGGTAGCTTTATTAAAATGGAAAAAAAAAGTGGTTTATTAAAATGAAAAAAGAAAGTAACCTGGCTATCGCTGGTATTTTGGCTTAGTTGTCCATCTTCTGAAACATAATATTTACTCAGTGCTGTGCGAGGAGGCAGCGTGTGATCTGTACTTCTCTTTCTGTCCTCAGGTCGGTGCATCATACAGCCTGGTGGTCTGTACACAAAGTCTGTCATGCTGAAGGGAGGAGGGGCTTTTAACGTCTGGTAAATAGTAAGTAAGCCTCCATTGTGTTGTTTATTCCCGATTTGTGTAAGTAAATATTTTATGATATATTTACATACGTATACATATATTTCTTTTGTGTATTATTTATTTAGCTAGTTCGTTAGTCATTTCTTTTATGCAGTTTATTGTTTGCTTTACATTAATTCCTTATACCGAAATGAAATAAGCCCATGAAGAATTCCGCGGCAGGGTTTATCCAGAACACAAGGCTAATATTCCCAGTCGGGCACATAACTCTTTGAAATTATTATATAAAAGGTGTGTATAAGTTATGAGATCGATGTATATTGCGCAGGAGTTATTTCTTTACTTCGTTACCATTTATTTATTTATTTATTTACCTCAGCAATACATGTCACTGAAAAACATAATAGAATGTGTCTTTGTGGCATGGCTGGTAGAAACACAGTACATTTAACTCTTCAGTACGACGTGATTATTGTCTTTATTCGTGCTATCACTAGATGAGTTTATTCAGCTGAGAGTTGACATTTCGTAGAGATGAGACTCCCTATACTGCAAGAGCTCTCCAAAAATATAAGTAAAATCATCTAGCAGCAACGAGGATAAAGAATGAAGAAGACATCGCCGTACGGAAGTGCTTAAGATGATCATTTTCTCTAAGTACTCTGATTATTTTTGTTATCCTTTTGCTGTGTTTTTCGCCCCGTCTTAGTAGATCTTGCAGGTCCAGTTTTTAGTAGTTAGAAATGCGCGTTGGATGATAATGATGATGATGAGGAAGTGGAGAACAAAAATGTAACAAGATCTGCTTACGTTAGACACACACACACACACACACACACACACACACACACACACACACACACACACACACACACACACACACACACACACACACACACACACACACACACACACACACACACACACACACACACACACACACACACACACACACACACACACACACACACACACACACACACACACACACACACACACACACACACACACACACACACACACACAAAGAGAGCAGCTCACAAAACAAGTCAAACACGCCACGAGTTAAAAGCAACAGATGATGGAAGTCGACTAACTTTTGGTTCGCGGTTCACAGAGAGGAGTTTCCCCCCCACGCAAGTTCCCCGTTTGACACAAAATAAAGAAGAACATTTGATTGGCAGAAAATGGAAGGAGGGGAGCTTGGTGATGGCGGTAGTAGGAGGGAGACTTAGAGGGAGAAAAAATATAAAGGCCGAGAGTGAAAAGTTCCCAACAAAGGATGCCTGAGTGAAGTAGGACCACAAAGAGACTCGTTTCTAGGAAGTATCTGGCCATTTATAGAGGAGGAGTCTTCAGAAGCGAGCCTATCCCAACTACCATAACAAAAACAACTGCTACCACAGCTAAAACAACTACTACCACAACTTTTGGTATATCCACTAATACCACCTCAACAAAAACATACACCACCATCAAGTACCACAGCAGAAACAACTCCTACCACAACAGAAACAATAATTTCTGCAACAAAAACAACAAACAGCAAAATTGTCTCGAATAAAAAACATAAACAGTTACTACAACATCCACCCAAAAATGATAATAAGTTATAATAATGATAATAATAATAATAATAATAATAATAATAATAATAATAATAATAATGTTAATAATAATGAAAATGATGGTAATGATAAAATTAACTAACTACAACGATAGCAGCAAAAACAGAAGCAGTAAAATTAATAGTAATAATCCCATAACCAGGATACCACTACCCCCACTTCTACCACTATCACTACTGCTACCACCACTGCCATTACAACTGCCTCTACATTTTGAGAACCTGAAGACTTGCGGGTGTGTTTTGAAGGGAATACAAAGGACTGTGAAGAAGTAGATAGGTATTGATGCTGGGAGAGGAAGGAAGGATGGAAGGGGTGGTGAGGGGAGGGGCGCTGTGAGGCCGGAAAAGGGGAGGTGAAATGGGAAGAAAGGGAGGAGGAGGAGAATAGATAATGAGGGAGGTGAGATAGAGTGTGATGGAGAGAGAGAAAAGGAAGAGAAAGATGATGAAGATCAGGAAGAGAGTGGAGGAGGGATGGGAGAAGGAAGGACAAGGAGGAAAGATGGTGAGGGAGATGAGGAAGAGAGTGAGGGAGAGGCGAAAAGTGGAAGAGGAAGGAGAACGGAGATGGTTGGCAGAGGTGAAAGGGGGAGTAGAAGAGAGAGGGAGAGGGAGATGAAAGGGAGATTAGGAGAATCGGTAAGGAGAGAGCCGAGGGAGATGAGAAAGAAGGTATGAGAGGAGGGTGGTATGAGGCCGGTAAAGAGGGCGTGAAATAGGAAAGGGCGATGAGGAACAAGAGAGAATAGGAGGTGAAGGGAAGTGAGGAGGGACGAGAGGGACATGAGGAAGAAAGAACGGAATGGGTTGTGAGGGGAGGGATGTAATGTGACCGGGAAAAGGGAGGTGAGAAAGAAAAACGAGATGAGAAGAAAAGATAAAGAGATGAGGAGAAGACGCAAAAAGGCTGAAGAGGAAAATGAGAAATAAAGGGAAGGAATGGGGATGGTGATGAGAGGGATGTTATGTGACCGGAAAATGGAAAATAAAAAGGTTGAAGAGGATGGGGGGGAGAGAGAGAGAGAGGGAGAGGAGGGGTGAAAAAAAGGAAAGAGATGACGACGAGAAAAAGAGGTAAGGAGGATACATGAGGCGGGCATTTGGTGAGGGAGAAGAGGAAAAAGTGGGAGAGGGAGAGACAGGGAGGGAGAGAAGGAAGAGCGAGGTGAGAGTGAAAAGGGGGAAGGAGAGAGACTAGAAAGAAAGACGGAAAGAGGGGAACGCGAGGGAGAGAAAAAGGCGAGGAGGGTGAGAAGAGGTAAAGAAAGAGAGAGAAAGAGCATGAATGAGGAGGGTAGTCACTCAGGAAAAGGGGAGGAAGTGAGAGAAGGAGAGACATGGAAGGAAACAGGAAGAAAGGAATATAGGAGGGACTAACAGAAGACAAGGGGATGAGAAAAAATTTATAGAAGAGTTAGTATATAATATAGGAAGGGAATTGTTGAAAAAAATGGGGGTGGGACTTTGGTTTGTGTGTGTGTGTGTGTGTGTGTGTGTGTGTGTGTGTGTGTGTGTGTGTGTGTGTGTGAGAGAGAGAGAGAGAGAGAGAGAGAGAGGAGGGGGAGTAAAAAGGGAGCAAGAGGGAGGGTGAGGGGACGGGAAGGGGAAAAAGTAGATGAAAAAGAGGAAGGATATATGAAAGGTACCACACTAAGAGAGATGAGGAGGAGGGGTTCAGGGGAGATTGTGTGTGTGTGTGTGAGAGAGAGAGAGAGAGAGAGAGGAAAGGGGGAGAAGGGAGAGGTGAAAAAGATGGTAAAAAGCATGGAGATGAGGATGAGGGAGAGTGATCTGAAAGGAGAGACAGAGAGGACGAGGGTGAAGAAAAATGAGATAGTGATGAGGAAAAGATGTGAGGAGGGTTTGTTAGATGGGTAGGAGGGAGGGGGGACGAGAGGGATAGACTGAGGGGTATCGAGGGAGGTGAAGGAGAGTATGAAGGATATGTGAAGGGGGAAGAAAGGATGTGAGAAAGAGAGGGGTTGGAGGGAGGGGAGACAGTAAGGGAATGGATAATGTGGAAGGGGGGGAGTATGTGAGGTAGGTAGGAAGAAGGAAGAGGAAGGGAAGGAGAGAGGAAGATTGTAAGGAAAGATTTAAGAGAAATGAAAGAAGAGGGAAGAGAAAATAGGAAAGAGAGAGAGAGAGAGAGAGAGAGAGAGGAGTGTGAAAGGTAGACATAGGTAACAAAGAGAGGAAGGGAATAATGAGACAGACAGACAGACAGGCAGACAGAGGGGTATCAAAGGCAGGCACAGGTTACAAAGAGAGGAAGGAAATAGTGAGAGAGAAGATAAAGAGGGGATAAGGAACTGGACGATAATGAGATGGGAGGAAGATAAAAGACACGAGAACGCGGAAGTGGAGGAAGATGCGAGAGGAGGATTATAGGAGGGGTAAGCTGAGAGGATGATGATAATAGTGATAAAGTGAAGGAGGATAATGTTGGGAGGATGTGCACGAAATGAGATAATAACGAGGTGAAAAAGCGAGAGAGAGAGAGAGAGAGAAGGGGGGGGGGCAGAACAGACCGACACACAAAGAGACAGACACACAGAGAGAAAAAACAAAAACAGACAGAAAAAGAGACAGAGGCACAATAATAAAAACAAAAGGTAGAACTAACATTACCAAAACAAAAGCGAACGAAAAACAGAGAAAAGGTATACCAGGTGAGCGAAAGGCTGTGAACCCTGGCTAATTCAAGTAACTTCTAGTCTACTCATAAATTGCAAGAGTTTTCCCTGAACTTCGCTGCTATTTCATAATTCACTCTGCATTCATTACACCGAGATTTTTGACTCGCTGAAACACGACGCAATTTTGGAATGGTTGAGAGAGAGAGAGAGAGAGGGGGGGAGGGAGGCTTGGAAAAAAGAAAGCCGTAGTTAAAAATCAAGCAAACAAGGAACTACGATAAAGAGAGAGAGAGAGAGAGAGTGTTTGAATTTTTTAGATGTACGTAGATCACACAGACCTATTGATTATACTGAGGCATTCTGACCTTTAATCAAAAAAATACCTACTGACTGAAAAAAATATATAAAAAAATGCTCTCTCGCCCCCACCTCTCCCCCCAGCCCCCCCCCAAAAAAAAAAAAATTCTCTGTGGAAAACAAACAAAAATATCGCCCCCAAAGACGGAAAAATGCTGATGAGAGAGAGAGAGAGAGAGAGAGAGAGAGAGGAGGGGTGGGGGGGGCAGCTACACAAGCCCTACTGTTGAATACCGTCGTAGGTGGTCCAGCCTTCATACCGAAATATATAACACCCTTTACTATCAGTAGTATGTATTTATATATAACATGAATAGATGAATATAGATACATTGATAGATAGACAGAGATAGACATATAGATAGATAAGATAGATAGATAGACAAACATAAATGGTTGCACAGAAAATAAAGAAAGGGAGGGGGAGGAGAATGTTACTTAAATCTTGCAGTCCATACTACGAAGTCCGGCTTGAATTTAAAAATAAACTTGCTCTCTAATTACAAAAGTTAATGAATAGGGTAGCAGAGAGAGAGAGAGAGAGAGTTCTAGCCACACGTCATTATGTACTTCAAAAACACATCCGGGTCCCTACGGTATCGATCCCCCATTGTCCGACCTCCCATCTTCCACCCATCTATTATTCCCCGTTTTCTTTACGCTGATACGCAAATGAGAAGGGGTGCCTCGGGGGAATTATGGGTAATGTATAAGTCCCCCCTAATCAGCCTCCCCCTAGCCACACCAGAGCTTCCTGTCATTAGCCTAAAGCTGCAGGTAGTAGTCTATGGAGGGGCCCACGTGTGTGCGTATGTATGGCAGTACAAAGAACACGTGTACATTGAACTGGATGCACATACACTCACGCCATAGACGCACATGTATGCGTTGTCGGTTCACCTGCTGTACAGGTTTCGTTTTCAGGCATGTAAATGCACCCGTGCGTGGTAGTAATTAAGGTGATCATGATCATGATGGTGATAATATTAGGATGATGATCATCATGACGACCGGCGACGATGACAACGTCACATTGATGCATTTTTCTGTGTGAAAAATAAAACGTCATTATAATTGTTTATATTTAAATACATTTTGGCTTGCATTTTGACAGGTGCAAATGGTGATATAATAAGTTGAGATTTGCAGCAAATGGAACTGTCAGAAATACGGTAAAAAACGCATTTGCAGCAGAAACAACTGAAAAATACCGTAATATTTACAGTGTAAACACAGACGAAAGCATCTGGCCGATTGACACATGCTAAGGGGATTGAATGGAAAGTCACAAGTCAACCTAGCTCCATGTTACCCCTTGTGAAATGTAGGGGCTGAGACAGGGCTACTGTACCCGTAGTCCACATCATCTAAGAATAAGTGACAGCCATCGTTCCTTGTGACATTACTTAACTGAATAACATCACCATAATCATAATCATCATCATCATCATCAGTGCTAACTAGAATTACCATCATAACCTTCATGATCATCGTTTGTTTACTTTAATAACACCACCACCACCACCACCACCATCATCATCATCATCATCATCATCATCATCATCATCATCATCATCATCATCATCATCACGCTGAACTGTGCCACTGCAAGACAAAGGCTCTTCCCTCCTATTGGATGTTTGCTTGTTCCATTCCCGCCCAGCGCCCGAAGTAAGATCACATTTATCCACCCTCATGTTTAGCATTTTATTTAAACTAACTCCAGACGATTATATTCAGCTAAGAGCCCGAGAATTTCAATACGGTTACCATTGATCCTGTCGTGGCCGGGGCAACTTTAGTATTATATTCCTGTTAACGGTAGGCATTTTAATCAGCGAAGAGTATACCTCTGGAAATTGAGTATATAGATCATCATCATCATCATCATCATCATCATCATCTAAGCCAAATTTTACACACATGCCTGCGTATCTGAACAGCATCTGATAATTCGGCAGAGAAATTTCACCAGTCACCATGCACAGGGGACAATTAAAATTCTTTACACACACACACACACACACACACACACACACACACACACACACACACACACACACACACACACACACACACACACACACACACACACACACACACACACACACACACACACACACACACACACACACACACACACACACACACACACACACACACACACACACACACACACACACACACACACACACACACACACACACACACACACACACACACACACACACACACACACACACACACACACACACACACACACACACACACACACACACACACACACACACACACACACACACACACACACACACACACACACACACACACACACACACACACACACACACACACACACACACACACACACACACACACACACACACACACACACACACACACACACACACACACACACACACACACACACACACACACACACACACACACACACACACACACACACACACACACACACACACACACACACACACACACACACACACACACACACACACACACACACACTCTACCCACGCAGTAGGTGTGCAGTTTTCCCCAGGCACCGTAGAATCGAACCTGGATCCTGAGGCGTATAGAGACAGAGTGACGTGGGGTCTCTCTGGAGGGTGAGGCAATTCTGTCGTAGGCTGGGAGAGAGAGAGAGAGAGAGAGAGAGAGAGAGAAAATAATCCGTGTGAATTCTGTAGTAATTTCTGTCAACGACGTAACATTACGTCAGTTTTCTTTTCTTTTAATCTCAGTGCAAAGTTTGAGAAAGATAATAGACTAACACTTTAGCTTATCATAGTGTCAAACACCATCCATTTTTTCTGTATAGCTGAGTGTGTGTGTGTGTGTGTGTGTGTGTGTGTGTGTGTGTGTGTAAAAGGAAAAAAATAATGTGACATCGAAACTCAGCAAGTGTGACGTTAATGTGTGTGGCTGCGGGTGGGGAAATATTAGACTCAGCCATAAGAGGGGTAGGGAAAAAATGGTGATTTCGAAGGTGTACATAAATCTGGTGTTGGGAAGAATCATGGTAGAGGAGGCATTGAGGTCGCGTCGTGGGAGATAGATGGCGCCTGGATTATATTCCTGGGTAGACAAATTGGACGTTTTTATTGGCAGTAGGTTAGAAGTTTTACCAAGACGAAACGTACTGTTGCCATCAAAAGTTCGCCGACCTTTCCCTTCTGGCTGGGGCGATTCAAGGCATTACACGAATATTTGTTTTTGGGATAGCGCGAAATATGAAGTATATACACAGCGTAAAAGTATGTGGGGAGAGACACTCCCTGATGTTCGAGGAATACTGAGGAGCGTTCGTAGACATAATGATGGCAGGGGATGATGGGCGAAATTTTGTTCGGGATGCTGCACCGAAAACTTTGTATATCCTGCTCACGGAAGAGCGGCTGATCATTCTCCTTCAGTGTTAAGACAGCACTCTATTCCGAGTCACATCGCTCTTGATGGAAAAAAAAAAAAAAATGCATGATTAATACGGTAGACGGATAGATAAAAGTGAAGACTGAATGAAAATACTTCTGCAGATAAAAAGCAAAATGTATAGTTAAAAGCTTTTAACAGTTTGTTTTCCTACGCAGAAATGAATTTTATTGCAGCAGTTAGAAGCTTTTCCAAAATTATACTTGCACTGTACAACAAAAGCATATAAACTTGGAAAATAAATGCCGTGAATTTGGACTGCTAGACAGATTGGGAGTTACTGTGATAATGGGATGAAGTTGATTTACACTTTCATTGTAAAGTATGGGGTGTGAACTATGTTTGCGCTAATCTAAAATGATCTTTATCCCATTTCAGAGGATATAACGTAATATTCAAGTTCTGAAAATGACCCAGTACCGTCAGGTGAAAACAACCCGAGTGTAGAGAAAGGAATGTGTTGAAATGCTGTAGATATGGGCTGGTAGACTCACTACACAGTTTTCTTATCAGACGATTAATTAAATAATTGTACCAAGATTAACCTCTTCAAACTAGACTTCAGTATTTTGTATATTATTCATACTACTTCCAGACAGTTAGATCAGCTTAGGGGAGACGTCTTGTTGTGGAGGAGTTAATGAAGGGTATTGCCCATCTAATTCCTTCAAGTGGAAAAGTCTCCCTAAAACTGAATATAATCTTTAGGTAGTAGCAAGAATAAAATACGATACCGTATACGTCCCTAGACTGAAGTGGTTAAAGCATACATAGTCAAGACCTGCATGTGAGCTAGAGAAGATATATGGACTCAATTATATGTCTTGGAGATGGTAGAGATTAAATTAAGAATAGTTTGTTGTCTTGAGAAGATAAATGGGTTGGTGTATATTTCTCGGAGATGGTGGAAAATGAAAACATGCATTGTAGTGAATCGTATGCTGGCTAGACAAGATAAATAGGATAGGTTATATTTCTCGGGGGTGTTAGATGATTAAAACATGCAATCTAAGAAATAGTTTGTGGTCTAGAGAAGATAGATGGGTTGGAATCTATTTCTCGGTGATGGTTGAAAATTAAAACGTGCATTGTTATAAATCCTAACCTAGCTAGACAAGAGAAATTGGATTCATTTTATTTTGGGGGGTTGGTAAAAGATTAGAACAGCCATCGTAGAGAACAGTTTTTGGATTAGAGGGAATATATGTGCTGGTTTATATTCCGTGGTAGACAGATTGAAAGGTTTTATTGTCAGTTGGATTACGTTTAACCAGAAAGATACATCCAGCAGTCCCCTGCATCGTGTCCTGCCCTCCATAGTTCTCATTCCTCCTCAAACGGCAGCGTGTCCTTCTTTCCCCCACCATTTTGTTGTCGGCATTACATAGCTATCACAAAAAAAACAATATCATGTAACACTTATTTTCACTGTCGATAGAGAAGTGTCAACGATCTTATGCTCGTGGCTCTACGTTAAAAAAAAAAATAAAGCTCATGTTTGGAGGAGAGTACCTGAAATGAACTAGATTTTATTCCCGTCAGTGGTAAAAACGAAGAGTGAGTCCAAACAGAACTACTGCAGATAAAATGCTAAAACAAATAGTTAAAATTGCGTATCAGTCAGAAACAGTTTCTCTTAATTAGAAATTTGACCGAGATTAAAGCTGTAAAGAAAAGACTTGGAAGATAAATGAGTAGGGTTACATTATAGTGCTTGGATTAGTAGACTGATTGGGAGTTTATAAGGTGGTTAGCTGCTTTACCCAAATTAAATATACACTGCAGGGATTAGTGTGTTAACTGAGTATGAGTAGGAGGAAGACACTGATTGATAAAGAAAGCAGTTTATTTATCACTTTGTTATTTTCTTGTCGTGTTTACCACTATTACCAGTTCCTTCATCCCGTCTGGTCCGTCTTCTTCATTTCCAGATTCATCGCTCTCGTCCTCATTCCTTTCTTCTTCGTTATATTTCCCCTTGATCGCTTTACTGCTCTGTTTAATAATTTTACTCATACAATCATTAGTTCTTATTACCTTACGTTCTGTCTTCTTATTTACCTCATTCATCAACCTTGCCCGTTTGTTCATTCATCTCTATCATTTTCTTTTAGTTCTTTTGCTCACTCCTTCAGCCTTCATTGACTCTCAAGCCCGTATTCTCGTCGAGTATGGAAGCCCGTAACACCTTTTCCTAAGCAATTTATTTTGCATTTTACACCTTACCGTCTTTTTCTACGATATTTATACATTCTAATATCACTATGTTCTGCATAAATAACGAACAAAACGATATTAGTCAGCCGTATCCCGAAGTAAATCGGTAAGGAAGAGGTGTTAATGATTCATTAACCAACGAGAATGCGTTCCCAACTCCCTTTCTCCACTTTTCTTTTTAACGCCCATCTAAGTAGCTCCTTGGCCACTTAATAATTTTCACATCATCATTTGACACTATTATCTTTCACTGACTCCCTTAAATCCCTTCTCCAGCTCCCCTTCACCTCCTTATTCATCGCGCCCTTCTCCACCTCTCCTTCATTTCTTATTCATCTCCCGCGTCTCAGCTGTCCACTCACCCCCACGTTATCATTTCACTTTCCACATCGACTTGGCCACATCGTAATTGTTTTGACCGACCTCCCATTTAGATGTTAATTCTGTCCTAAGGCGCTTTGTTCTAGCCCACCCTCCTCCATATGTCCGAACAGACCTTAGTCCATTTATCTGTCCGTCCACACGCTCTCTGGTTGCCTTCTTCCTCTGCCTGGCCACCTGGTAATCAATCTACCTTCCATCTGTTCATCAACCTCAGTCAGTCTGCCTGTCTCCAATCTACTGAGCCTTATTCCATGGTTGTATCTTTTTCTTTTACGTACCCTCTCGATTCACATCCTTTTTATACGTGACAGTTCATTATCTTCCTTATCCACTTTTCAGTCAGTCTCCCTTCTATCTTCGTATATATTTCTCTTTTCATAAATTCCCTGGTAGCATTCTATCTATATCTTCCATCTCTCCTGCTTTATTCCTGTTCTGTTAGTTTTTTCTACATCACAGTTCAATTTCCATTCTTCTGTCCATTTGTCTACCTACTTTACTACGTCCCCTGTCCTATATACGCACCTACTTTCCCTCACCTGCTTACCTACCAACTAACGTATCCACAAACCTGCCTAAACTACTGTAGCTCTCCTCACCCTTCCCTTCTCCCACCTACTTACTTACCTATATACCTACTTATGTGTCTGTTTACCTACCTCTTTATCTATCCACTCAGTCTACCACCCTTCACCCCTTTCCTGCCTACATACCTCTCTACCTGCCTACCTACCAACCAGCCTACCTACCTACCTACTTACCGACCTACCTACCTACCTACCCGGCGACCACCCCATACACTCAATACCCAGACGACATCAACAATCAGCCTCCCCTCTCCTCTTCTGCTCTGCGGTGTCTATTGCCTTAAACTCTCATATATATGCTAATGCCCGCACGCAACGCACACAAACGCACGCAACTCGCATACGCAACACACGCACACATCTCGCAAGCAAAGGCCACACACACACACACACACACACACACACACACACACACACACACACACACACACACACACACACACACACACACACACACACACACACACACACACACACACACACACACACACACACACACACACACACACACACACACACACACACACACACACACACACACACACACACACACACACACACACACACACACACACACACACACACACACACACACACACACACACACACACACACACACACACACACACACACACACACACACCGTCAACTCGGCCAACAACCTGAATTTGCCCCCAATGTAGAGTTGGTAAAGAAGGTGAAATGATCTACATATTAATGGGTCATGTATTATTATCGCCATCTGCTGCTGCCGCCTGGGGTCGCCGCCTCTGAATGGTGCATCCTTCCCTCCCCCTCCCCCCATAACCCCTTCCAATGTTCATTTTTCATTTTTGATTGTCTCGTTCTGTACACTTCCTCATCCCTTCCATGAACGGGAGGAAGAGATATGGTTGCTGTTGTTGCTGCTACTGCTGATGATGACGAGGATGATAATGGCGATGTTTTTCTACTATATTACAGCTTTTTCAGCTTAGAGGAGACTCATGGTAGTGTAGGGTTCAGAAACAACCTTCATTAACTACTTAACTATGGTATCTGTTTTTTTGTTTCATTGCAGCCATCTCCAGACGATTTATTTAACTTTGAAAGGCCCTCAAGTTGCGATTATGAATAAGAAGGTTAAATCAACTCCTTCAGTTTGAAAAGTCTCTCCTGAGCTGAATATAATCGTCTGGAGACAGCAAGAATGAAATAAAAAGTATGTTCCGGAGCAAAGGGCGTTAAACTGCTATATTACCACATCTTAAACAGTAGACTGGGTGGTTCGGATATTGCTGTCCAGAATCTTGTGTGTTCCAGGGATGGCTTATCCTGCGGGTGTGGGGAGCGACGACATTTTGGCTGCCTCTTGAAATTAGTAATCTGCCTTGCAATTAATGTACATAAGAAAGGAGACACTTTAAGAAATAAAATGCCCTGGAAAGTAGAGTGCTAATGAGGTATGCAATTAATGTACGTAAGAGAACAGAGACTATAAGGAGTAAAATATCTTTGTACAGAAATCACGCTGGGAAGATTCGTGTTACACTGACTGAGCCGTCCCGCAGACATGAGAGTCGGGATCCACAATATAGACTTTGATTCACCCCTCCAATATTTTAGACTTGGACCACTGCATCGTATTTTAGACTTGTTGTCATTTTACCTACTAATTTAATCTGGCAGTGAAAAGGTTAGCAGCAGTCTTATCCTCCCTAACATAGCCCTTACACACTAACATTTATATTATAGGGTTTGGACCACTCCCCCTCATATTTTAGACGTACTATCATCACAACATTTTACCCCCTAATTTAATCTGGCAGTGGAAAGGTTGTCAACAGTCTCTCTTAACCCCTAACAGTACCCTCACTTACTAACATTTATATCTCGCCGGTTCCACACGATTTTACACTAACCGGGAGACTGGTTGCTAATTCAAAACTCGCCCTACGGCTGGAAAAAGTTAACTCGGATGTAAACAGTGTGTGTCTGGGAATTATGCTCTGAATTTTCCATATGGCAAACACACCCTGCTATCCTTTTCCTGTGAATTATTAAGTTAATGTTATCATACAGGCTGTATTCTCGTGGACATGGAAGGCTCCCTACAACCCTCCCTCCTTACAAGCCTACTGATATATTATAGTCCCTTTACTCTCTCTCTCTCTCTCTCTCTCTCTCTCTCTCTCTCTCTCTCTCATTTTACAGTCTAGAATTACTGTTTATGGGTAGGTTAGTGAAGGCTATATCTAATCCCTCAAGTTGGAAAAAACTCTCCAACGCAGTGAAGTTGCCTGACGGTAGCAAGAGTACAGTAAGATAGACGCCATTGTACTGAAAGGGTTAATATTCTGATTGACCATGTATAACACCTAGCAGTTTGTGTGTGTTAATAATGCAAACTTGAATGCAAAAAAATATTAAACTGCAACATGCAAAGTAAATCGCCAAAGAATAGGTGTCATGGACCTTTCCAAATCCAAGAAACTGCATAAACTTTCACCCTATAGTTGTATCTTAAAACAGGACAAGTAGATATATGAAGAGAGAGTAAAGGAGCAAAGTACATAACTGATTAATTAATTATAAATGAAAGCGCATGGACTCAATTATACAAACCCATACATTACGGACGCAGTACTGTTTAAAAAGTAAGGAAGACTAAAATAACTGGAATAAATATCAGATTAATAATAGAAGAAAAAAAAGAACAATATTTGGTGAAAATCGTATACCAAGGACCAGGAACCATTTAAAGAAAAATACTGAAAAGGAAATATAACACAAACGATTAGTGAATATGTAATAAAAGAATAATTTGTATTCAGTATCGCAAGCCATTGTTTACCTACAATAGAGGAATAAACAGACAAAGGGAAGAGGGCAGTAATGTACAAATAAATAAATGAAAAATGCAAGAGAAAAGAGTGAAAGATGTAGTGCCCGTAGACAACAACAAGATGAGGAAGCGGAGACCGTAAATGCAAAGGTGGACAAAGGAAACGTGAAAGATATAAAAATTAGAGAGTGAAATGAAGATGAAAATGTGGAAATTGGCTGGTACTAGAGACGAGCATTAAGGGGTGACTGGAGCATTATCAGTTAGAGCTGCAGAACGTAACCAGGGATCTGAGAAGTGATCTTACAAAGGACGGGAGAGGGAGAAATGACAGAGGAGAGGAATGATGGGAGACAATTAAAACACACACACACACACACACACACACACACACACACACACACACACACATTATTTAGAATTGCTTGTCTGGAGTATTTAAAGTTATTTTCACCGGAATATGGAGTCATAATTCCTGCAGTCGCCCACGTTATTTATTATTTTTTTTTTTTTCGTGTGCCCTGAGTCTGTTGATCTGAATTTAAGGATGTCGAGAGGATATAAGTAGGTGGTGGTAGTAAAAAATTTTCTTATAAATGTTTGCACATTGATCATACAGACAGCAAGAGAGAGGAAATGAGAGAGTGGAGGAAAGGGTTTAAGAAAGGAGAGACTGTAGAAAAAGAGAAGCTGAGAGGTGAGATGGGAGAGGAAGGGAGACCTAGGAAGGGAAGAAGAGAGATCTGAGAGGAAAGGAGAGGTTGAAGATGGAAGATAGAGTAGAACAGAGTAAAAGAGAGCAGAGTAGAATAGAGCAGAGTATAGAAGAAAAGGGTAAAGCAGAGTAGAGTAGAGCAGAGTAGGGGAGGGTTGGTAGAGACGGACTCCGGAATGTTGGAGATGATTAGCATAAATCTGAATATAAAGGTATCTAATGTTTCCATCATCAATTATGTGACTCTTACCTTCGGGCGGTGAGAGTGAGCGACTGAGCGTGCCCTTTCCCCAGCTTTACCCTTCTTCCCCCAAATTTCCTTCTGTTCTTCCCCATTTCATCCTTTTATTGCCCTCCTTGATTTCCTTGTCTTCATCCCCATTTCTAACTTTCGTTCCCCTCCTTCCTTCAATTTCATTCTCTTCATCACCGACTCATCTGTTCATTCCCCTTCCTTCCCCCTAGATATCCACATTTCTCTGTTCTTTTCATTCCCCTTCTTCCGCTCCTCCCTCCCCCTCAGTCCTTCTTGCCTCCCCATTTCCATCCCTTCTCTTTCTCCAGCTGTCCTTTCCCTTATATTCTTCTTTCCTTCAACCTTCCTTCCTCATTACCTTCTCTCTTCCACCACTTCCCTTCATTTCATCCAAATCTTTTTCGTCCAGTCCTCCTCCACTTCGACCTTTCTTCCTTTATTTTCCAAAGCATTCTAATCCGCCTTTATTAAAACTATTCCCATTTCTTCGTTTCCTTGACTCATAACCCTACAACCCTTATTATTCCCTTTATTCAGCAATTTACTCCCCTATTTCTGTATGTTTTCCTCTACTCCTCACGCCTCTTCATTCATCCTTTCCCATTTCCATCTCTACTCCAACTTTTCTCTCATCCTTCATCCCTTCTCCCCTCCTTTCCTTCCTTCCAAGTTCCTTCAATTCCTCCTCCTCCCTCCTCTTCCATCTCCCCCTAACCCCTCTTCCCCTTTTCTTGCTCCCCCCCCCCCAGGCATGAATAACAGGCCTACCCGTGTTGACTCTAGCAAATGAGAATGTGGGCTGAGACAGACGGACGTACACTGTGCTCAACCTCAGATACCACACTGTGTACATAAGGTGGGGCTTTTAAATTAAGGTCAAGAAGCTCCCACACTTCCTACCAACTACTACTGTTTCTCTCTCTCTCTCTCTCTCTCTCTCTCTCTCTCTCTCTCTCTCTCCTTCTTCTTCTTCTTCTTCTTCTTCTTCTTCTTCTCCTCCTCCTCCTCCTCCTCCTCCTCCTCCTCCTCCTCCTCCTCCTCCTCCTCCTCCTCCTCCTCCTCCTCCTCCTCCTCCTCCTCCTCCTCCTTGTACACAATGTGAGGGCTTTTAAATTAAGGTCAAGATGCTGCCACACTTCTTACCATCTACTCTCTCTTCTTCCTCCTCCCCTTATTGCTGCTGCTGCTGCTGCTGCTGCTGCTGCTGCTGCTGCTGCTCCTCCTCCTCCTCCTCCTCCTCCTCCTCCTCCTCGTAGGAGAGCCACACACACACACACACACACACACACACACACACACACACACACACACACACACACACACACACACACACACACACACACACACACACACACACACACACACACACACACACCTGTCAAAACTTAACACTCGCCCTATCGCTTATAATAGGAGTGAATGAAGTAAACACGTTACCAGCTTCAAGGGTGAAGGAAGAGATGTCAAGGAGCCTTCTAAACCCACGAGAGTACTGCCTTTCGGTTATCGACATACCCTTTAATTGTGGGAGGCGATTTTCCAAACTAATAAAAATAATAGTAAATAAAATAACAAAATAATAAATAGAACACAATAATCAGTACAGCATCGTAGTAGAGGAGTTAATGGATATAGATTTTAATTGAACCAGTCAATCATTACTTAGGCAAAGAAATTCGTCTGGGTAATAAAGCTGGAAATTGTGTCATAGTACTGAAGGGGCTGCTTGTCTGTCACGAAGGGAAGGTGGAAGTAACATGGCAGCTTTGGAGTTATTTCTTGCTGTCCATTTGGTGTTTTATTCTTTTCATTTAATCGTCGTCACAGTGGGAGGAGTAATATTGGAAGGAGAAGCAGGGATAGTATGAGTAGGAATGGGAGTAGTTGTGATTGCAGGAGTAGGAGTGGAAATATTAGGATACCAAGAGTAGAAGTAGTTGTGCGTATAGTGGCTGTGATAGGAGTAGTAGGGATAAGAGAAATAGTGATGGTAGTAGCAGTAGTGATGGTTAGTTACCTGCAGCACTCCCCCTCCCTCTCGACCTCCCACTCATTCTAGCCCTGGACACCTCCCCTCCACAGCGACCAAAGACCTCACCCCCCCATACCCAACCCATCCCCCTTTCTCGATAAATAGATAGATGGATAGACCTAGAGAGAGAGAGAGAGAGAGAGAGAGAGAGAGCGAGCACATCCACTTACACTGAAACTCACTCTTTCAAACCCTCACTCGCTCACCTTTACACTCACTCACTCTCACTCACTTTCTCTAATCTCCCCGGCCCACTGAACCCTATTTAACCCTCCTCCCCACACCCTCCTTACCCCCACCGCCCCAGGCCAGACGCGTGTAGGGGGAGACTCTTTTATTTTCCCGCTAATTTTGTCCAACTCATCGTCTAATTACCAGCTAATTGGTCCACGGGGCTACCTGGGCCTTAAAATGTCCCAGCCTTATTTTAGGGGAGATGGTCTTTTTTTAATCTGCTCTGTGATTGAAATGTTTGATGAGTATTTTTTTTTTTTTTTCCAGTTTGCGTGGGTTAGTGTTTGGCTACTGGGTGTTGATTTTTTTTTTTTTAGGTGCTTTAACCAGTTTTATGTCTGAGTTAGGGCTGATGATGATGATGATGAAAGAATAATTGAAGAGAGTAGTGTCTGAAAATTAAAATGATGTAAAATTTTGAAATATTTTGTGTCCGTTCTGGGAGGTCTCTTTGGTCTTTCCTTGATCTGGTCTGTGATTGAAATGTTTGGGGCGCTTTTTCCCCCTTGTCTTAGTGTTTGTATTGGACTCCACATTTTTTCGGAACCGTATTCAGTTTTATGTTGGACGAAGGATGGTCCAGGTTGATAGGATTGGCTTTATGATGATGATTTTTAAAGATCTTTGCATTGAAATTTGGGAAAAGATCATATTATTAATTCTGATCTGGAATGTGCCTGAAATGTTAGATGTGTTTTTTCCAGGTTTCTTGTCTCAGTGTTTGATTACTGTGTGTATAGATATCCGCGTTTTGTAGTGTCTTATTCATTTATATGGGTGAATAATAGTTTATATGGGATGACTGTAAATTGAACTAATTTGAAGGAGGAGCATAGTGTTTGTTGTGGAGATAAAACTTAGTAAAGCCTTAGCCCTTACTCTAGGTGGCATTAGGAGGCTTCGTAGCACCTCTTCCTAAGCAAGTTATTTTGTACACTCCTCCCTAACCTTCTCTTGTTTTCTATTCATGTCTTTTTAATTTCACCATAGTTTTCATTAGTGACATATAAGAGGCCGCTGGGGTGCAAGGTGAAGAATAAATTGCGAAGGAACTTGTGTTAAGAGATTTCCAAAGCCACATGACAATAGTTTAGTAAATTCCTGTCACCTCTTGATGATACTGTTCGACTTAAGAAGGACTTGTAATGGTGGAGGGGCTCGTGAAGGCTGTATCTAACTCGTGCTGATCGGGAAAAAAAAAAAAAAAACGGATAAATGAAAATCGTCTTTAGTCAGGAAGAACAGCGTGAAAATACGTCATTGGGTTGAAGAGGTTAAACTGCTTGGTCGTCTTTATATTTGGGAGGCTTTTTTTTTTTTTTTTTTTTTGTGGAAACGATTATTTTTTTCCCCCGCCATATTCGGCTCTGCACTCAGTTGGCCTCTTTAATCCTATGACATTCTTTTATTATTTTTTTTCTATCTCCGGACAGTTTTATTTAGCCTAGGAGAGACATTTCCAAATGGAGAAGTCAGATGTAGCATTCATTAACCCCCTCACTTCCTTGGTGTTCTCCTAAACTGAGTAAAATCGTGTGGTTACGACAATAATATGCTGTAAATAATGTCCTCGTGTTGCAGGGGGTAAAGAAAATGACTCAGGGGACTGTTCGGGCTTACAGGTTCTTGTGAAACGATTGTATTCGGCTAAGGGGAAAAATTTTCAAAATGGGAAGGTTATGTACAGCCCTCATGTACCCCGTGGCTATTGGAGATCCTTCATAAGTTGATTAAAATCGTCTGTTTGTGGCCTGTTTTAAATATACAAGAACGTCATCAGTGTGAAGGGTTTATGCTTAATTAAATATTGCGAATAAACCTAGGGAAATGTAGAATGGTCTCCACACAACTATGTACATTGCACACTGACACGGAAAGGGCAAGACATGTATGCAGAGATTGTCGTGATGATCAATAATCATTCACGAACAAAGGATCCACAAATTTGAGTTTGTGTGGTTTAACCCTTCACGTCATAAAACCCTTTAATAAAGCCAGAATTTAAAGATAAAAATAAAAGAGGTCGGGGGTATTTACCAGGAAGCTGTTGCACAAAGTTTGAAATTAACTGGCGAAGAAATGAAGGAATGACACCAAATTGGAAAGTGTTGGAAGAAAAAAGTGGAAAAAAGAAGAAGAAGAAGAAAGAAACTGAGCAAATACAAACTGGTTTCCACCGTAATGTGGAGATCGTGATGAGAGAGAAAACAGTTGAACATTAAAAACGACTTTAACATCTGTTGCTCATCACTTCGATTACATATTACACTTCATCCTTCTTACTGCCACCTGTCATTTTTAATCAACCTGGGGATGACCTATCTTTGTGAACAGATTTAAAATGATCTCCGTTAAATAATATTGGGCTTTTCTTATTTTAGGTTTTTGTATCGTGATGGAAATGTTAGACATGTTTTTCCACAGTTTTCGTCACACATTTAGTTGACAGTGTGTAATTTCTCGAGAAAGTGAGTACCCTAGGCTTTTTATATTTGCCAGGCTCTCCCAGTTTGTTGTTAGGAAATGGATCGTTAGAGCTAATAGATTCTTGGTTTTATTAGTTTGTATGAAGGCGATAATATTTAGATGCTAAAATTCGACTTCGAACAGACCTCTAGTATTGAAGGTTTGAAGTAGCACATCTCCCAGATCTAAAGAAATTTGCCAGGGAGAGACAATCGTATGCCGTTAACAAGATTAAAGCAGGTAAGTTGTCCCCGAAATTTAAGAGTTAAATCGAAATGGTGTCTTAATCCTCAGAGCCCGGGAGAATCACTTGTTCGGGAGAATCGTTTGCAATACATCATAGCAAAATAGGCAAGTCGTCAAAGAGGAGTGATGGTTAACCGAGACTAAGGATGACATAAACAGTAAGGATTAAAGGAGACAAAGGTTAGTATAGATAATAAGGAACCGAAACTGAAGATAGCATAAATAGTACGGATTAAACGAGACTGAAGATAGTATGGATAGTAAGGGATGACCAAGACTGCGTTGAATAGACCTGCAGGGGAGGCCTACGATGCACCTTCGAAAACTGCTTAAAAGACTTACGGGGAAAAAATGGACACTTTAAAACGAGGAGCGGCCCTCTCTCCTCTCAGGCCTCTTAGTGCCTCTCGCCCCTACTTAAGCCAATTAATTAACACCTCACACACCCAGCACGGAAAATAAGGCCGGAACTTTCTTCTACCCAAAGTCGTCCATACAAAGGCCGTACGTTCTGTCCCTCTCCCTCCCTCTATACATTTTCTAGAGCTACGGCGCGGCGCTGTTTTAAGGGGGGACTGGGATTAATCATTTAGGAGACCAGACCCTCCCCCCCCACGTCTTACCTCTTTCTCTCTTTCTTGCTTCTTTTTCTCTATTCATTAGTTCTCTGTCTGTACGCTTTCTTGCTCTTTCTGTGTTGCTCTCCCTTCTACTGTCTTTCTTTTTCCTGTATTTTTTTTTCCTCCAACTCCTCTCTCTCTCTCTCTCTCTCTCTCTCTCTCTCTCTCTCTCTCTCTCTCTCTCTCCCCTGCCCCTTTCGCGTTTTTTGCATCTTCTGTGCATATTATTTTTCACTCTACCCTTTGTTCTCTGTCCCTTCCTCCGTCTTTCTTTTTTCCATGTTTCATCTGTATTCTCACAAGTAATTTTCACTTTTCCTTTTTATTTTCCTTCGCTCCCTTGCCGTCTCTCCCTTCCCTTCATTTCTCATCACCGTTCCTTATTCTCTCTCTCTCTCTCTCTCTCTCTTCTCTCCTTCTCTACCCCCCCTCCCGTCCTCCCCACCCCTCCCTCCCTCTCTCTCCCGAAGGCTTTTCCAAGTTCGTCGAGAATCTACCGACAAACTTTCGGGAGAAGATTTCGGGGGTGAAGCAAAAGTGTCATCTGTGGTAATAGACGGAGGTGGGGAGGGGGAGGAAGTGAGGGGAGAGGAGCGGGGAGATGGAAGAGTGATGGGAGGGGCGAGGGGAGTGGAGTCAGGCTACTGGGGGGTGGAGAGGGGATGTGAAAGAAAGGGGAATAGAGGGGAGGGGAGTGGAGGCGAGGGGAAGGATTGAAGTGATGGAAGGAGAGAGGAATGGAAGGAAGGGGAGGGATGGCAGGGTATTTGGAGCTGGGAGGAAAGGAAGGAAAGGGAAAGCAAGGGAAGGAAAGACAGGACATAGGGAGGGGAAGGAAATGGATGGGATTCTGTGTGGGGGAGAGGATGGAGGGAAGAGTTAGGAGGGAAACAAGAGGAAATGAACGAGTGGCAGAGGATGGTGAGGGAAGTGAAGGGGGGAGGAAAGTGGACGAGAAAAACTGGAGAGGGAAGGGTTGATAGGGAGAGAGAGAGAGAGAGAGAGAGAGAGAGGGGGGGGGGACCCAGGAACAAAACCTGTCTTAGGGAATCTTATTAGGCCTAGTGTGAGGCTGTTCCGGTGTTTTATCCTCACATTTTTTTAGCACTTCCTTCTCATCCCCTGCCTTATTTTTCACCCTCTCTTTTTTTTTTTTTTTTCCTCCTCCTGCCCTGTCCTCCCCCATATCAGCGTCTCTTATATACCCTTTTTTTTTCCTTGTTTATTTAATTATATATTTATTTGTTTATCTATTTTGTGTGTACGTGTGTGTATGTATATGTGTGTGTTGTTGTTGTTGCTTTACGATTTGTTCTTATTTTTTTTATTACGTCGGAACAGGCCAGGTGTGTGTAAGTGACGCGTGCTTAGTTTGTTTTTGTGCTAAGAGAAAACTTTGCATTAAAGCTTCAGTCTGTCCATTCAGGCCATCCTATAATGCCCATCTTCACAGGGTGTATCACGCCCTGCCCGACTCCCTTCCACCATCTTAGGCCATCTTGCCAACTCGTCTCCATCCAGCATCCTCAGTTTTCTACCCTCCATTTTAAACTTTTAAGGAGAATCTGTGACTTACACCTGCACACCGTCAACACTTCACTTTTACATTGCGCCATTATTCACAGGGTGTACACAACGCGCCCCGCCACCACCCGCCACGCATCACCCGTCACGCCTTGCCCACTCATGCCTGTGCAAACACTCATATTTTACTGCCTAGCTTTAATTTGTGTCTTACTGATGTACCTGCAACGTTCATCCTCTTAAGGTATACGTTCCCTATCCTGCCCCTCCATTATCTTAGCCCGATACACCTGATCCTTCCTGAATGGACCTAAAATAATTGGGTGTAACTGGCCCTATGTAACCTGATTTTACCTAAAGGAGCCAGAGTGACTGTAAAGGTCCTGGGTGACCTAAAGTGAATGGTTATGAAGCGACCTAAATAGTCATAAATATACTTAAAGTGACCTGCATAGATCAAACAACGCCAGATTGGATATAAAAGGCTTCCCTAAACCTTTAATGGTCTGAATTTTCCTAACTTGACCAGAATTACACTGCCTGGACCTAAGAGACCCCCGAACCAATCGTAAGTAACCAAAATTGGCAAGAGTGGATTAAAAATGACACGAATGAGCTTGATTTAATATAACTGAGGCTGAAATTGATTGAAAAAGACCTAATAGAAAGATTGAGGCCTAAAATTATTTGAATGGAGCATATAGCATGAGTAATTATTAGGTAATAGGACTTTTTTAGACAAATTCGTTCTCTCTCTTTTCGACACGACACTTACGATATCGTGCTTAGGAGAGAGAGAGAGAGAGGGAGAGAGAGAGAGAGAGAGAGAGAGAGAGAGAGAGAGTCTAACAGTTACTAATTATCAAGAAAATAATATCCTCTTACCTACATATAATACGCACTAATATTAACGCTTTTTTTTATGCAGTGTTAACTCCTCCAAACCCATGACGAATTTTGACCTGTCACTTTTTGGAATCAGATTATTTTATTCAGATTAAAACACCGAAATAGTAAAGAGAAGTTAATAAGCACAAAATGTAACCCCTTTAGTTCCCATTTCTCCTGAACCGAGTAAAATTGTCTTAAGATGGCAACAGTAGAATAATATTTGACAAGAATAAACACGTACGCCATCGGATTGAAGGGGTGAAGGGTCTGATCGGGCCTGAGGTAGCCCAAGAAGACCGCCGAACTACTTTGTTGCTGATACGGAGGGAAATATTAGGCCATTTCGACTGATTTTCTGACAGTTATTCCGGCTGGAGTTACGGCGGTGGATGGGCGCGCTGGCACGACGCAGATTCTCGGTCCGAGTTTGTTACCCTGTCTCCTTTCCTTCGTATGCGTCATATCAACGTCTTTCGAATAGAATGCTTTATTCCTTTCGTTTACGTGCGTACACACACACACACACACACACACACACACACACACACACACACACACACACACACACACACACACACACACACACACACACACACACACACACACACACACACACACACACACACACACACACACACACGACCTTTCGCCCCGCATCATCGTCTGATATTTGGGGGAATTACTCATTTTTCTTTATCCTTTTTTCCCGTCTTGTCTTCTCTCATATCAGCGTCTCTGTAATACTTTTTTTTATAGTTTTTTTTTAAGGCGGTATGCTTCTCCTCCCATTCTTTATGGTTCTTGTGACTATAAACATATATATATATATATATATATATATATATATATATATATATATATATATATATATATATATATATATATATATACCGGTATATATATATATTATTGATTTTTTCTATCGACGTGCTTCATGTACTGACATTTTTACTCTCTCTCTCTCTCTCTCTCTCTCTCTCTCTCTCTCTCTCTCTCTCTCTCTCTTTGTATATGTGTGCATGTGCGTGTGCGTGCGCATGTGCATGTGTGCGTGCGAGATCCGTTTCCCCTCTATCGACGTCTGTCGCATTTTTATCAAGTTCCTTCTTTTTTTCTTTTTCTTTTTTTTGCCGTGTGTCCTGTCGTCTTTCTCCATATCAAAGTCTATTATATATTTTTTCTCCTTCCGCCCCCTCCTGTCTCCCGCCCCCCCATTTTTTTTTTTTTGCTCGGTCATCCTCCTCCTGTACCTGTTTCATCTCCAGATTCTCACTAAGTTTTCTCCTAATCCTCACATTTTCTTCATCGGGGCTTTCCGTTCCCGACCCTCTCCCCTTTCCCCCTCCCTCCTCCTCTCTTTACCTTGCCGTCTTGTACAGTCCTGTCAACTCCCCTTCTCCTCCCCTTCCTTCTGTTCTTCTTTCTTCTCATTCCCTTCATTTGCCTTCCTTTCTTTCCCCCTCACTTCACTTCAGTTTACTTTTTCCTTCCCTTCCCTTCCATTCGGTTCCATTCCCCTCCCTTCCATCCCTTCTTCAACCTTTCCCCTTCCCTACTTCCCCTACTCCGTTCTCATCTCGTCTCTCTCCTCAACCTTACTGTTTCCCTTCTCCTTCCCCTACCCTCTCTCTCCCGGTCCCCTCCACTCTTCCTTCTGTTATATTTCCCCTCTCTACCCCCCTCACTTCTCTATCCCCTCTCATCTCTATTCATTCCCACCTCCACCCTTCTCTCCCCCCTTCCAACCTTAACCCTCCCCTTTCCCCTTTCCTCCTCTCTCCTCCCTTCCTCCTCTTTCTCCTTCCCCTCCTCTTCCATCCCCATCCCTCCATGTCCCATTCTCATCTCCCCTCCCCAACCCTCCATTTTCCCCTTTTCCCTTCTTCTACTCCCTTCCCCTCTTCTTCCATCCTCCTCGCTCCCCTCCCTCAGGAAACCAAGGGAACTCATTCACTGGGATTCATTACGACGGACGAAATGAATCGATTTTGCGGGAGCGGGAGGCATTCTGACGCTTTTTAGATTAGATTGTGAGGATTAATTTGAGGGGGAGGGGCTGGAGGAAGAGGCGGAGGTAGGAAAAGGACAATGAAGGGAGAGAGGGAGAAGAGTAGAGGGAGAGGCGAGTAGTGATAAAATGAAGGAAAATAGGGAGAAGGAATGAGGGGATGGAAATTGAGGATGAGGAATAGGGTGCAGGGAAATGGGAAAAAGGATGAAAGGAGTGGGAGACAGAAGTAAGGATAAGAATGGAATAAACAGGAATGTGGTACGGGATCAATTAAAACGAAATGGGGAGAAGAGATGGGGAAAGAAACGGGAAAACTAGAGATGTGAGGGAAGATGGAGGAATGGGAGGAAGACATTGAAAGGTGATAGCTAAAGATAAAATGTTAAGAAACAGGATCAGAATGGCGTTGATGAAAGAGATGATAATAGATAAGAGAGGAGGCATTCTGACGCTTTTTAGATTAGATTGAGAGGATTGATATGGGGGGGAGGCGCTGGAGGGAGAGACGGAGATAGGGAGAGGGACAGAGTTGAATGGAAATAGGGAGAAGGATGGAAGAAGAGGGGGAAAGATTTAGGAATACGGATAGTATGAAGGAAGACAGGGAGCGGGGGTAAGGATAGGAGTGGATGGATGTAGGGGTAAAGAGATAAAGTGAAGGAAAATAAGGAGAAGGATGGACGAAGGGGAGATAGAAACAGAAATAAGGATAAAGTGAGTAAAAATAGGGTAATGATAGAATAAAATGAAATAAGAAGGGGTAATGAAAGAAGAGGAGAAACTGGAGATATGGGGCAGAAGGAAGGATGACACGGTTAGAGATAAGAGATGGGCATAAATATAGAAGGAATGGAAATAGGATTAGGCGTCAGTAGATAAGAGATGATAATAGATAAATGGAAAGGGAGACATTCTAATGCTTTTGAGATCAGATTTTGAGGATTGATTTTGAGCGAGGGGAAGGAGGGAGAGACGGAGATAGGAATACGGATGAAATGGAGGGAAATAGGGAGACGGAGTGATGGAGGAACGAGGGAGGAAGGAAAAAGGATAAAATGATGGAAAATAGGGAGAGGGAATAGGGATGAGTGAATGGAAAACGTGGAGAACAGAATTTAAAGAAACAGGGTGAATGAAAAGTTCGTCGAGATTTTTTTTTTTTTTTTTTTTTTTTTTTTTTTGAGATATGAGGGAAGACTGAAGGTAAAGTTGTGAGAGATGAGAGGCGGAAATAGGAGCAGTAATAAGAATGGAATGAATGATAGTAGGGAAAAGAGGAAGAGGCAGAAAGCTGACGAGGTGTAAGGGAGAGTACGAGGAGGGAGAGGTGGTGTGTCATGGGAGGAGGGATCGTCACTGGAAAGGAAGGAGAAAAATGTGACAGTATAGTCGTATGAGGGAGAGGAAGGAAGACGCTGTAAGAGGTAGGCAGGACAGGATTAAAGATAAGAGTGAATATGGAGTGAATGGAGATAGAGAGAGGATTCATACTAGCGCTCTCTAATTGCATGACCACCTGTAGGAGCGGCTCTGTCACTTTGTCTCTCACTAACGCTATTCGGACGCGAGGTGCTTCACTCCCGTTGAATTTAGCAACTTAACTGAAGCCACATCACAGCACACCAGACCACAGTACACCATTCCATCCTTTCACATCACACCATACCATCTTATCACGACACCACACAAAATAATCCTTCCACACCACATCACACAAAATCACCCTCCCACACCACACCAAACAAAATCACCTCTCATACCACACCACACCAAACAAAATCACCTCTCATACCACACCACGCAAAATCACCCTCCCACGTCGCACTACACCAAGGGCATTAATCGAAGGACCCCGAAGCTTCCACATCTAATAATTCTATCCTTGTAATACTGGACTTTGAGGTTTCTTTTGAGGAGAGGAAAGCAGGTACAGCCACAAGTAGAAATAGGGTCGGAATGGGGGAAAATATGGTGAAGGATGAAAATAACAGAAATAGAATAATTGACAGGAATAGAGGGAGTAGATAAAATAAAACGAAGAGGGATGAAGATGAGAATGAGGGAAGAAGAAAAAAGATGGAAGATAAAAGGAAGGGAGGAAAATAGATGGAGAGATAAAAGGATGGAAGGAAAAAAGATGCTGAGAGACATGGGAGGTACGTAGGACGGGATTAAAGAGAGAGAGAGAGAGAGAGAGAGAGAAGACATACTGACGCTTGCTGGAAAAGATTGTGAAGATGAGTTTGAGGGGGGAGGGGAAGAAGGGTAGCAGACGAAGACAGAAATAGGGATAGAATGAAGCAAAAAGGAGAGGGGGAAAAGGAGAGAATGGT
The DNA here is from genome assembly GCF_032717465.1 of Coenobita brevimanus. Lineage (NCBI taxonomy): Eukaryota > Metazoa > Arthropoda > Malacostraca > Decapoda > Coenobitidae > Coenobita > Coenobita brevimanus. The sequence continues at coordinate 6,335,097 of NC_137028.1, read as the reverse complement.
TGGAAAGAGGAGGTGTGAGTGGATACCTAGAGAGGTCATTATGTATAGAAGACTTTTTTTTTTAATCGATTGCCAATATGACTGTAATTTGAGGGGAAAGGCGCTGGGAGAGACGAAGGGATGTGGGAAGAGGCATAGAATGAAGGGAAATAAAGTGAAGGATAGGATGAAGGGTAATAAAGTAAGGACAGAATGAAGAAGTAGGGTGAAGGATAGAGTAAAAGGAGGTAGGGTGAAGGATAGAATGAAGTGAATAGGGTGAAGAATAGGATGAAGGGAAATAGGGTGAAGGATAGTACGAAGGGAAGTAAGGTGAAGAGTAGAATGAATGTAAGTAGGATAAAAGGGATAGCATGAAAAAGATAATGGGGATAAGGGATAGTGCAAGGACAGGGAAAACTGAGAATATGAGGGAAGAAGGAAGGAAAGAAGACGGTGTGAGAAACAAGAGATAGAAATAATTTTAGAACGATTAAAAATAAAGAGAGTGTGCAGTTAATAGATAGAATTATACAAGTAAAGAGGGGAGAAGGCAGTGTGACGCATTTCAGAGTAGGTGGAGAGAATTAAAGTGATGGGGAGGAATTCGAGAGATAGAGGGGGAGGGAGACGAAAGATAGAGGTAGGAATAGAGACAAAATGAAAGAAAATAGGTAGACGAGGGAGAGATAGACGAAGAGCAGGGTGGAAAGACGAGGTAGGAAAGTGGATAAATTTGAGAGAGAGAGAGAGAGAGAGAGAGTCGTATGAAGGAATAAAGATAAAATGAAAGGAACTAGGAAGAGTAGAGTTAGACCGAGAACAAAGAGGCGGGATAAGGTAGGAGAGAGACTGAGGGAGACTGCATGTCGTGTGGGAAGGGGTCGTTACTGAGTAGGGAAGAATAATATGGGGAGATAGGAGGGAGGAAAAATATAGGGAGATAGGAAGGAGGAAGAAATGAGGAAGAACAAGCAGGGGGAGGGAAAAGGAAGCCGTAACTAAGCAGGTGTCGTTGCTGAGTAGGGAGGTAAAAATGTGGGGAGATATGGAGGGAGAGAAAGAGAGGGAGGAATGGATATAGATAGGAAGGAAGAAGAAAAATTGGGAGAGACAGAATAGGAGAGGAAATGAGGGAGGGTGATGTGTTGTGGGAAGGGAGGGGGAGGTCGTTACTGATTAGGGAGGAGAAAAAAGTGGGTAGATTATGAGGAAGGGAGGAAGGAAGGCGCTGTGAAAGATGAGAGATAGGAATGGAAAAGAAGGGAAGGAGGGGAGGGAGGAGAGTGGGGAGGGGCAGTATGAAAGAGCTAAATGGGGCGAAAGTTATAGGCGAGAGAGAGAGAGAGAGAGAGAGAAAGACTTTTCTACTTTACGTCGTGATTTAAACATAAGTCACCAAGAGCAGAGAAGAAGCAGCACGTTCGATTAATTTTGGAAAAATTTTTATGCCTCTTCTTTTGCCTCCTCGTACCTCCTTCCCTCATATCTTCTTCCACGTCGTTTTTTATCCACTTCATCCACCTCTTCTTCCACTTCTTCCATCTCTTCATTTACTTCTTCTACTCGTATCTCTTCTTCCACCTCTTCTACTTCTTCCATCTCCTCCTCCACTTTTTCCATCTCTTCTACGTCTCTTCTTCCACTTCTTCTTTCTTTCCTTCCCACTTCGCACCCCTCCTTTATTCTCTAGAGACTCTGGTTCCCTGTGTTTCTCCTTTTGGTGAGTTTACGATACGGCACCATTTACGGAAGTCCAGGAAGGAGGCTTTTATATTATGGAAAAGATATATTTGGTGAGTAGGGCTGGAGATACTCGGTGGTGTTTGGGCCGAGAGAAAGATAAAGAAAGGTAGCCTATACTCTTTTTACTCTAACTTCACCCAGATCTTCGTCTCTTTGTGGCTTATCTCACTTAGCTTAGTGGCTTTCTATAACACTTCTTCATGACTAGCACCAAATTCAAGTGCTAGTCTATTGCCACAACTCCACATTGAAGATGGATAGATATGAATTTTAGGCCAGGTTAAAGTGAGAAGAGTATAATGGCCGTAATATAAAAAATGAGTCCGCTAATATGTATACATTTCTTTTTTTTTTACGATAATTTCTAAAGTATGTAATGATGATGGAACTTGACTGACATTTCCCCATCGTTGCTGACTACGCAATGAAACGTGGGATGCAGGCTAATCACGTCTAACATTTACAGGTGTTCCATAAATGACCTTCGAAATTCATGGCTTGCTTATTCTTTCGCGTACTCAGGTTTATTAATAAGGTCGCAATGACAAGGTGGAGGAACAGTGTAGGCGAGCATATAGCCTAAGAGACGGTAGTGAGAAATGCCTGGAGGCGTTGTAGTCAGTAAGTAGATGGCTAATATTTATAAACGTCACACACACACACACACACACACACACACACACACACACACACACACACACACACACACACACACACACACACACACACACACACACACGCACGCGCGCGCGCGCGCGCGCGCAATACTAGAAACAGTGAAATGTGAAAGGAGGGCAGACATCGCTTTGATATCTTAGTACCTGTTGTACAACGGATTCTCATCCGTATTTCTATATTTGGGAAGCGTGACTTTCCCGGTGATTCATAGGGGGTCAGCCCCTCCCCCCCACCTTAAAAATAAATATGATCAGAAATTGAGGAAAATGAGCATCTGGATTTCAACAAAACTTCTCAGGTCAGTTCGTCTGGCTATATCAAATTTTCCACCAGTATTTTTTATTGTGGTTAGCCTCCTCCAAATCATGTAGAGATTACAAAATAAGGGAACGAGGGCAGATGTTGCTTTGATATCTTAGTATGTGTAGTAGAGTGGGCTCCCATCCACTAACCACCACCACCAGTACCACTACGGCATACTGAGTGTACCCTTTCATCTATACCACCACTGCAATCATGTGGCTTTTACATCGGGATACTGGCTTTTCTTATGAAGCAGCATTGTCATTTAGTAATTCTTTAAAATCGGTGTGTATGTTGCAGTATTGGGTATGCTGTTCTCATTTTCTCTCTCTCTCTCTCTCTCTCTCTCTCTCTCTGAATGCACAAGAAGAGAGTGCACATCTGCTTAATTTTTTTAGGTCACTTCGTACAGCATGCGGCGTTAGGTAATTGGAGCCGTGTTATCATACATCAATGTGCTCTTGTTATACACCCACGTAACTTCATTACTCACGTTTTCATGTTCCTCTCCTGTATACTCAGGTTATACACATACTCTTGATATTCACACGCATTCTCTACTCATGTTATTCCCCCACATATTCGTGTTATTCACATACATATATTATTCACCTACGTGCATACACTCTTCTCGTGTTCATGTTACTCACTCATTCATGTTACTTACAGACTTCATCGTGTTATGCTTTTATTCAGTGTACCTAATTATTCACCTCCTCTTGTACTGCACCCAGGTATGTAATCATGTTATACATCAATTTCTTTACGCTTTTCACCCATGTACTTAGCAGTATTTTAATCTTGTTCTTTCCAAAGTGCACAAAAATCCTTTAAGCAGGAGAGGCCAAAGACACCCTTCACTAACCCCTCCGCTACGAGGGGATGATCATTCCAGAAGCTGGGTAAAATCGTAAATGAGCTTCAAAAATAAGTCAACCAAGGAGTCGTCGTGCGGAAGGGTGCAAGGTGTCTTACGCTAAATTAGTTCGCAAAATCAAGGAAGGGGGAGCCAGGGATCCTTCTAAGCCCACGAAAATATGACCATGCACCATCTTTTTTTTCTTCTTCTTCTTCTTTTATACGTCTAGACTGTTGTTGCGTAAGTTCAAAACTCCTCCAGTACTTTCGCCACTCAGACTTATTATTCCCTGCGGCCAACCAACCTTTTCCAGGAAGTTGTTTATGTAATGCAAAGTCGCCCCACTCTTTCTATGATTATTTTTTATGTAGAGTTAAGTAAGATGTATTGACTAAATAATGGGTTTCAGCGCGCGCGCACACACACACACACACACACACACACACACACACACACACACACACACACACACACACACACACACACACACACACACACACACACACACACACACACACACACACACACACACACACACACACACACACACACACACACACACACACACACACACTTTATATACTGTATATATATATATATATATATATATATATATATATATATATATATATATATATAATGTATATATATACATACATACACACATGCATACATACATATATACACATATATACAGTCTTACTTTCTTGCGTTTCTTTCTCAGTTTCTGGATCCTACCACACGATAATTCTTAGGTAGTAATGTTGGGATGATGATGATGATACATCGCTAGTTTTTCTACTAGCTTCTCTTTCGTATATTTCGAAATTAATAATTTCGTTTTATCCCTCTTCCTCCAAATTACTTTTCGTGTCGATATGCAGGTGACGGCAGCTTATTATAGTCAGGCTCCCCAGGATGCCGTAGAGTCGTAGACGATCGCCTGACCTTCCTAACTTGGCCTATTTAGGAACGCTGACAGTCGGGAAACACTGAAACGGAAACCAAAGCGAATTAATTCCATTTTCCAGCAATTATCCTTCCGTATTCGGTGTCCAGATGACCTGAGCTTATTTTCTTCCTTGTAAGATCAAGGAACGCCTAACAATCCCGATTTGATATGTTTTGGAACACTCGTAGGCGGGAATCATTGAAATAAAAACCTAACCTACGTATTTCTTACGGGAATCGGAAAGAAAGTATCAGGAAAAAAAGTAACAGTCAAAAAGTAACAACTTTTCCTAGGTTAGGTCAGGTTAGATTAGGTCAGGTTAGGTTAGGTTAGGTTAGATTAGGTTAGGTTAGGTTAGATTAGGTTAGGTTAGGTTAGGTTAGCTCTTTCCCTTACGTTTTTTACTGTTACTTTTTTTCCTGATACTTTCTTTCCGGGAATTATTTCTTACATCCAGCAAATTATATTCCCCTGTCAGTATGCAGAGGATCCTGCCTAGTTATTTTCCTTTGCTTAAAATAAATGAATTCCTAACAATCCCGATTCGGCATATTTAGGCAAACTTCCAGGCGAGGAACTTAGAAATCATAGCTATAGAGCTCTTTTATTCAGCAAATTATCCTTCCCTGTCAATATGCAGATGATCCGGTCTTGTTATTTTCCTCTGCCCAAGATAGATGAGGTCCCTGCTCGGCATATTTAGGCACACACGCAGGCGGGAAACTTTAGAGATAGAGGGGCCCCGACTCAATTTCACGGTTGCCGAGTGCCGCCGCTGTGTTATGGTGGCGCTGCTGTCGGCGATCATCCGCGTCGTCACGGGTGGGTGGGGGTGAGCGACGGCAGGCCCCCCGCATCCTATTATGGACGATCTGGGACTAATTAAACATAAGCCCGGCCCCTAATTGTGCCTCTCGTCGACCTGTGTGTGTGTGTGTGTGTGTGTGTGTGTGTGTGTGTGTGTGTCTCTCTCTCTCTCTCTCTCTCTCTCTCTCTCTCTCTCTCTCTCTCTCTCTCTCTCTCTCTCTCTCTTTATCTGTCTACTTTATCTACTTTACCTGTCATAATTCCACTTGGGACCGTAGTTTCATGGGACTGATTAAAATAGGTGCAATTACTTATCATGGCTCCCGTCGACCAGGGGGGGGGAGAGTTTCTACAAGGAAGTTCATTTTATTTTATTTTATTTTTAATTTGCGGTTTATCATTTATACTCTGTTATGACTGAATTTCATTGGGAGAGCTAATTTTGCAGACTTCCCCGCTGATTCCATCTTTTTCTTCACAAAGAGAAAAAGCTTCACTTCCAATCTTTCTTCTTGAAATGAACGCACCTTGATTTGGGCCGTCTGTTTGAACATCAATAAACTAGACTATTTTTGATACGGTCCAACCTGTTTTCCCCTTTTGCATTCAGTAACCCCCTCGTGGCCCTGATCGCTCTATAATTCTGTTTCACTTACTTCCAGACGCATTTATTAAGCTGAGAGTGGAGTCCAGGAACCTGCGAGTGTTAATGCTGTCACCATTACCCCTTTCATGGTCGGGACAGCTTAGATAATCTGTTCTAACTAACGACAGACGATTTAATCCAGATAGAAGTGAGTGATAAATGCCTGAGAATGTTAATATAAAGGGTAAAGGGGAAAAAAATACATGGAGACACAGAGTGTATGTGAGGCGTCATTGGTCCCCCAGACTCCATCAAGACCCTTCCCCTCGCCACTCACTTTTTACGACGCTTTTTTCGTCGATGTGTCGTATTAATCACGTCCATAATTATGATACATGACGCCAGGCGATTAATCAAAATTCTGCGCGTGATGGATTTACTATGGGTTCGCTGGTACTCCCATACACTGGCCTGGGTGTATTCTGAACATTGGCTGGGTAAATGGGTGTTGTCTTGTCTCATATGCTGCGAATTTCCTATTTTGCACTTTATTTCGGTTAGCATCGGATAGGAGTTATGCAGTGCTCAAGAGAACCCAGATATCAGATGAATTGATAACTGTCAGGATTAAGCCCTTGAACCCGAACACATACATTTTATTATATTCTAACTAACACCAGGCGATTTTATTCAGCTGAGAAGAGATGCCTAGGGATGAAGAGGTTAGGTAAAATCTCCATGAACCCCTTTTACCCCGAAGACGTGATTTCTGTTTTATTCTAACTAATGCCAGACGGTTTTATGCAGCCGGGGAGAGACCCTCAAGATGCCAGTAACAGCCTCCATTAATCTGGGAACACTGTGGGTAATGGCTGGTGTCCTTAACTTACTCCCCGCCATTAATCACCCTTCATTTTTCTTAACTATGTAAATCTCTTTTTACCCCATACACCACGGTGCCCTCATTTGGCACTGTAACACCAGGCGATTATGTTGAGCGGAGGAGAGTCCCTTGGTGCTGAAAGGATTAATAGAAGTTTTGTCTAACCCCTGCAGTTCTGATAGTGTCCCCTGAGCTGAAACAGTCATCATCCTGCGGCGATTAACCCCCAGGACGAAGACAATCGACAGACGGCAGCAAGAATTAAAATATTTAAAAAAATTCTGGTGCTGAAATTGTTAATCTGAGGGATGAGTGGGTAATGGGGTGTTATCACTACCCTACTCCCGGCCGTGAATCACGGTAATTACTCTTAATTATATGAGTCCGCAGATTAATAGCCTGGCTTACACAGGACATATTTTTGCATTCATAAGGCGTTGGTTGGTGTTGACGAGGGAAGAAACAGTCATTGTGGCTTCAGCAGTCGTACAGATTATTAACCCTTTCACTTCGAGGACGTACCTTGTATACTGTTCTGCTGACGACGGAAGATACCTCAGATTGAAAGAGTTTATCACTCCAGTAGGGTTACTTTTTGGTACATTTCAGCTAACGCCAATCTTTTGTTGAGCTTAGTTGGGGAAAGAGTTAACTCCTCGCCATTGTCACGTTTTTTCTCTTTCGTTCTGACTAACACCATTTCATTATACGAGCTTAGAAGAGACCCTTCTATTTTAAGGGTTTTACGCAATCAGTCTGGGGGCCTTTTTCTATCTATGCCTCTTGATGTCAGACGATTTTTACAACTTAATCCAGACAACCACACATGTGAGTAGTAATATCTATCAGTCAGTCAGTCCGACAATCATCAAGATAAAAGAGTTTCCAATCCCTTATCTGCCTTCTCCGTAAAAACTTCATCCATTCAGCACGATCTCTTGTTAGTTTCCTAGCCTTATTAACCTCCATATCTCACTTCTCATAAGCATAATTACCATGTTAATACTCCTTTTGGGTTTTCTCGTCTCCTTCCACCTTCAGACTCGCTCACATACAACCTTTTTCACCACCCTATTTAAATCCATTCTCTCCATATGATCATACCATATCGCCATAGTGTAGTTATTAGAGATAGTCACATTTATAAATAACATGTTCTCAAACTAACATAAAGGAAAAAATTATATTCAACATCAACTCGTATCAAACATCCAGCGGTTGAAAATTGAGTTCACCATATACTTTCTGCTAAATGATTAACTGAAATGCTCACAACAGAATTTAAACATATTCTTATCAACACCCGTAGCAGTGAAGACATACTCCTAACTAAGGGGCAAATTACTATCATCTCTCTTACCAAACTACACCCAATGAAGTTCAACAAGTTAGCACACCGTAGACGTCCTCTCCTTCCCCCGAACTGACAGTATCGGGGCCCTCCTGTACCAGCGAGTGACACTATCCTCCTGCCTTGCCGATACCGCCATATTGACACGTAAAATGGCACACGGACTGCAAGGACAATGCTGTCGATTTGCCCAAGTGCTGGAACCTCCCCCCCCAACCCTACCTTCCTCCTCTCCTACACACACACACACACACACACACACACACACACACACACACACACACACACACACACACACACGATGCATGCACACAATCATTCTCTCTCTCTCTCTCTCTCATATATAACACAACCGATTATATTACCCCTTTTCTTTCTATTTTTACGACCTCAAGAATTGTACATAAACGCCATTGGTTCTTGACACGGGCCAATAAAATCTTCCCTTCTCCGTGACACGAGAGAGAGAGAGAGAGAGAGAGAGGGAAGGGAAGGGGACAGTATACTTATTTGTGTAGGAGGCACTCTGTCTCTCAAGCTTTTCACTGCCTTTTCCTTAATATTACTCGTATACTACACACGCTACAGAAAGAATGCTAAAGGTTGATGCTACGTTCTTTCAGGTAAATTTGGCCCTGATTGTAAGTCCGAATCCAATCGAGGCAGACATTCAATTCGGTACTGGGTAGGGATTAGGATTATGTTCACCGCTTGTTGGTTCAGACTTAATAACATATACAGACTTTAGCACACAGAAGTTTAACATTACAGCACGTCAGCTTTCACGTGAATTGCGGTCACTACGAACACTCCTTCCAGATTTGTACGTGATCAGTATGAGGGAGGATGCAATCTGGCCATCACGCTTTTTATGAGATGTCCAGGTTCTGCAATGTACTTATATTGAATGCAAAAGATACAGATCACCTGTCGATGTTATTCATCTAAGAGATACTTGTCAAAGAGAGATCAGAAACCGTACTTAATAATCTCTTCTGTGCGACAACGTCACTATATATTAAATCCTTACTAACGCCAAATTTTTATACATACTTTAAGGTAGACTTTTCGAAATGAAGGAGTTACAAAGCTCTTTCTTATTGTAATTATCCTCCTCAACATCCTCTTGGTCTGCATATATGTAAAGTTCGAAATTCAAACATCCCGTATGCAAAATTACCGATTTGTTCATTACTTTCTTTTCGAAAATACGCCGTTGGAGTAAACATCCACCAACATGCGAGGAAAAATTACCACTGAGCCTTCCAAGCCCACGAGAATACCTCCCCCCTTTCCAGCCCCCCATCCGCCCCTCTATACTGGAACTCATATATCGAAAAAGGACGCTCTGAGATTGTTTTCTCTCATCCAAAAAATAGTGACGAGTGACATAAAAGCAATAAAAGCAGTCAGTAGTGCTGGGTTTGTGTGTAGGAGAGAGAGAGAGAGAGAGAGAGAGATGAATGAATGAGTGACATTGACAGACACACAAACAGACAGTGAAAGATAATGCGGGATAATAGTGGGTTCGTGCGGGCGCGCGGGCGTGTGTGTGTGTGTGTGTGTGTGTGTGTGTGTGTGTGTGTATGTGTGTGTGTGTGTGCGTGTGAAAGAGAGAGAGAGAGAGGGGGGGGAGATACAGACAGACAGACAGACAGACAGAATGACAAATAGACATACAATGAAAGATAGTATGGGATATGTGTGTGTGTGTGTGTGTGTGTGTGTGTGTGTGTGTGTGTAAGAGAGAGTGGGGGGTGGGGAGAAGGTCAGGTGTAGTGTGAGTGAGTAATGACTGATGTGTGTGTGTGTGTGTGTGTGTGTGTGTGTGTGTGTGTGTGTGTGTGTAAGAGCGACACGTGTACAAATGAGAATCTGATGTGCGTGCAAATGCAAATGAGCAATGGTACGTTGTGTAGTATTGTTGGGGAGTTAGTAAAGGAGAACAGTCCACAGGCAAACCAGGGGGGAGGTTTGTATGTCAGGTATCTGTGTGCTGTTGTATGTCTAACTCTGTATATAGATGTTTTGCATCGGTATGGATAAATACTTGTGTGTAAGCCTCCAAATTAGTGTATTTAGTGAACAGCATATATACTGTACATGTTCGTACTGTATTAAATTACAAAAGTTAAAAGGTGGTTACGTAGATGCATGGTAATATAACAAAGCAGGCACGTGCACTATATCCAGCCGGATATGGAATTGTTTGTGAGGATTAGATGAGAAAAAAAGAGGTCAGGCAGAAATGAGCTTTATTCCCGACTTGTTTCGCTCATGGATTTTTCGGGGAAATTAAAGCTCAAGGAACGCACTGAACTTGTGTAGAGGAAGCGTGAATCATTTCTTGACATGGTTTTTGTTTAGGCAAATAGACAGGAAAGTTTGTGTGAAAGATGAACATTTGGCCACATGAATGAATGAATATGTCTGATAAAGAACAAGATTGTGAAAGATTGATTATAGAGATGGCACAAATTATGTGTGTATTAGATAGAGAGATGGACAGAAAGATTGATAGATAGATAATAGAGAGAGTATCTTTGACATTGTGTGTGTGTGTGTGTGTGTGTGTGTGTGTGTGTGTGTGTGTGTGTGTGTGTGTGTGTATTTATATATGCATGTGTGCGTGTGTATGTACGCCTGTGTATGTGCGTGTGTGTGTGTGGCATGGGAAACGTGTATTTTCCCTCCCCCTGTGTTCATTTTTTGGCGTTACCTTGTTAGTCTAATATTTCCCTAAACTTCCCTAATTAATTGCTTTTTTTCTTTCCTGTGGGGGAGCCGAGACTAATTAATGGAGTTCCCTACATTGACACCTCTCTCTGTTTTCTCTGCTCGCTCTCTTTCTCTCTCTTTCTTGCTTTCTTTCTTTCTTTCCGACTCGATGATTCTCTCTCTCTCTCTCTCTCTTTCTTGCTTTCTTTCTTTCTTTCCGACTCAATGATTCTCTCTCTCTCTCTCTCTCTCTCTCTCTCTCTCTCTCTCTCTCTCTCTCTCTCTCTCATTTCTGTCTTTTCCACCACGCTCTGTCTTCTACACTCTTCCTTACTTCTCTCCCCCTACCTTTCCTTTCCCTTCCACTTCCACTTTGCAAATATGTCTATAGTAATCTTAATAAAATGTGTGACGGCAGCAAGAGGTAAATAAGACGTCATCGTCCTGAAGGGGTTAAGCTCAATAAGAACCTTTCATCATATAGTATACTTTATTATATTTTATTCATGCCACTTCTAGACGATCTTATTCAGCATAGTAGAACCCCCTGGTATACTCTGTTCACCTTGGCCTAAAATTGTCATCTCTCCATCGCGAATGCTTAGCTGTAAGAGAGGATTAGAACTGGAGTATGGTGCTAGTCACGAAGAAGTACTATGGAAAGGATGTAGAACCATAATATTTTCTTATTCTGCCACTGAGCTACAGGAAATAAGCTGCAAACGAACGAAAATCAGAGCCATGTTAAAGTGAATAAACTATGGTGAAGGGGTTAATCAAGGGGTCTAAACCTTAAGAAGAAACAAACTCTCCTAGGTTACATAAAATTTCTGAGTAAAATCTTCTGGATATAGCAATATTAAAAGGAGAAATACCCTCTAGTAGTCACAGTGTTAAAGGCATTACAAGGAAGGATATATTGGTAACCCACGAGATTACGACAGTTGTGGTGAAGAAAAGGGAAGATAAAGAAGGGGTTAAGTATGTGTAGGTGAGGCATGGTGAGTGTGGGATATGAAAGGAAGGAAGGAAGGAAGGAAGGAAAGTAGGATCACTAGAGTAAATAAAAGGAAGAATGAAGAAAGGGGGTTTAGTATTAGGAGGCAAGGCATGGTGAATTGTTGTGAGGTAGAAAGAAAATACAACACTAAAAGTAAAGTAAAAGGAAGCATAAAGAAAAGAGGTTAAACATGAGGAGGAGAATCATTATGAGTGAGGAAAATGAGAGGAAAAAGTAAGGATAAAGGTTGTTGGGCACGCGAGGTATTACGAGGTGAGAGAGGAGAATGAACTCATAAGGGATAAGGTGTGTGCTGCAGAAGAGAGAGAGAGAGAGAGAGAGAGAGAGAGAGAGAGAGTTTTCCTGCTTCCATGTATAACTGTCTGCCGGAAACCAAAACCTTGATAGTTACAGAATGCTATTTTTTTTTATTTGTGTTTTTGGGGTGGGGCAGGTGAGTAAAGCCGTCTGAATGTCGCCAAATTGTCCTTACAGTGAGTCTGAATGGAAGAGATGAGAAATGAGATTGTTCTGGGAAAGGAAAGAGAAGAAAAAGAGAGAGAGACACGTGAGAGTGGAGTGGAGTGGAGGGGGAAGAGGAACATAGTGAGTTTCCGCAAATTGAACACCTGAGAACAGTGTCCAGAATGTGTTCCCCTGCCCCCCACCCTTCGCCCTCCTCACCCCACTTCTCCCTCCCTTCCCCTGGGTCTCTTCCCTTCCTTACCTCTCCCTCTCTTTCTCTCCTCTCCCCATCCCCTATGCCCCACACCTACCCTCAGTCGCTTGTCCTCCTCTTCATTCCCAACCCCTCTGTTTCTCTCCCCTCCCCTCTTTGTCCCTCCCTTCAGTTTTATCTTTTCTTCCTTTCATTTCCTCCCCCTCTCCCTTTCCTTCTCACTCTGTTTCTCCCCTTTTCCTCCCTCCTACGTGTCACTTCACATGTCTTTTCACCGCTTCTTATCTTTGTTTTCTTTTACTCCCCTCCTTCTGTCGCCTTTTCCACTCTCCTTCTCTCAGAGATAAGAAGAGAGAGAGAGAGAGAGAGAGAGAGAGAGAGAGAGAGAGAGACAGAGAGAGAGAGAGAGAGAGAGCTTTCTTCTCTCAGCTTGCTCATTAATTGTTTTCGATTACTTCCCCCATACGTCATTTTTCTCTCCCTTCTTTGGGCCCCTTCATCCCATTTTTCCATCCCTCTTAGAGCCATCCCATTCTTTTCTCCCTCATTACCCTTCCTACCTCCCTCCTCACTCTTTCTCCCTCCTGACCCCCCCCTTTATCCCTTTCTCCACCTCTCCTTTCTGTTTACCTCCTGCCCTTCTTCTATCTCCCTCCTCACTCTTTCTCCGTGCCTTTCCTCTCTCCCTTTCTCCACCCCTCCTTTCTGTCTCCCTCCTGCCTTTCCTCTGTCTCCCTTCTGTGTTCTGTCTCCCTTCCTCTCTCCTACTTTGTTTTTCCTGCTCCCTCCCTTTCATGCCTTTATTCCTTTCATCCCTTCACTCTTCTTCCATCTTTTTCCCTTGTTCTTTCTCTCCTACTTCATTTATGTACCTTCCTTTTCATCTTCCCCTTTCCCTTCCCTTCAAGTATTTCGTCTCTACTTTCCATTTTTCCGTCCCTTTCCTTCCCTTCCCTCTTTCGGTTACCCTTACTCTCTCCCTCCCACCCTCCCTCCCTTCGTCCCTCCCTCAGTTCCCCTTCACCTCCCAGCCTCTCTCCCTCCCTTCTTTCCACTGTTTCTCCCTCCATTTTTTCGTTCCATTCCTATCTTTTTTCTCTCCTCCCTTTTCCAGGTTTCTTTTCCTTTCTCTTTCTCTCTCTTCCTCGCCCCCTTCAGTTTCCCTCTCATTTCATTCCCTCCTTCCATTCCTCTTTGTCCCTCCCTAACTCCATTCCCCTCTTCTTTCCCATTCGCCCTCCATTAACCTCTTCTCTTCCTCTCTCCCTGCGTTTCATTATTCCCCTTTTCTTCCTTCATTTCCCAGTCACTCGCTCCTCTCCTCTTTCCTCTACCTGTTCTCTCCTTCCTTCCTCTCCTTGCTGTTCCCTCTTCTCTCCCTTGCTCCCTCATTCCCATTTTCGTTCCTGCCCTGCTTCCCTCCCTCCCTCCCTCCCTCCCTCTCTCTTCTCCCCTTGGCAGGTTGTGATATGTGTTGTCAAGATTAATTAAATGTTTTGTGTACACCTGTGAAGGAGGAGCAGCTGCCCCCGTGATCAGTCACTGCCCACTTGATCACCTGCCTGCCTCCAACCCCCATCCCTCCCTCTTCTACACCTTTCCTCCCTCCTCCATCTCTCCTCCACTTCCTTCCTGCCCCTTCCCTCCCTCTCTCCTCCCCTTTCACCTTTGCCCCTGTCTTGCCTCTTTCCTCCCACTTTTTTTTTTCGTGTTGCTTTTTTTTTCTTCTGTTCCTTTTACCTCTCTCCTCTCATCCTTACATCCCCAGATTCCTACTTAAGTCCTCGTTACTCTCTATTCCTTCTTTTTAACCACCTCTCCCTTCCTCCCTGCCCTTCCCCCCCTCCAGCTTTCCTTCCCACCTTTCCCCATATCCCCCAGTCCTCCTGTATTTTCCGTACTTTCTTTTCTTTTTCACCTGCCGGCCTTATCTCCCATCTCCACCCCATCCCTCCCCTCACCTCTCCACTTTTCTCCCCATCCTAGCCACCCTTTTTCCCCTTTCCGTTCCCCTGTTTCCCTAGTTCATCGTGTTATTCCCTTCCCCTCTTTTCCCTCATGTTCACCTACCTGCCATCCTAAACACCCACCCTTTCTCTCTGTCCCCTCTTACACTTTCCTTTTTTACCCTCTCACCTGTTTTTTTTTTTCTCTCCCCTCTTTCCTGTACATCCCTCTCCACTGCCCTCTTATTTACGTGCTTGCCTGCTTCAGCCTCTTTCCTCCTCTTTTTCTCCTCTCCTCCCCCTGTTTTCCTTCCCCTCACCCTCTTTTCCCTCCCCTCCCTCACCATCACTCTTTCCCCTCCTTCCAGCATCTCTTTTATTTCTCCTTACGTTCCCTCTTGTTTGCCTCGACCCCCTTACCCCTCCCCTTCTCCACCGCTGCATTTCTCATTACCCACCCCTTTCCTCTATTTTCATCTCGTTCATCAGCTTGCTTCAACCCTTCCCCTCTTTGCCCAAATCTCTTCTTCCCCTCTCACCTCTTCTCCCCTCTCATCTTCTCGCCTCTCTTCTTCATTCCTCGCCCTCTTCTCCCTCCTCTTCTTGTCCTCCCTCACCTATCTATCCCCGTCTCATTTACCTGTCTGCTTCAATCTACCTCCCCCTCCTTCCCGTCCCTCTCCTCCCTCTTTTTCACATTTCTCATCCTCTTCCCACTCCTCCCCATCTCTCCTCTTCATCTCCCCCAGTTCCCCTTCATTTTCCCAAACTTTCATTTCCTTATTACTCATCTGCTAGCGAGAAAGTGTATAATAACGTAGTGTGTAATGGCGTCTTTGTAGTTTATTACCTACGCCAAGTAGGTTATTTTTTTTGCCACCGTTGGCTTGTTTGTTTGTTTGAAGGAATACTCAAAAAGTTATGAACGGATTTTGCTGAAATTTTTGGAAGGGGTGGGGCATGGCCCAAGGAACAATCCGTTAGATTTTGGAGGTGATCCGGATCATCATTCGGATCCATGAATTTTTTTTTTGTTTATCCACATGATATCTCCAAAAGTTCACAGTGAATTTCAATGGAATTTTGTGGACGGGAGGGCCATGGGCCGAGAAAGAATTGATTAAATTTGGGGGCGGATCCGATTCCGGATCCGGATCCTGCTGTGACATTGGCGGAGGTATGCTCTCAGTCCTTTCAAGCTCATGCTAAAATCATTCTTTTCAGCTTAAAGAACTTCCTAGTTGAAATAAAATGTATCTAACCCGTCCAGTTCGAAAATTCTCTCCTAATCTGAATGCCGTCCTCTTGGTGGTGAAGTAAAATGAAATTCACGTCATCGCACTGGAAAGACTAAATGATTGACTGCTAGGATATCTCTCAGTTAAAAAGTGATGTCACAGAGTCAATTGATTTTTAGTGAACTTTGTGACATCACTTAATAGTTTAACTGAATATAAATGAATCCATATCAGCACAGAGGCAGTATCTCCACAGTTTACCCACGCCTGTCTTGTTATCTGACGTTCGCCATTCAGCTTAACCCAATTTTTCCCCATCTCCAGTATATTGTATTATCTTGTTGTCTCCTTTCTATTGTATTTTCAAAACTTCATATCTACCCACACATTCCATTTCTTCTTTTTACTCATGCGTTTTTTTATGTTCGTAATTTTGCCCACTGCTATTACTTTTTCATAGTACTGCCCTCTTCAATTTAATAATTTATGAGGTCTCTGCCTTTATGTATATGAGAGAGAGAGAGAGAGAGAGAGAGAGTGTGTGTGTGTTATGTGTTTATCTGTCTCGCTGTCGGTCTGTCTCTGTTTGTCTGTGTTGCGTTTGTGTGTGTGCATGTCTGTGTGTGTAATAATAAACAGTGATAAACGGTTTATTGTGTGTGTGTGTGTGTGTGTGTGTGTGTGTGTGTGTGTGTGTGTGTGTGTGTGTGTGTGTGTGTGTGTGTGTGCCAGTGTGCGAGTCCGTGTATTTATTTAATTCATATTTTTTCCCTCTGTCCCTCCATACTTACTCTCTACTTCTCCATCCTACTCCGCATACACCTCGCTCCCCGTACAATCTCTACAACCAACTTTCCTTTTCACCTTACTCCCAACACACTCTCTCTCTCTCTCTCTCTCTCTCTCTCTCTCTCTCTCTCTCTCATTCTTATGTCTCATTCCCTTCCTATATATTCTTACTTTTTTCCCTGTCTGTATTCTTATACATGTATTTCTAACTTTATCTCCATGAGTATTTTGGTTTTCCTTTCTTTTCCTTTATGTCCGTTTCTCTTCCTCTCTCCGTCTTTCGTCGTATTACCTTCCTGTCTGTGCCTAAGTCTGTTTCTTTTTCTCTATATCCTTACCTCTGTTTCCCTTCCTGCTTTGCTGCTTTTGTCTTTGATTCATAAAATTGTTACGTCAATTATAATTTACCTAATGACAAGTGACTTAAAATAAAAACCTGTTGCTGTTTGCCTTCCTCTGTCTTCTTTATTTACTTTCTGTCTCTAAGTTTTAATATTTCCATCCGTCACCTCATCCCCTCCACTTCCCTCTTTCCATCACCCTCCCTCTCCCCTCAAGTCTTTCCTTTCATCCTTATCTTTTTTCCTTCAGTATTTCTCTTTATCCCCATTTCCCCATCATTTCTTTCCCTACCTCTTGTTTTCTTACTCTCCAGTTTTCTCCATCACTCTCATTACCCCTCTCTCCTTCCTCATCTACCCTCTTCCCACCTCCAGTTTTAATTCTTGTCTTCCTCCGCTCCTCCCTTCTTTCTCTCCCTCTTCATCTCATTTCCTCCAGTTCCATCTTTCCCTCTCCATATCCCTCCGTCCTGTCTGCCTCCTTTCTTTCCTCTCTCGTCCTCCCTTTCCATCTCATTCTGTCTCCTTCCCTCAGATTTCTACCTTCACTTCTTCCCTGCCTTCGCACTTTTCTTCTCTGCATCCTTCATCCAATTCTCCACCTTCATCTTTTCCTTCTCTCTCCCTTTTCTTCTCTACCCCCTCCCTCCAGTTTTTCCCTTCACTTTTTCACCCTTTCACCCTTTTTCTTCTCTACCTCTTTCCTCCAATTTTCCACCTCCACTCCCTATCTCTCCCTTTCTTCTCAGTCTCCCTTCAATTTTCCACCTCCACTCCCTGCCTCTTACTCCCTTTTCTTCTATGCCTCCAATTTTCCACCTTCCCTCTCCCTTTCCCGACACCCTCTACCCTTAATACATGGGAGTGAGAAATGTAATCAGGTAGAGTGAGAGTTTGGGGTCCTGAGATGAGGGAGAGAGAGCAAGGTGGTCGCCGTGGCACAAACTCCCGCACGTCTAATGTCACATTGTGGGAAGGCAAGGAGAGGGAGGAGGCCGAGATGGAGGGAGTGGAGAGAGAGGGCAGGAAGACTGAAAAGGGATGGTAGAAGGTGGGAAGAGACTTGAGAGAGAGAGAGAGAAATACGAGACCTTGAACATAAAAGTACGGTATAGTCAACAACAAAGAAACATATCGACATCCTTGCTGTTCTTAACATTTTGAAATACAGGTCGAGCTTGTTTGAAATATAGTAGTATATATCCGTTTCTGTAACCTTGTAACACATTACGCTTTGTCACTCATTGAAGTTAATAAATTGACATCAATCTGTATTTTTTATGTCACAGAAAAATATAGGTTGGTCCCTTTCTCAAGTATCATAATTCTCATGTGTTGCCAGGACGGCTGTGACAGCTTTACCACTGTCTGCCGTGCATCATTTTCTGTGCTCCATTTCACCGAGTCTGGTACCATCAGTGATGTCCTCGTCACCTGTAGCATTGATTAAGGTTCTCAGTACTGAATATACCTTTTCGTATTGCCTTTATATATTGGTTCTCAGGGTAAAACATAGAGGTTTACCTAGTGCAGAGGATTTTCATCAACACTACAGGCATTGAGGACATCAGTGATGGTGCCAAACTTGGTGAAATGGAGTATAGTTCTCCTCACCTTTTCTGCTTTCTAATGTCTGCCTTTTTACGGCCAGTGATTGCTTGGTTGATAATTCACAAAGCACCCAGAATTTCTGCATTACCCCTACCTCAGCGTGTCGTCGCCTCAACACATCTACACTGTCATCTCCAGCGTCACCTGCACCAGCATCGCCACCCCACCACTGTCAAAAGCCAGAGTCAGCACCATCTCAGACACTTATACAATCAGCTACACCACCATCACCATTATCACCACGCTACCCCTCCCCTAACACCACCAGTATCACACTACCACCATCAGAACAACACAACACAACGCTACAGGGCGAGAGACATCAGTTTAGTTTGTTGTTGCATGGGGCAGATCAGAACTAAAGTCAACACAAAGCATGGTGGGTGTTGCATAGGTGGCTATTAGATTGCAAGTAGCATTTCGAACGTGAATGTGAGTAGCCTATTAGTGTTGAGAGATAAGTTAAATGTCATTACATCATCATCATCATCTTAAACCTGTTGTGACTGAGGAAAGACCTTACTCAATTGTAAAATAATATACATTTATTTCGCTTGGGATAAACTTGCTGCACCTAGATCTTTCCCCTTTATAGAACAGTTCTGTGTTGGCAGCAGGGAAATCAAGGAGTGGGCCTTTATGATGTATATACTCTTAAAATAAACTAGCCCCGATGCCCTCATACACTTCTCAGACGCCTGATTGTCTAGTGGGTTTCAGTCAGAGGAGGGGTTGGGGTTTAGTGATGCATTGCAGTTCAGGGACAATCAACCTCTCCCTCTCGTCTTGCTTGTCTAGAGTTTGTGGCCTAACCCCGGGTCCCTACGCTCCTGATGAGGGGAAGAACTAGATTGGATTATGTATGGATAGATAAAATGTAAATGTAGCCATGGTACAGAAATGGTGAATATATAAGTGGTGAACAAGTGAAGCCACAGCATCTCACACAGCTGCCCGCCTGTCTGCCTGCGCTGACTCACTCAAACACACCGAGTTTTGCTTTATCACCTCCTGGTAATGCTGGTGAGTCACGGGGGTTAGTCAGCCACGGCAACCAATCTTTTAGAATTTAAGGTCAGTTCGTTAACACACACACACACACACACACACACACACACACACACACACACACACACACACACACACACACACACACACACACACACACACACACACACACACACACACACACACACACACACACACACGAGTCGTGCTTCCTTCAGATGACTGAATGCTGAATAAAAGGCCAAATGGTTTCCTGTGATCCAGAGACCGTATAGTTGTACGTTGGATGGTAATCATATAGCTAACAAATGGAAGTCTAGTCATCTGGCTAGTCAAAATCATTCATTTGGGTGTAAGTCCAAGGGAGGCGGGGGGTTATTCCTCATATAACGCGGCAAAGGGGCGAGAGACTGGTTACTCTCATCTTAAATATCTGGACTGAAGAGCCAAGCCCCCCAGGGTCTTATGCTTCTGAAGGAATATTAAAGAATTACGGTAGGTGATGGATGGTTTGAAAGGGGCCTGTGTAGTTTGTTCCACTTTAGTTAACCCCTTGAATCCGCTTACTTTACTTTGTTCTTATTATCCTCAGACGATTTTTTCTCGCCATTTATGAGACCAGGTGGAGTCAGATGTGGCGTCGGTTAACATTTACGGTATTGGAGGTTTTCCGTAACAGATTAAATCGTCTACAGGGAGGAAGAAAAGAAAAGAAGTCACTGTAGCATAGGGGTTAAGGGGAAGCCAGTGACTAATCAAGGAAAGGATTCACAAACTCGCGATCGATTTCCTTTCGTAACTTCGGTTTTGCAGTAATAGTAAGTGGTAGTATTGTGCACTGTCCTGTCCTTGTCCTTCGTTCACAAACAGATGCAGCCTTCGATAATAAGGAGAAAATATGATTAAAAAGTAATTAAAACGACGTCGGTTCAATATTTAGTTACCGCAAAGTGAGGTCGTGATCAAAGTATTCCGTGTAGTGATAAAACGTAACCATATTATACCGAATAAAGTGAAGATATAACCAAACAGCACTGTGCAGAGTGGAGGCGACACCCAGGAATACTGTGCGTCATGTTATACTGCGGCAGTAAACAGCGCCCCCACATTAGACTGATGCCGTCAAATACATCAATAGCTTTCACTGCACATCAACCTTCTGAGCACCTTCCCCCCCACCTCGTCCACTTTCCTCCCTCTCCCTCATCTTTCCTCTACCCCTCTCTCCTCCCTTCCCCTCCACCCCCTTTTCTCTTTTCTCCTCCGTGTACCCCCTTCCCCCTTCCTCTCTGCCTACTCCCTCTCCACCCCTCTCTTGCCATTTCTCAGCCTAGCACCCATATCCTGTACTCCTATCTCCTCATTTTCCCTTCCTTCTATCTATCTGTACCCTACCCCATTCCTTTACCTTCTTTTCCCCCATTCCCCCTTATTCCCCATCCCTTCCTCCCCTTCCCTTCCACCCCCTACTCCAACAGTAACACCCGCTCTACAGTCGGTCATCACGATAGACAAGCACCCCGCCCTTATGGCCTTAGTAATGGCCAAGGGCGGGGGTGAGAGTGTGATGTGCCAAGCCTCATCGCACACCCACTCCATCCTTATTTCTCACTTTCCTTCCTCCTTCTTTATATCTATATCATCATCCAATCCCGTTTAACCGCACCAGAAGCGTAGGGGCCTGGGGCTAGGCTACTCGCTCTCGACAAATAGGAATGTGACCAGCCTAACTATTCCCTGAGTGACATTATGTGGACAATAAACCCCAGCCATCTTTTCAATGCAAAGACTTACGGGCCCCATTTAGCTGATGCACAATAACTCACTAGGCCACCAGGCGTCGTGTGGCTATATGGTTACTACCCAATACAGTAAATTGTTTTCAGGGTTACAAGAACCCTTTTAGCTTGTCACCCAAAGGTAGCAGAACATCGGGTAAGTGGCTGGGCACACCATCCGTAAAAAGAGAAATGTGCAGATGGTTAGGTCTATGTTGAAGAGCCATGATTCCGGGGACATGAATGGTGGTACGATGTGTAACCCATTTCGCTGGACATGTTGATAGGTCTCTTTCTGTTGTTTTTTCCTTGCTTTCTGTCCCCCTCTTCGATCTGTCATTAGCTGGGGAAAAGAGGTCATGATGCTGATCATAATGATATCTCCCTTTGTTTCTTTTCACGCGGCACTGCATCTGTGTATCTAGATGTAGACCTACTGCTGCGGGTGCTTCTCGTAGGGGAAGATTGAGACTTGGTAAATACTGATTGTCTGCCATAATGTCCCAGGAACAGTCGATAGGCCTAAAACCTAAGCCTTCCCCTCCCTCCTTATGGCTCCGCCGCTGATATCGATGGCGAAAAATGCCCCACTTTATGGCGGGGATCTCCATAGCCGCGCCGCACCCGTCAATTGATATGGTGAAGGACGGATCTTTATCGCAACATATCTTCTTGATTTTCGGGTCCCCGCTGCCCGTAAAGTTGCCCCCCTGAGTGGTATATTCCTGGTGAGACTGAACGCCGGCCAATAAATATTTACTGCCGGCCTAGTAACCTATCCCCAAGGGGTGACGGATGCTTCGAGTCAGGTCATGGCAGGTCAGCAGGGGTTATGGGGTACAGATAAGGTCCATCGCAGGACATTATAATTTGTATACCCAGGTGTGACTACCTTGTTTCTAGCGGCATACCACTGGATTACCAGAACCCTGCCGTGCATAATAGCATATGGACGCTGTAATTTAGTGACGAGACCACCATTGCTTTTCACATAGAAGAGGACCATAGTTAAATGTGAAGAGACCAAGCCTGCCAGTTGTGAAGATTATAGGTCACCCCCTCCAGCCAGATATGTCACAGCATATGGACACCTTATGTCAGTAAGAGAGCCACGTTGGCTTCTCAACTGTGCACGCACAGTAGGCCGTGTGAAAAAGACAATGTCCATCGATTTTCACAGCTCAGGCTCTATATATACCACATCAGAGTCTGTTGGTAGCTACCTCTTGGCTTTGTGTAGTCTCTACTGAATAAAATCGTAAGGAAGTTACGAGAATTAAATACCTACTTAAAGTTTTGTCATTCCAGTGATTTTTTTTTCGGGGAGGGGGGCCTTCTATGCTAAATAAATCCTAAAGAGTTAACTAGGATAGTACACATAAGTTCCTCCGATGCAATGAAAGTTATTTATTTATTTATTTATTTATTTGTTTATTTCATGAAAGGGATTTTCTTTACTGAATTAAATCGTCCGAAGTGTTGAGTAGGCTACATCCTCTCTGTATCTAAAGCATTAAGAATATGTCGCCATTAACCCCTGTGATGGCCGAAATACCTCTAGCATTCTCCTCCACAGAGCGTCAGACGATCTTATTCAGCTGAGATTGTCACTGGAGCCTGAGAGTTTTAATACACTCACCATTATTCCCATTATTCGTCTCATGGTCAGGGCAACTTGAGTATTTTATTCTAGTTAACGCTTGATTTTTTTTTAACTTGACTCATTTAAAGGAACCTGAGAATCTTAACGTGTTATAATCAAATCAGTCGCGAGAGACGTTGTGTTATGAAACCATCTATGCAAACGAGAGTACGTCCTGTGATCTCCGAGTCCACGCTGCAGTAATAATTTCCAGCGTCAGTATATGCTGAGTAAGCTGAGTATAGCCATGGTGCACTTTATTACTGCTTAATGTGCTAATGCCGAGTGTGCTGTCTCTACTCAGTAACAACCCCTCTTCCCACGACACACCACCACCCTCTCTTACGCTGCCTCACTGTATTCCTCCACTCAGTAACAAAGCAGCCTCCAATGTCAGTACCTTGTTTCTGTCCTTTCTCAGTAACGACCCTTCTTCTCAGGACCGGTATTCATATCGGGTGTGGAGACTCCCTAGCACCTTCCTTAGCGTTTTATTTCTGGATATGGCTGGTTCATATTCTTTTGTACGTTATTTAAGCAGAGTATGGCGACATAGGAACGATTTATGTAACACAGAATTGGACAGTAAGGTGTAATAAGCAGAATAAATCGCTTAGGAAAGGGTGTTAGGGAGCTTCCTCAACCGACGAAAATACGGGCCCACTCCACACACATCCACCCTACCCAGAATTCTTCGGCAGCCCCCCCTCCTCTCTCTCTCTCTCTCTCTCTCTCTCTCTCTCTCTCTCTCTCACGCGGCAATGGTAAAACAACATCCAACGCCAGTACTACGCTGAGTGCAATCATGGCGTGTTTTATCACTGCGTCACGTGCTAATGCGGTGTTAGAGGCCTTAATAAGAGGAAGTAAAAACGGGGTATGCTAATGTAGTAGACTCCAAACTCGTGCTAGAGAAGATGGGGATGAGGGACGTGGCTTACAGTGCTTTGGATTCTAGTTCGTTATCTAGTGTCATCATCATCATCATCATCATCATCATCATCATCATCATCATCATTATCACAGTTACAGTTCATCATCATCGTCATCTTCACAGTTACTATTCGTCATCATCTTCATCATCATCATCATCATCATCATCATCTGTATATGAAGCAAACTATAAAAAAATAAAAAAATATGATGTTAGTAGGTGGTTTGGAGAATAAGTGGATAAGGAAGAGGTGCTAGGGAGCTTTCTAACCCGTCGAGAATGCCAGCCCATGTATTGTCTTCAAATTTTTACACCTGCCTACACGATCAGATAATTTGCTTTAAAATATGGGTCGTATTCTGAGTGTTTTTGGATATTTCGTAACACTTGTCCCTTAGCAATTTATTCTGCTCATTACACATCATTATCTGATGTTGTAGGTATTGAAAGTATGTATAATAAATAATGAAAATGAGTAATATGCATAATGAATCGCCACGGAAGAAGTGCTACGAAGCCTCCTTTGTCACTTGTTCGAGAAACGATGAGTACTTATTGACGTGTGTGGGGAGGGAGTGTTGATGTGTGTGTGTGTGTGTGTGTACAGTTTTTTTTTTTTTCACCATATGGCCAATCTCAGCCCTTATTTTGATGCCAACGAGTACCTTATGCTTCACCGACCTCTAAGCTTCACGAGTTTGACCTGGTGACACGAAACTCTTGTAAAAATTATCACAACTTCCCGGGAATCCTCTTTTACGAGAGAGAGAGAGAGAGAGAGAGAGAGAGAGAGAGAGAGAGAGAGAGAGAGAGGTGGATTTTAGCAACTTTCTTACTTACCCCAACCCATCCCGTGGGCGGAAACGTAAAACTTAGGAGAGAGAGAGAGAGAGAGAGAGAGAGAGAGAGAGAGAATTTATCAATCAGACACGAAAAAGAAGCAAGGAATTCGTAAGTACATAGTGTGACAGAAAATATAGTCACATACAAAATTATTGCGCTCCAATCGGATTGAGCCGGTGAAGGTTTATATCCAAGGGGTGGTTGGGGTTGATTGCTCATGTAATACCACTCAGGGATGAGTGAGGCTGGTCACTCTCATCTTAAATGTCGGGACCAACTGCCTAGCCCCGGGCTCCTACGCTCCTCATGGGGCAGTGTAGGATTGGATGATGGATGCATGGATACAAAAAAAAAGAGAGAAAATATACAAACAGTGCAGGACCATTGCAACAACAGAAATGAAATAAAAAAGTGAGAGAGTCGGAGCAAGAGGAAGAGGAAACGGAAGAATGTAAATGTATGAGAGAAAGTGAGTGAGCCAGGGAGTGAGAGAGGGAGCAAGGGAGTGAGTGAGCGAGCGTTCCAATCCATCCTCGGTCTTTATTTTCTTTTGATGTCCTCGAGAACTGCATAACTCCATTGAACTATCATAAATCCATAGCATCGTATCGGATATATATAAAAATGTGTCTCTTACCCACGCGTTCATTGGTTTGTCCGACCTTTTTTGTTCGAAGCTTTGAAAAATATTGGTACTTTGAGGCATGCTGTTCTAGTGTTTCAGGAAATATTTATGTCAGTTTATCTCCTATTTGTCTATCTGTTTGTCTATCTCTCTCTCTCTAAAATGTCCCCTTCCTTCATATTTATTGGTTTCTTTGACTGTTTTTGCTCGAAGCTCTCAAGATATTAAACTCTGAAATATGAAACTCAATTTATCTGTCTTCTATAACCTACAGTATGTGTCTCTTTCTACCAATTCACAAATTTGTTCAAGCTTTTTATATGAACCATTAGAATGATACCTATTCCTACAGTCCTTCAGGAAACGTTTATCTGTTACTCCATTCTTAAATGTATTTTAAAATGCCCTTATGCATTGCTGGGTTTGTCCAACCTTTTCTTCTAAAGCTTTAAAAAATAGTACTTTGATACACACTTCAGTCCACACTAAATTAGACCCACAGTCAGCCACAATTCACACCCTTATATGCCTGCCCATACTCCAACACTAACGTCTCTAACTCATCACCTGTAACTATAATTCTGATGTGAAAAGGTCCACAGTTACAAGTGATAGAGTGAGGAAGTCCAGCAGATGTGGAAGGGTGTTTGTCTTGATGGAATGTGATTTTTATTTTGATTGGATTTAACAGTATCTTGAATTATATATATGCCTATCTGTCTACCGTTTTCTACCTATGTTCTCCTTCTATATGTTCGTTGGTTTGTTTGATCCTTTTGTTTGAAGCCTTGAGAGAAGAGCATAGTACACTGATACATTGTAGTACCGTACTTAGGAAATATGTGCTTAAAAATCTGTTGTCAGTTCAATTATTCATCTATATCTTTATATTTCTGTATATGGCGTTCTATCAGTCTGTTTACATGTCTATGTTCATACAGTATATCTATCTGTGTTTGTCAGTCCGTCTGTCTATCTGTCTGTCTATCTATCTACCGTATCTATCTGTCTGTTTGTCTCTCTTTGTTTGTCTGTTTGTGTCTGTCTACCAATCCGTATATATGTGTGTACGAGTATGTACGTATATTTATGTCTCTTGTGTCAATCGTCAAACTCCTAATCCCAGAGTTCACCCAGGCAGTGTCCTTAGTATGTGCTTAGAAAGTATCAGTTATAAAGTGTCATGATTAATGAGTGTATTTTTGCATATATCATGCTGACCCCCTTATGCACGAGAACCCTATTTTTATATTAGTCTTGCTGCTACCAGGCAATTTTACTTAGCTTAATACAGTACTCTAGTGGGAGAGGAGTTTATGAAGGCTATATCTAATCTGTCAATTTTGAAAAGTCTCTGCTAAGCGGGATATAATTGCCAGGTGATAATGAGAATAAAATAAAAACAAGACGTCATCGCAGTGAACCCGTTTTGGGAATCTCTTCGGTACTTCTTCCTCACTATTTTCATTGTCATGTGAATAGTTTCGTGCGTTTACTAGGCATCGTGGCACATCCTTCTTACCACTTTATTTTTCTATATGGAACATTGATGGATGTGTGTGTGTGTGTGTGTGTGTGTGTGTGTGTGTGTGTGTGTTTGTACATGCCCGACAATTTTTCGAATCGCTAAGCTTCATGCTCCGAATTATATTATGTGGCCATTGTATTATGATATGATATAGGCTAATATACATTATGTGATCGGAATATTGGGCTGTGCACTATACTCGTACTATTTATAGCCTGATATATCAAATAATTCTCTTGCGTTGTAGCGTGAACCACAATACAGGTTGAGTCGTGGTTCAGAAACAGAGAGCAAGTTCATCCTGAAATGGCGCGATGCAGGGGGAAGGGGGGAGTATGGGAGTGAACGGCCAACAGTTATACATTCCTAGTCATTACAGTATAGTTATTAACGCGTCAATGTTATCCTGTATCTTAAATAATAATAAACCTATTTATTTTTATCTTAATATAGATCCGATTACACGTTAGGTGCAAGTGTTGGTATTATTCGTTCATCTAGACGTATTATTATTATGAATATCAGTTGATCCTACATGTTTTTTTTTTTTTAAATAATACTAAAATTGTTTAGCGATACAGTTCTACATATCGTTAAAAAATTTATACCTATCCATTAGAGTACTGTCGCCTCCAGAAATCTTTTCTCTATTATTTAATTTTATGAATACAAAATACCTGGTAACAGTCATTTGGACGTATTATTGTTATGAATATCAATCGATCCCTACATGTTTTTTTTAATAATACTAAAATTGTTTAGCGATACAGTATAATACTATGTTTGTTATACATATCGTCAGTAAATTTATACCTATCCATTAGAGTACTGTCGCCTCCAGAAATCTTTTCTCTATTATTATATTTTATGAATACAAAATGCCTGGTAACAGTCATATGGAGAAGTGTTAGGGATCTCTATACTCTGGCCTTTATCTACCTACAGCTCTTCCACACTCTCCAATTTTTCCTCAACCTGTCTGCTTACCATAATTCATATAATTCATCATATATATATATATATATATATATATATATATATATATATATATATATATATACTGTATATATATATATATATATATATATATATATATATATATATATATACCGATATATTTATATATTTATATATATATTCTCTCTATCTGTTTGTGTGTGTGTGTGTGTGTGTGTGTGTGTGTGTGTGTAGGTTCTCAATTTTACCTGATAACCATACACCCACATATCTTATTAATCAAGAAACTTCATACTGGCTGGGTTATATTGAATAAATCCACGTGGGCTATCGTGTCATTTACTCATATCTGTTCCAAGTGGCCCGACATTAAAATAAATAAAACAAAGGTTCTGGGTGTGGTCATTCGTGAGGGTCATGCAGTAATCATATACTGTATTATTATCAGTGATCATTTTCAAACTACTATGCAACATAGGGTATTGGTTTTACACTTGACCACTCTCATTTAATAAGGAATTACATTGGCCAGTAAAGGACAGGTTGATTTATAACCACACCAAAAAATACGCGAACTTCGCAAACTATTAAACACTGAACTTGCTGCTTTGTCGAAGTAGTTTACGTGCAAGTCCACGTGTGAGCCTTCATGACAGTGTTAGTACAATACATAACGGATATATTGCATAAATCTATGCTATACAATAACTTAATAAACTGATCGCAGGGAATCCGGTAAGCTACCATTAAAAACAGATACTCCTACAATGTAATTTTGTAATGAACATTAAAATATTATTTTTTCCTGGAAAAAATAGTTATTCATGTAATATGGATTCCATATTACAGTATTGTAATATTTCAGTGTTTGTCTTTACATGGTGTTTCAGGTTTCACCCCCAAAACATAATCATAATAATATAATAATGTGACATGCTACAAACTTATCAATAGAACGTAAATAAATATTGAGGTGTGTGTCATCAAGTGTTAAAGGCAAATATTACATATCAGTCTTGGACGTCCTTAGCCACATATGCACACACCTATATTACCATTATGACACATTTCATACTCACTAAACTCCCCCCACCCCCACCACACGTATTGTCCCACACCCGCACGCACACATACACATACTGTATTTGGCATTCTGTGTACTGAATGAAATCCTGCTTTGAATTCTGTTGTTCCAAATGTAAATACTCATAAAGAACTAACATTAATAGCATATTCATTAACACTGCACACTGTCAGGCTGGCAATACTGAAGCAAAGGACCAAGACTGTGACTGGTGCGTGAGAGCTGGAAAGCTTCCACAATATGATTCATAAACGTATTTTGAGAGTTCCATATAGGCTGTTTGTATTTTTCATAGGAAATGGCTGTTCATCAGTATGTTAACTTTAATTATTGACAGCTGGAGGAACAGGAGCCTCTGCAGTGACACTACAATTCACCGTCGTAGCTACTAGGATTGGAGGTGTCAGCGGCCACCTTCCCTCTAACTGGTATCCGCCACTGAACACACGATTACCTTTAGCATTAACGAAAATATCACTGTGGGTATGGCTACCCCATGACTATTACTGAAACATAAACTATGCAAATAAGTATTGATTACTGGTTAACGTAATCCGTAATGTGAGGTGGTTATGTATTGAACTTGTATTTTGACACACTTAAATTTTAGGTAAACATACTAAATGCAACGTCAATACTCATTAGCACAAACTGATAATGTGTGTGTGTGTGTGTGTGTGTGTGTGTGTGTGTGTGTGTGTGTGTGTGTGTGTGTGTGTGTGTGTGTGTGTGTACTCATAGCCAGCTTAGGAATTTTAGGGAGAGAGAGAGAGAGAGAGAGTCTAGGTGGTAGAACAGATTCCCGGAAAGAAAGTATCAGGAAAAAAAGTAACAGTAAAAAACGTAAGGGAAAGAGCTAATCTAACCTAACCTAACCTAATCTAACCTAACCTAACCTGACCTAATCTAACCTAACCTAACCTAACCTGACCTAATCTAACCTGACCTAACCTAGGAAAAGTTGTTACTTTTTGACTGTTACTTTTTTTCCTGATACTTTCTTTCCGATTCCCGGTAGAACAGGCTGCATGTTTTCCGTTAACGAGGGAGGGGGTATCCTAGTGTGTAATCGGGTCTATACACAGATAATAAAAATAAATAGGTTTATTATTATTTAAGATACAGGATATCATTGACACGTTAATAACTATACTGTAATGAATAAGAATGTATAACGGTTGGCCGCTCACTCCCATACTCCCCCCCTTCCCCCTACATCGCGCCATTTCGGGGTGAACTTGCCCTCTGTTTCTGAACCACAACTCAACCTGTATCGTGGTTCACGCTACAACGCAAGAGAATTATTTGATATATCAGACTATAAATAGTATAGTGCACAGCCCGTTATTCCAATCACATAATATTTATTAGTCTATATTATATTATAATACAATGGCCACATAATATAATTCAGAGGATGAAGGTTAACGATTCGAAAAATTGTCGGGAATGTACACACACACACACACACACACACACACACACAGATAAAGAGAATATATATATATATATATATATATATATATATATATATATATATATATATATATATATATATATATATATATAATGATGAATTGTATGAATTATGGTAAGCAGACAGGATGAGGAACAATTGGAGAGTGTGGAAGAGCTGTAGGTAGATAAAGGCCAGAGTATAGAGATGCCTGACGCTTCTTCATATGACTGTTACCAGGTATTCTGTATTCATATAATTTAATAATAGAGAAAAGATTTCTGGAGGCGACAGTACTCTAATGGATAGGTATAAATTTATTGACGATATGTATAACAAACATAGTATTATACTGTATCGCTAAACAATTTTAGTATTATTAAAAAAAACATGTAGGGATCAATTGATATTCATAATAATAATACGTCCAAATGACTGTTACCAGGTATTTTGTATTTATAGAATTAAATAATAGAGAAAAGATTTCTGAAGGCGACAGTACTTTAATGGATAGGTATAAATTTATTGACGATATGTATAACAAACATATTATTATGCTGTATCGCTAAACAATTTTAGTATTATTAAAAAAAACATGTAAAGATCAATTGATATTCATAATAGTAATACGTCTAGATGAAAGCATATTACCAACACTTGCACCTAGTGTGTAATCGGGTCTATATAAAGATAAAAATAAATAGGTTTATTGTTATTTAAGATACAGGATATCATTGACACGTTAATAACTATACTGTAATGACTAGGAATGTGTAACTGTTGGCCGTTCACTCCCATACTCCCTCCCTTCCCCCTACATCGCGCCATTTCTGGGTGAACTTGCCCTCTGTTTCTGAACCACAACGCAACCCGTGTCGTGGTTCACGTTACAACGCAAGAGAATTATTTGATATATCAGACTATAAATAGTATAGTGCACAGCCCGTTATTCCAATCACATAATATTTATTAGTCTATATCATATCATAATACAATGGCCACATAATATAATTCGGAGGATGAAGGTTAACGATTCAAACAATTGTTCGGAGGATGAAGCTTAGCTTCCAATGGCCCCTACATTACTGTACTTGAGAATCTTCCCGTTTCTAAATAAATTCGTCTAGTAACAGGACAGTAATAAACAATAAATTCGTCTACCAACAGAACAATAATAAATAAATTAATCTGTATTTGAAATCGGAACACAGTGGTTAATTCCTTGTTCGAGAAATCTATGTTAATGTTCTTTTTTAAGCGGCTTGTGCCGTGCTGTATGTACCGGTTTATGTTTGTGTTGGTATGTAAATTTTATGATAATAGTATCAAAATCCTTCCAAACTCTGACGGGGAAAAGTTGTAGTGGGTAAATTCTGTCAACCTACTCTCTCTCTCTCTCTCTCTCTCTCTCTCTCTCTCTCTCTCTCTCTCTCTCTCTCTCTCTCTCTGTGAGAAAGAGAAATACTCATCTGTACACTGCTTTTGATTCCTTATTTAAACAAGCGTGAAAATGAACATGAGAGAGAAAATATTAAGAATAAGACTAGTAACATTATCACCATCGTCGTCGCCGTCGTCACCTTCATCATGATCATCATAACCATCATAATGATCATCGTCAGTATCACCACCCACCACCACCACCGCCATTGTCGTGGTCGTTCTCGTCAGCTGTACCATATTTTCCACTGTTACGTAACGTGTGTACAATGCAGAATTGGAGCGCTAAAACGAGTATCCTTTCACGAGAATGACGGTGAAAAAAAAACGAGGGTAACGTCATCCGCCATAAATTTAGGGCGGAGTGTGGGAGTCTGAACGAACCCAAGAGTATTTCCAAATGTTTACCGAGAATCTTACGGTGTCTGAATTCAGTATATTAAGCTTATAACCGTAACAACAGAAATCACTATATCATTTCAACACGTACAGAAATAAGTAAGAATTTTCATATTTCTTTCATACCTCTAAGAATTATTTTAGAAATTAGGGCATATAATCTTTAAATTATACTATTGTTTCTTATGTAATAGCCTACCAGTTATCAGCAACCGGTCGCGAGTTTAAAACATTTTACGTTTTAAGCTACTGGAAAATGCGTAAAGGAATGGATTTTTTTTTTTTTTTTTTTTACTCGGAGGATCAGGGGGCATACCTATACTTGATGAATAACAAAATTATGTTTTCCAAATGGTTACTGTTGCACGTCATCATCACCTCTGCATGAATGTTATCGTGTAGTCCAGCCTCCGTAGGGAAGTCCAATAGAATACGAAGATAGATACTGGTGTACGGGTGAGAGAGTACGGTTGGCACCACTCCCGCGTGACCCACCTAGCACTGCAAATGATGTCTCAGGATGAAGTGCAAACCCATAATCACGACATGTGAGCAAGATTCGTAACCTAATGTCGAGCAGGGGAGAGAGAAAGAAGAGAAAAATGCTTTGACTGATGGCCGTCGACCGCTGAGACAACATTTGCAGTCCTGGGTCGGTCACGCAGGAGTGGAACTAACTGTACATCGTACCCACTTGTCGTGAGGAACTGAACATGAGGCTGAGACACAGAGAGATCACAGCCTTGCCCGAGATCTCTAGGCAAGGGAGGGGAAGAAAGTCAGGTTTTACGCTGGACATTTTTTGCAACACCGTTTTTTGTCTTTTCTTTTTATATACATTTTCTTTGCAAAGTTAGGGCAAAGTTTGAGGCTCGGGCGTCAGGTGCTACTGCCACCACCGCCACGGGAAAAACTAATATAAAAAAATATGTCCTTTTATACAACACTTCGGTCCAGCGTACTTAGAACTCCTGCCTCCTCTCCCTCTGCCTCCACCCTCCTTTTACCCTCCCTTCTCCCTCCTTTTTGCTTACTCACTTTTCCATCTTTCTATCCCACCTTTTTCTTAAGGTACCTATTATCCTCGGCTCCTTCCTCTCACATCTTCCTCTCCGTCTCCCTACTTTCTTCTTACCCAGTTTTCGTTCATTCTTTCCCACCGTTTATTTTTGTACCAGTTATCCTCCTCACTCCCTTCTCATATCCCTCCCCTTCCCCCTCCTTCTTCTTACCTAGTTTTCCATCTCTTCTGCCCATCCTTTTGTTACCCACTCCCCTCCCGACCTCTCATTTTCCTCCCCATCTTCCTCCTTTTTCTTAGCCACGTTTCCTTCTTCCTTCCACACCTTTTTCATACTCTGTATTCTCCTTCCCGCCTCTCATCTTCCTCCTCTTTCTTACCCACTCTTCTTTTATCCCCTCCCACATTTTTGTTCTCCATTATCCCCCTATTAGCCCCCTTCTTTTATCCCTCCTTTTTCCTCTCCACTTTTCCTTCTTGCTTTCTTACCCCATTAAGTTACTTCCTCCCTTCTCTTTTCCCTCCCATTCTCCCTCTTTTTTCTCACCCACTTTCCCCTCTTACTCTTTTTTTTCTTCCTTCACAGTTTCTCCATTATACTGTCATCCTACTTTTTTTTTTAACCCACTGCTTCTCATTTTCACTCTCCCATTTTTTTTTTTTTTCATCCACTGTTCCTCGCACCCCCCCCCCCTCGCCTTTTTAAAATTCACTTCCTCACGAACCCCTTTACCACTGGTCACCTCTCCCTTTTCCACTCCCTACTTCCTCATTTCCACTCCTCATACCTCCCTTTTCCTCTGTCTGTCTGTCTGTCTGTCTGTCTGTCTCTCTCTCTCTCTCTCTCTCTCTCTCTCTCTCTCTCTCTCTCCATACAGTTCCCTCTTCTTTTCTCAATGGTTAACCCACTTCATCATCCATTCCAGTCCTTTTTCTTCCTTCTTTTCTTACTCTCTCATCTTGAACCTGGCTCTGAAATACCCTCTTCCATCCTCACTTTATGTTCCCAAAATGACCAACAATCACTTTTCGTATGTGCCTACCTTATCATTCATTTAGATACTCTCTGCTCCTTTCTTACTTATAACTCAATCCAGTGCTCTTTCTTCCTTCCTCACTGATTTAGGTTTCCACATCAAAGCTTGGAGAGATGCTGTATTTTCTCTGTTTTTTCCTTCCTTCTTCGAGACGCTTTTTCGACACGTGACATGCATTAATTACTTCATCAGTTGTTTTTGGGGCCAATAATCCCAAACGTTTTTTTTTATTTTTTTTATTTAGTCCATTTAAAGGGATTTTTGGAGTTAGACGTCAAGCCATATAAACACGCAAATTTTGAGGTCCTATGTTTTTACAGTATGTTCATTAATCATCATAGCAGTTTGCACAGAAGCATGTCAGTGTACTGTAGCTGTGTGAAGACCATCTTGCATTCCCTTGGGAGTATTTACAATCATGTTGACTTACCTTAATTATCATTACAAAAATCCTTCTCACCCTCTCTCATGTATTTACCGATTTCATCTTATTCAAGTATTTTTCCCTTTCACACATAAATACCCATCTTATCTCTTATTCCAACATTCTCTCCTCCTTTCTCAAATATCGTCCATTCAAGTAATCTCTATCTCGTATTTGTTCACCTCATCAATCACTCAAATACTTACCCTGTCCCCGCAGCCCACACACCATCAGTCTTAACCTCTGTACCCCCTGCTACTTCTCCCTTGGTTCTCCTCCTTTCAGAACACCATCCGCTTTATTAGTAGGTCGAGAAATAAAACTCCCAAGCTTATTACTATATTTGTGCAGAAACTTTCCCACTTGAATTACATAAAAAATCATTTAGTTACTATACTCTTTTCACTTTAACTTGGCCTAAAATTTTCATTCCTATCTCCTGAAGAGTGGATTGTAACCGTAGATTAACACTAAAATATTATACTAGTCACGAAGAAGTACCATGGAAAGGATATAGGGCCGTAGCATCGTCCTTTTTTTTTTTTTTCCCCTTGCTGCCGTTGGGTACGTGAAATAAGCTACAAAAAGGACGAAAATCTGTGCCACAAGTTAAGGTGAAATACCTATAGTGGTGAAACTCTTCTAAAACTATTACTGTACTTGAGTTTGTGTATTATAGTCACTGGTTTTCGTTCACTGGATGTAACGATTAATGGTCTTGCATGTTTGCTTGCTTTGTTTCTTTTCTTTTGTTTTATTTGCCTCAGTACCTACTGCTGCGACGCCATGAAAACGTATATTTATTTCTTTATTAATTCGTTCATTCATTCGTTTTGTTTTCTATCATTCATTCATATCAGTTGTTTTTCTTTCTAATTGGTTCCTTTTGTTTTCTTTCATTAAATTATTTACCCATCTGTCCATCCATTATCCTCCAGTTTCTTTCTTTCATTTATTGATTCATTCGTTCATTCATCCATCAGTTCGTCCATCTATCCATCCATGCATTCATCTATCCATTTATCATTCTTTTAATTCTTTCACCTGTCCATCCATCCATCATCGTTCTGCCTTCTCATTCTCATTCGCATATCCATCCATCCATCCAGCACCGCTCTGCTTTCTCTCTCTCATTTGTTTATCCGTCCATCCATCCATCCACCCATTCATATCTTTTCGTTTTTTCACTCCCATCCATCCATCCATCCAAGAACAGCACGTAGAAATAACTCACCTGCTCCCCAAACACCAGCGGGAGGCACAGGGAGGCTGCCTCGTTTCCAAGTTGCATGCATGTGAAGAAGCAATGGTGCAACATCCCCTTTAAGGCCCAGACCACTTTAAGGGCTTGCGCAAGACCGGCGGGGACTCTCGTAAGATATAATACAGAGTGCGCAGCTTACGTAATCTTTTATCCCCCTTTCACTGCGCTGGAGCTGTTTTTGAGTTTATTTTTCTTACCTTCGGACGATGTTATGCTGCCTGGGAGAAATCATGTGAGCTGGAGGAATTTGATATTAGTCTTCATTAACTCAGCAGAAACAAATCGTCTGGAGAAAGCAAAATTTTATACAGTATAGGAGATAACATGCTAGTTAGGGGGATTAGATATTGGCTCGTATATTCGTCTGGTATGGAGGCTCCCTAGCACCTCTTCCTTAGCGACTTAATTTTGGATGTGGTGGTTAATACCCTGGTGTGCGTTATTTGTGCAGAGTATTGCAAGGTGTAATAAACAAAATAAATCGCATAGGAAAAGGTGTTAGGGACCTTCCATAACCGACGAGAATACGGTCCATAATATATAATAATTCAGTTTTTACGAGACAGAAAAAAATCGTCAGAAGGTAACAAGAAGGAACTAATAACAAGCCTAAGTTACTGGAAAAATGAGGGGTTGCACAAGATTGAGAATTTCTCTCGTAAGCTATAATCAAGAGTGCACATCTTACGCCGTCTTTCTTTTGCATTACTCCCATAATGCCTTTGCTTGTTTTACTCTGGCTGACTACCCCTGGGGGTAGGGGGGTTTCAAGAATACTCCCCCAGTATCCCTGCTTGTCGTAAAAGGCGACTAAAAGGGTTGGCGGAGGGTTAGTGCCCCTCCCCGGAAAACAACTAACTAAAGAAACAAACAAGAAGCCTCGGACAAGGACTGACCAAACGTTGACGACCCAGGACCGGACAAAGGACTTGGTAATGTGTACATGGAATGTAAGAGGAGCGAATGATGAGGTGAAAGAGAGAGAGATTGTCCAGGTGCTTGAGGATGCGAAAGTGGATGTATGTGGAATAACTGAAACAAAATGGAGAGGAGAAAGTGTGAGAGAATGGGAGTATGGATGGGGTATATGTGCAGGAGTAGATGAGAATGAGAGGGCAAAGGAAGGAGTGTGTATAGTTGTGAGTAAAAGATGGAAGAAGAGCATAAGACAGTATGGATCAGTTGGGTCAAGGATTGTGTGGGTAAAGTTGAAAGTTGGAATACAAATGTGGGGGATTGTGTGTGTGTATGCGCCAACGCAAGATCGTGCTAGAAGAGTGAGAGAAGAGTTCTGGACAAATGTGGAAGTGTGCATGGAAAAGTTTGGAAGGAATGAGAGAGTGTTTTTGATTGGTGATATGAATGGTAAAGTTGGTAATGTGAAGGTGGATGGAATAGTTGGTGAGTGGGGTGTGCCTGCTGAGATAGATGAGAATGGAGTGCAAGTTAGTGGACATTTGTGCTGGGAGGTGTTGGTGATAGCCAATACCCTCTTCAGGCATAAAATGATCCACAGGTATACATGGCGAGTGATGAGAAGGGTGGGTGGTGAACTGAGTGAAAGGAAGGCAATGATTGATTATGTGTGTGTGGATGAAAGGATGCGAAGATGTGTAAAGGATGCAAGAGTGTATAGAGGTTGGGGGAGTGGACTTTCTGACCACTACTTGGTGGTGGCCAGAATCAATGTCCAATTAGAATGGAGGAATAGAAGAAGGGAAAGACGAGAGGAAGGAGTAGTTGCAAGGGAGAGTGGAAAGGTTACAAGAGGATGAGAAAAAGGCAGAGTATAAGAGAGAAGTGGAGGAACGATTGGGCAAATATGAACTGGAGCAGATGGGAGACGTCGAAGGTGTGTGTAAGATATTTACAGAAGAAATATGTGCAGCATGTGATGTGGTGTGTGGAAGGAAGAGAAGACGGAGGGGTGCAAGGAACAGCGTGGTGGACAGAAGAGGTGAAATACTGTGGCACAAAAGAAGAAAGCATACAATGAATGGTTGAGAAATAGGGGCGTGGAAGAAGTTGAGAGGCGGAAGAGAGAGTTATATGTGGAAAGGAAGAGAGAGGTGAAGATATTAGTAAGAGAGAGTAAGAAGAGAGTGGATGAGGAATTTGGAAGGAATTTGAGTGTAAAGTGGAGGGACTGTAAGAAAATGTTCTGGAGAGAAGTGAAAAGAGTAAGACAGGGTGGAAATGAAGTTAGCAGGGGAGTGAAAGATAAAAATGGTAGATTACTAGTGGAGAAGGGAGAAAAAGTGAGCAGATGGAGAGAACACTTTAAGGAATTGTTGAACGTAGAGGATGGAAGTAATGCGAGTATAAGTGGCTGGGGAATGGCTGGGGAAGGAGGGAGGTGAGAAGACAGGAAGAAATTAGTAGGATAGAAGTTGTGGAAGCAATGAAGAAAGTTAAATCGGGGAAAGCCCCAGGAATTGATGGAGTGTGTGGTGAAATGCTGAAGCATGGGGGAGAGATAGTAGTAGAATGGATGTGGAAGATGTGCAGATTGGCCTGGGAGGAAGGTAGAGTCCCGGAGGATTGGAAGTCAGGTATAATTATTCCCTTGTACAAAGGAAAAGGGGAAAAAGAAGTGTGTGGTAACCATAGGGGCATTTGTCTTCTTAGTATAATAGGAAAAGTGTATGGTAGGATACTTATAGACAGAGTAAGAGAAAGAACAGAGAAATTAGTTGGAGAAGAACAGGGAGGCTTTAGGAAGGGAAGAGGTTGTGTAGATCAGATATTCATTCTTAGATCTTTAGTGGAAAAGTTTCTAGAGAAGGGAAAGAAGTTGTATGCGGGCTTTCATGGATTTGGAGAAAGCATATGACAGGGTGGATAGACAAGGATTGTGGAAAGTGTTAAGAATATATGGAGTAGATGGGAAGTTGTTGAATGCTGTGAAGAGTATGTACGATGGTGCGAAGGCTGCAGTGCGTGTGGATGGTGAACTAAGTGAATTTTTCTCTTTGAAAGTTGGTTTGAAACAGGGATGTGTCATGTCTCCATGGTTGTTCAATCTGTACATGGATGGGGTAATAAAAGAGGTACAAGGTAGGGTAGTGGATGTTGGAGTGGCCCTGGTGAGAGAGGATAGTGTTTGGAAACTCCTGTACTGTTGTTTGCAGATGATACTGTGTTGTTGAGTGAAGACGAAGGGGAGCTGCAAGGCTTGGTGGATGAGTTTGAGAGAGTGTGTAAGAAACGGAACCTAAAGGTGAATGTAGGGAAGAGTAAAGTGATGGTCTTTGAGAGAGGTGAAGTCAGTGAATGTACAGCGAGGTTGGATGGTGAGGAATTGGAAAATGTGAGTACGTTTAAGTATTTGGGTAGTGTGATGAGTAAGGATGGAGGTTTGGAGGGTGAAGTGCTTGAAAGGGTACAGCAGGGAAGAAAGGTTGCTGGTTCCTTGAAAGCAGTGATAGGAAACAGGGAAGTGAGCATGGAAGTAAAAAAGTTACTACATGACAGTATTGTGATACCAACTCTAACGTACGGAAGTGAAGCTTGGACATTGTTGGAAGGACACAAGTCAAGAGTGAGAGCAGTGGAAATGAGTTATTTAAGAGGAGCCTGTGGAGTCACGTGGAGAGACAGGCTGACGAATGAGGATATAAAGGAACGTTGTGATGTGGATGTGGATGTGATAGGAAGCGTTGTGAGGAACACACTGAGGTGGTTTGGCCATGTGGAGAGGATGGAGGGTGAAAGACTGACAAAGAGAGTGTATGTGAGTGAGGTGGAGGGTGGAAGAGGGAGGGGGAGACCGAGGATGAGATGGAGGGATGGGGTGGAGAGGTATATGAGAGAGGGGGGTGTGAGTTGGGAGCAGGGCAGTGAAATGGCGGGGGACAGGGCGACTTGGAGGCGATTTGTTTGTGGCCACCCCAAACGGGATTGAGGCGTCAGGCAATAGATAGATAGATAGATAGACTCCGTACGAATTTAATCCGCTCATAAAATAACACACAAAATGCAAAGATTAAAATGAGCCTACTTTATCCCTGTTATAATTAGTAGTAGTAGTAGTAGTAGTAGTAGTGTGTGTGTGTGTGTGTGTGTGTGTGTGTGTGTGTGTGTGTGTGTGTGTGTGTGTACAGCACAATTCAAATGTGAAAAGAGAGCTTTAAGAGCGTGATAACTGGTCTTTACAAAGAAAAAATACTGTACTGTAGTTATTCCTCAATACTTGCATGAGTCTAACTTAACTTAAATTTGCCACCCCGTCATCCTAATTCCGAGCTGTAAGAAGAGGTTAACGCTAGAAAGACTGTGCCCGTCAAGAAAATTGTTTTAGGGGTTACTGGGAGGACCAAGAGCCTTTGTATTGTCTTGTTCTGCCACTGAGATACGAGAAATACGTTGCCAAAAGATTACTATCCGAGCCAAGTTAAGGTGAAAGAGCTACAATGTTCCGGATAGTCCGC
Organism: Coenobita brevimanus; assembly: GCF_032717465.1. NCBI lineage: Eukaryota > Metazoa > Arthropoda > Malacostraca > Decapoda > Coenobitidae > Coenobita > Coenobita brevimanus. The sequence continues at coordinate 6,294,761 of NC_137028.1, read as the reverse complement.
TGACCCGACTCATAAGCGTCCGTCACCAGAGAGCCAAAGAAAAAAAAATGTTTAGAGCAGTTATGGCAAGCCCACCCAACCGTAATTAACCCGGGCTGAAAAATTGCACTGGGATGTAGTAGAGTTGTTCATAATTAAAGGAGAGTAGCGATCCGGCCGTGTGTGGAACTGGTCTGTGTTGTGAGGGATGATTATTGAGATGGGAGGTGGGTTGTTATGTTTTTGGACGTGGTTTATGGAAGATGGTGGTGTATTTATGAAGATTCTCTCTCTCTCTCTCTCTCTCTCTCTCTCTGTGTGTGTGTGTGTGTGTGTGTGTGTGTGTGTGTGAAAGGTGGTATTTACATATTAACCTCTTCATATTTCCGCTCAAATTGATCCCTCTAGTTCGAACAGTCTCTCCAAAGTTGAATAAAGTCGTCTGGAGAGAATAAAGATAAAATAAAAAAAATGCAGTCAGAGTGAAGAAAGTTAATCTCTCCAATACATTGACTTGTTACTATATTTTCTGCTGAACTTGGGAGAATGCCCTCGTGATGAAGAAGTTAATGAAGGCTGTAGATAATCCCTTCAGTCCCCCCTCCAAAAAGAAGAAAAATCCCTCGTTAGCTGAATAGTTTTTTGAAGATAAAGATAATGAATTAGAAAAAGCGAGATCATAGTCAAAAGGTTAGGATACTCAAGGAAGGCTATGTCTAACCCTTCCAGTAAAAAAAAAAATGAAAGTAAAGAAAGAAAGGAAGAGAGAAAAAAAAAAAAACCCTCCTAAACTCAGTAAGATCGTATGTAGATAAGAGAAATAAAATATAATAAAGATATCCTGGTAGTAAATGGTTAAAGATAGGGAAACTAGCGATCAGTAAAAGTGTTCATTTTGGTTCACTGCACAGGGACCTTTGAGACTGGAAGTGTTGTAGTGGGGAGAGGATTATGTAAAGGGAACACACACACACACACACACACACACACACACACACACACACACACACACACACACACACACACACACACACACACACACACACACACACACACACACACACACACACACACACACACACACACACACACACACACACACACACATTCTCTCTCTCTCTCTCTCTCAGCCACTCCATAACAAAGAATCCTCCTTCAACCTCTCCTCCTCCTCCTCCACAACATCCTCTTTAAGATGTCCCCAGTAATAGAGCCTCCTTACCACCTTTACTGCCAACATCCTTTGCTTTATTTTATTCTCTTTACCTTTTTGACTATTTTATTAAGCAAGGGGATTACTTTTTCCGAGCTTGTGAGATTAATTACCTCGCTTGACTCTCCTCTTTCTTTTTTCTTGCATCCTCCTGACGGTTTTTCTCAAGCTAGGGGAGGATTACTGGTATTTATGGGATTAATGAAGGCCGTATCTAACCCCCTCCGGCTCAGAAAGTTTCCCCTAAGCTGAGTAAAATCCCTGGAAATAACAAGTCAGTAAAACACATCACCAGACTGAAAGGGTTAGACTCTTAACCTCTTCATTACAAGACTCATTTTTTTTTCGTTCTGGTTACCACTGGACGATTTTCCTCAGCTGTAATAGACGTCTCCTTGTGAAGATGTTAACCCTTTCACCATGACCAGGGTTTCACTGCTTCCAGACCGAGTTTAATTTTTTTCCTCTCTTTTAGCCAAACGATGTTATTCAGCTGCAGTTATTTACATTCAGTCCCTGACTCTAGCGACTACTTGGTAAAACTGAATTCTTGCAGCCACCAGACGGTTTTGTTCGCTGTAGTGGTAGGACGTTCATCGGGAAAGCTTCTCTGACCTTAATAAAATCGTCTGACGGTAATAAAGATAAAAAGAAAATGTCTGAATATGTTAAGGGACATTTTGTAATTCCTTCATTACGAGGTGGATTTTCCTGAGATGAGTAAAATCGCCTGCCAGAAGCGAGAAAAAAGTGTAAGAAGCTTCATGGCATCGAGGAAATTATGGTGTGCCCAGTAAGAGAGTTTCCTTGATATTTTGTATCCCAGAGGAGGCTGGTAATCTCGTTTAGATTATGAGGAGACTGAGACGCGCTGTGGCACTTTCTTCGTTCCCTTCCCCACTCTCTCCTTCCCTTCTTACCTCCCTCCCTCCGTTTCTTCCTCCCTCACTCGCCTACTCGCTCTCTCGCTCACTGCTTCCTTCCTTTGTCTCTCCTTCCCTCCCTTCCACCCACCCTGTCAGTGCTCCCTCTCTAATACCTGTTTCCTTACCCTCTTATTGTTCTCTGCCTGTCTCACATGGTTCCCTCTCCCCCTCCCCCTCTCTCTTTCTCTGCTTCTCCCCCTCCCCCTTCCTCTCTCTTTCTCTGCTCCCACCCCCACCGTCCCCCTCTGCTTTCTCTCCCCTTTTCAGTGCTCCCTTCCTCCCTCCCTCCCTTCCTCCCTCCCTCTCTCCCCCCTCTGCTTTCTCCTCCCTTTTCAATGCTCCCTCTACTGCCTCCCTCCCTCCTCAGCCTCGTCTCCCCGCGGACCTAAACTGGCCTTGTATAATATATTGTCTTTAATTTTGGAAGCGAAAGATAAACTCCGACATTACTTGGGGACTTTCCTGAGCTGTAAAATATCATCCAGTGGTAACAGTGACGAACAAAAAAAATAGTACTGAAAGGGTTGACAATAAATCGTTATCACACGGTCTTCACGGTTTATTTTGCCTCGTTCATACTATCTTCAGATGATTTTGTTCAAGCAAAAGACGCTGTACTGAGGGGTTTATTCACGGCTATATTAAATCTTTCCAGTTCGAACACTATTTCCTGAGCTGAACGAAATCGTCTGAGCAAACCAAGATTTAACTGAAATAAGGTACCATTATAGTGAAGAGATTAAGCCTTCTTTGTTGTTGTTGTATTCAGACGATTTTATTCGGATTAAGAGACCTTTTTTTTCACTTTTAATGTTACTGTAGCCTTCATTACCCCTTTAGCTCTCTCCAAAGCTGAACAGAACCGTCTGGAGGTAGCGAGAATGAACTAATTAATCCCTTCATCTCTTTTCAAAATATGGAATTGGCCAGGAAAAACAAAATGAAAAAACTCCTACTGAAAGGGTTATGTTACTACCAAACGTACTCTGCCTCTCCCGCTCCTTTGTCTGGCCCTAAAGAAGACGTGGCCAGCATGCTCTTTGTTTTGCTTGCCTGGGGTGGGGGGGGGGGTGATTCTTAGAGTGGTGCTTGTTTGTATCCTTGTATATCATCATCATCATCATCGAACATCATCTTTATTTTCATCATCATCATCATCGGTATCATCATCATCATCATCGTCATCGGTAGCAACATCGTCTTTATTTTCATCTTCATCATCATCATCATCATCTGTAGACGTAGTTGGATATTTTAGGGTTGTATCAGACGATTTTGTTCAACAGAGAGGAATTCTTAGGAGCTGAAGGATTACAAACCGCAAAATCTTTTAACATTCTCGCTGCTGTAATCTTTTCAGGTGCTATATGAGGCTGACAAAGGACGATGTTATTCACTGGAGGGAAATTATTGGAGTAAAAAGAGTTATTATAAACACTAATTGAGATCTCACCATAACCTAAAAGAAGTGAAATGGTTACAAGGAATAAAATGTCACCTTTAATATGCTACCAGGCTAAAATTATCATCTTAGTCGTTATCTTCGTTAGTCAATTTTATTTAGCTTGCAGGCGTTTAGGGCGGGAGTTTCATATATTTGTACAATCAACTCCTCTTGTTAGTTCTGATTCTGATCTGTAGGAGGAACAAGTGGCGTGAGAAGTTATTGCATTCTTCTTTCCTGGCCTTTGGGGAAACTCAGAAAACAGTTCACGATACCATTTTGTACCCGAGATTTGCTTTTGCGGAAAGAACGAGACGTAGGAAGATTCTGCACCCTCCTTGTCCTTCCTGTGTGTGTGTGTGTGTGTGTGTGTGTGTGTGTGTGAGTCTAGTACCAAGCCTGAATACTCTCAGGTACCAATTTGTCACTCTCTTGGTGGGAACAGCTCTAGTGCCCCATTCCAGCTAACGCCAGACGGTTTTATTCATGTGTGAGTCACAAAATCCTGAGTGTTAATACTATCACCATTAACCCTCTCATCGTCGGAACAGCTCCAGTTATCTTTTTCTTATTTTTACTGGTACCAGACGATTTTACTCAGTGGAAAATGAGCCATTGGAGCCGGAGAGTGTTAGTAGATCCATCTGTGTCTGAGCTAGAGACAGACAGACAGACAGACAGACAGAGACAGAGATAGACAGACAGACAGATAGACGGGGGAGGATTATACACTACAGATCAGATTCAAAATTTTATATCAAAACCCCCACTTAATCAGATGAAGGAAAGTACTTGATTCTAAAGTCAAAGTAAAAAGAGTTTTCCAGTTCCCAGAGAGAGAGAGAGAGAGAGAGAGAGAGAGAGAGAGAGAGGGGGGGGCAGATCAAACTTGAGGCATTTTTATTCGCCATTTTCAGTTTCTTGCTCAATAAAAGGGATGTTTAGATGGGGTTACCTCTCACTCTCTCTCTTTCTCTCTCTCTCTCTCTCTCTCTCACACACACACACACACACACACACACACACACACACACACACACACACGATAAAACGAAAGAAGGGAAAAAATGTAGGAAGAAGAAGAAGAAGAAAAAAAAAGGAGAGAGAGAGAGAGAGAATGAATGAAAACTCGCCTCGGTCTATAACTTCCCACTACACCCATAAAACCCCCAAATAAAACAAAGACCCAATAAAATTTCGACTCCCCCGCCATTAATCGGAGAGGGAAAACAAAAGAGGGTCTAGAAATTCACCTCGACGTCACTGGCATGCTCTCGGAAGGTAGAATAAATCGCCTATTGATTTGTCATAAGAGAAAGAAACGTCCTCCGGCTGAAGGGGTTCGTAGTGTATTGTATGGTCCTTCTCAACTGTGCTTTTGATGGCGTGTTTGTAAATGTATGTCTGTATGTATGTATGTTTTTGCCTGTGTATGTATTTATATGTATGTATGTATGTTTTGGATGTGTATGTATTTATATGTATGTATGTATGTTTTGGCTGTGTATGTATTTATATGTATGTATGTATGTACATATGGAAACCGCCGTACACACGCAAGCAGTGAAAATCCAGTAGCACATACGCCGAGTTTGGTCCAGATTGATGTCCTCTGAATGAGTGTTTCTTGCCATTTTTGTGATCCTGCGACAGTTTAGTGAAATGTGAGTAGCAGGTCCGTAGGGTTTTGCACTCGCACTCGGGAATTTATTTTGATTTATTAGATGTGTGTGTGTGTGTGTGTGTGTGTGTGTGTGTGTGTGTGTGTGTGTGTGTGTGTGATAGATTGCTAAACAGATAGATGGGTAAGTAGGTACGTACGTAGGTAGATAAACAGAGAGAGAGAGAGAGAGAGAGAGAGAGAGAGAGACGCCAAACTGATGTCATCTGAGGCTTTTTTTTTTTCCCCACTTTTATGCTCCCATCGCAGGTTGCAGCCAAGCCTCTAAGTCCCCATCAGAGCAAGCGTCCTCTCGAGTGCAGCAGGCGAACGTACAGTCAAATGAAAAAACCCGTTCGCCTCCCCTGCCTCTTTATCATTGCTGTATGTATTGATGGTGAAATGAGACACAGTGGACCGAGTTGCGTATTATTGTCCAGAGTTGAATGATATTTACACTTCAATCCTTTGCGTAATCTTCAAGCGCTTATGAATCCACTAAAGGATTCATATGGGAAAGGAGAGCGGACTTGAGTATTTGAATGTACTTGTGTTCTCTATGCAGTAAAAAAAAAATCGTGAGACCGAACCATTACCTTAAAAAAAAAAAAAAAAGCAAAGAAAGAAAAAAAGGAGCTGCATAGAAGGCCCTTACTCCCCATTTCGGGGGGTTAGTCTTAAAAATGAAAAGAAATATATGACGTTAATGAAATGGTAAAGAAAAACAATAAAAAACAACAGCATGGAGGAATTATCAGTGTCGCAGACTGAAAATATGTCTGCAAGAGAGAGGTGCCAGACAGCCTCCCAGGCCCACGAACCCAAGGCACCAATGTAAAATGACGCCCTCGGTCTTTCCCTCCGTCTCCTCCCACAAACCACGCCAACATTTTCCTCTCGTCAACCGCGGCTCTCGGGGGCAATAAAACACGGGATATTTATTCCCTACTAAATTTGCCGATCAAAGCTTTATCGGTGAAAATATCGGCGCCGGGCTTAATGTATTCATCGCGGAGAGAAAAAAGGGAGGCGGGCGATTAAGCGGGGATGGGGGAATAAAATAGTTTGGAGGCAGCAGGGATCATTTAAGAATGAAAAAAAACTTCGTAGCACTGAAGTGGGAGATGAGGAATTCCTCTGTTTTTATACTGAGACAAAGAGCCAAAGGCTGAAAAACTTCGAAGTTTTCCCCCCCTCCATATAAGCTGAAAGTCAGGATTCGCTTATTTTGAATTGCTGTGTCACACACACACACACACACACACACACACACACGCGCACACACACACACACACACACACACACACACACACACACACACACACACACACACACACACACACACACACACACACACACACACACACACACACACACACACACACAATCAGATCGTAAACAGATGAAAATACAGAATATGAAGAACTGGTTTAAAGTTGATTGATTTTTTTACGTGAAGAGCTGAGAGTACCAGTTATCTCTTTCGTTCTGTAGGTGGGAAGCAAAATGGTGGGAAAGTGAAGCTACAGTGATGCTGCTTGCCCATCGAAGTGAGAGGTTATGTAGACGCAGAGTTTAGCAGAACAGTAAATTGTAATAGGAGTAGTACAGGTTTTCATACTACAACGAAAAGAAACGATTTAAATGTAGGCATTGAGACAAGGGGAGTTAATAAGGCGAAAAATTCTTTGACTCCATCCTGTTTAAAAGTGCCGTATGTTGTGAGCCCCACTTCACATGAGAGCTGCATTTTACGCAACAGCGAATGAAGTCCTTTGAGCACAGTCAGCAAATGATCTGGGTTAAAGAAGGCATAGAGTCCGTTTAACACACCTAGTCTCTGAGAAGGCCATTTCTGAGGTGATAAAATCGAGCTGAAAAGTTGATGCTTTCACGGTGAAAGTAAAAAGAGAAACTGGAGTGTAGTCGTCTAGAGATTGTAAGAATAAAGAAGAGAGAGAGAGAGAGAGAGAGAGAGACGTCCTTTAAGTGAATGGTTAACGAAGAATATTTACTTCATACAGTATGAGAGACTTAAGCTAATTAAAATCACGGGGAGATACCAGAAACAGGCTGATAAGAAGTGAATGGATGATTTAAACTTGGTGGGTGTAATATTGCGAGTGATATTGTTATACTGTTTAACTTGGCCCAGATGTTCGTCCTTTTTGCAGCTTATTTCACGGAGCTGGGAGGCAGAAAGAGACAGTGGTGCCACTCTGCATACTTTCCAGAACATTTCTTTGTGACCAGCATCATATTTTAGTATTAATCTGTTGTTACGCCTCAGCACTCAAGATGGGGAGATGGCAGTTTTAGGCCAAGTTAGAGTAAAAAGGGTGCAGTGATGATGATGATGCTTCCGGGCAGCTATTTTATGAGGGATGTTTAATGCAGTGATGATGATGCCATGTTTACACCAGGCTATATTTACATTCCCTGAAAGGTTTACACTCCCTTTATATTTACACCCTGGTCTGCTTATATTCGCGTTGTTGCTGTCTACTTTCAGCGCTTCCCTATCCTTTAGCCTTTTCAGCCCCAGTACGTCAGTTTATTGCATTCTTGCTTATACCAGACAATTTTGTTTGCCTGGACGAGTCATAGGATCCTGATAGTGTTAGTGATAGATGTAGTGTTGTTGTTGTTATTGGTGGTGGTGGTGGTGGTGTTTCCGACCACCACTTTTATGAGAGAGGGTTAATACAGAGGCGACGGTGCCATGTTTACACAAGGCTGCGTTTACAGTCTTCTCTGTTTTCACTCTTTTTGTTTACACTTCTGCCTACATCCTGTTCTGCGTACTGTAAACTCTTCTATATATACACCCTGTTCTGCATGTACTATGTTTTAACTCTGTCCATGCCGTTGTTACCATCAACGTTTGGCTTTCGTTGTCATTACTCTCTCATAACCTCTGCCAGCGAAGTTGGACAGAGGTTAATACGAGCGAGCGAGAGCAACGATGTTTCTTTAGGTTCAGCTGAGAAATGGGTGGGCTGACATTACCCCTCCCGTCCCGACACAACACGGCCCGACCGCGATGGTTTTCAGAGGCTAATAACTTGTCTAATTTGTGAGATAGAGAAGAGATTCTTTCAGCAGGTATTGGATGCATTCAATAAATTTTGTTTTTAGCTATATATTTACTCATGAGGCCAAAGAAATCCCGTGGAATCCCAGCTTGCCAAGGGAAGGTACCGAGGGCATCATTTTACATGCTTCACTATGAAATCGATTTAAAGCACTGTGAAAGTGACACATACGAGGTATGAGTTGTTTTTCACTTTCATATGTTGATTGCGCGCGTGCGTGCGTGCATGCGTGTGTGTGTGTGTGTGTGTGTGTGTGTGTGTGTGTGTGTGTGTGTGTGTGTGTGTGTGTGTGTGTGTGTGTGTGTGTGTGTGTGAGAGAGAGAGAGAGAGAGAGAGAGAGAGAGAAACGTGAGGAAGTAAATATTTTAGCTCAATTATTCCTCTGTTAATGTTCAACCGCCTCACCCTGATGAATTATGATGATAGGCGTATTTCCAGCGCTTGCTCGCTCGTCACGCGCTCACAAAGTGCACTTTACTGGTGTATTCACCCGTGTCTGTTTGTTTGCTTCTCTGCTTATGTGCAAGATATCTTAAAAGTTATCGGGCTTTCGGTGAAATCTGATGGGTAGGTTGGCAGTGGGTAAAAGAAATGTTGAGTCTGTTTTCAGGTGGCTCCAGATCCGGATGTAGGAGTAAATAATAAATTTTGTCAGTGTTGGTGGAGGCATAAGCTCTGTGATCGTATAACAGGCCAGACTAAAACCATAGAAATAACTATGTGAGACTGTAAAAGTATTCGTCTGGAAAGAAAGGAATTGCAACCTGAATCATAGATTTTGTTGGCCTTGACGGAGGTACGAGTACGTGCTCTTTGGGAGCCATGGTCTAGTCAAGTAGAGAGGTAATCTGCAGTCCCAGTGGACTCAGGTTCGAATCCCGGCTGGAGCAAGGAACAGTTTACGGAAAAAAACAAAAAATCCATCTCGAGGACGTCTTTTTCATTTTATTCAGACGGCTTTGAAGCGAATATGCCCACTGATATTATTTTCTGTCACTGAACTAATTAATCAAAGCTCACTCTAACACCTCCAGTTCCAAAAGTGTCTCGTAAATTGAATATTATAAATGCTGGCAGGAAGGTAAAGCGAAAATAACGTCGCTAGCTGAAGCTAATAATACGACAGCATCATTGGATTCCGGTAGCTTGTGCCAGTGAAATAATTAATCGAGATAGCTTTTAGGGTTTCTCATAGCTGAACAGTTCGTCAGGTATTAAGACCTGCACTACGATGACGCATTGTACTTGCACAGTATATTCTTGCAGCCACGGAGCGATTTTTTTTTTTTTTTAACTTGAAGGATTAGATGCATCCTCCATGAACCCCTCCACAACCTGATGTCTTTCTCCAAACTGAATAAAATCGTCTGAAGACAGCAAGAATATAAAAAGAAAATTCGTTATCGGACTGATGGATTTAAGTTGAATAAAGTCGGGAAGTTGGTTTATAGGAGGAAAACAGTTAACACGGTCATTCGAGTCACTTCCCGCCGGCAAGAGTGTGATGGCTGGTGTCCGTGTCGCTATGTCCACGTTGCCAGGGGGTTTACGGCCACACACGCCTCACCTCCAACCACAAATAACTTCACTAAGGACCACATAAGTCCTGGCGGCCTCTTTGTAGCTGTTGATGCTTCTCTGAACAAAGCACCTCACACATCATAACTTATATTCTCATGCCATTTATGCAGGTCGTTACATTATATATATATATATATATATATATATATATATATATATATACATAATGACAATGTTATTGTATTAACTGGAGAAAGAAACTTGAGGATTTCTTTTTTGCTTCCACCACCTCAGTTATCACTTCATTCTTACATAACTTGATTATTATTCAGTAGCACCAATGCTTTTCCTCACATGAATGATCCACATTTTAATACTGGTTGGCTAGTACTAATATGAGGTTAGGTTAGGTTAGGTCTGATAAAAGTTAAGCGAAGTAAACGTGAAGATCATCCTGGGAAGAGAAGGCTTAGCGTGCAGTGTTGAAATGACTTACAGTTCTGAATCGTGGTGTGGGAGAGCGTCTGTGTTGCTGTCACCACAAGCGTTAAGTCAACACAGGCTGAAGTTCTCTTGTGTGAGTCAGTCTGCATTGTAGGTCAGTTGGTATGACTATCTATATATGCATTTCAGAATAACTTTGCTCTGTTAAACCACACAGGCCTCGTCAACTAGAACAAGTACCTGTGTGTGTGTGTGTGTGTGTGTGTGTGTGTGTGTGTGTGTGTGTGTGTGTGTGTGTGTGTGTGTGTTTAACACACACACAAAAAAAGCATTTGTTGCAGTGAACAGTTTAGGAATACAGATATTCAGTGAAAATACATTGCAAAACGATGAGGGTCAGAATGGAGTGGAGAGAAGGTAGGGATGAAGGGGAATGAAGAGGACTGAAAGTGAGGGAACAGAGGAAACGGAGAGAGGGAGTAAATAGAGTGAAGGGAGTAAAGGTGAAAGGCACTGGAGGGAGAGAGTGGAAGAGAAGGGTAGAGGTGAGGAGAGTAAAGATGAGGGAACTAGAGGAAGGGAGTGGAGATAGGAAGGTAAGGTGGAGGGAGGAAGGGAAGGAGGAGAGAAGGACTGTAAATGAAGATATTGGAGTGGAGAGATGATGGGGGGGACGGGGAAGAATGGAGTAGAGAGATAATGAAGGACTGAATATGGGGAAGAAACGAGTGGAGGGAGAGACTAGAGACAGGGGTGTAGAGAGTGGAAATGAAAAGACTGTAAATAAAGAGACTGTATCCCTTTATGAGTCCTAGCCGCTTCCGCTGTGACCTAAGATATTGCCATCCTTCTTCTCCACCAGCCCACACTTCCGCTCACTCTCCTGCCCTCCTCTCCAGCCGTACACTTGGAGGGAAAAGGCAATAAAATGAAACGCTGCCTACTCATCCTTAACGCGAATTGCAAATATATTCTGCTTTATGGAGCATAGTCTCAAAAATATGATACTTTTTCGGTTTTTGTTCCCAATGTTTTTTATTTTTTTTTATTCGTTTTTAAATCTCCGCATTTTTTATTCATTTCTTGTACCCTATGCCTGTTTTATATATTTTTCTTTGTATAGGTTATGGTCGCTTGATTGGATACATGACTATTAATATTTTGGTAAAACGGGAAAAACTACACCGTGAAGTGCTGTGAGTGTTACATCATGAGTGTCCTGAGTGAGACAGCCCTAGCATATATTCAGTATGGACGATGGGTATTGTTGTCGAAGTGGCGACATGTAAAGGTCTCTGGTATATAGGAGGACTGTGGATCATACACACACACACACACACACACACACACACACACATTACGAAAACCATCAAAAAAGTGTCGATACTCTTGTTCTGTTTTACAATCTGTAACACAAGACGAAGAACTAAAATACCTAACTACATGGTACTTTGATAATCGTAAACGGTTTTTACATAAGTCTATTGTGGCATTAGGTGGCAGAGAGAGAGAGAGAGAATAAAAGGAAGAGGTCACCGTCTTCGTCTAATAGTAAATAAAAAGTCATTGTATTGAAGGAATTTGTTAAAGCCATCTAATAATGTCAAAAGTAAGTGGTAGCCTTATTGAAGGGACCAGTGGATAAAGTTCGTTATTATTACTTGAAGTAGCAAAAACACAATGAATGAACAGCCCGCTTGTTAAAGACTGAAGAGATGACTTAAAAGATACTATATTAAAAAAAGACAACACCCAAACGGAAGGGGTGGTTAAAGCCTTCTGATAGCATAAAAAGAAAGACGTCACCGCATTGAAAGGTTAGTTAATTAGCTGTGCAAGGGTCATGACATCTAATAATAATAATAATAATAATAATAATAATAATAATAATGATGATGATGATGATGATTACAAAACACGTCGTCGTATATAGTTTGTTAAAATTATGTGCAAGGGTCGGGACGCGGCAGAGATTTGTGTTCCTTTGCCTCGAACACGCCCCCGCCTCTGACGTCACAGCCCTTTGTCCCAACTCATCGACGTAGGCTTAGGCTCCTCTCTCTGTCTGCGGAATGTGGAAATTGTTTATGGTAATCGCCTTAACATTTGCCGATTCTTTTTCTACTTAGTGTAATTCTGTTTGGTGATGATGGAGTGAAAAGAGGAGGGAAACTGGCGTGTTGCTTAGTTTTTTTCTTTGTGTTTTAATGTAGAAAAGAAAGAGCCCAAGTCCATGATCCTGGCCCATATAAAAAATAACAGAACACAAAAGAAAATGAGTTCTTCATACGAGTATTATTGGTTCCTCAGAATAAATATTCTAAGCATTTTAAAAAGTAACTAATGCAGAGATCATGAAAAACTTGTCGTATGTAGGAAGAGTTTAAAAACGAGGCAGTCAGATCAAGATGCGTTCCTTCGAGATGCCTGGAATAATTGCATTAACGGGAGATCATAGTCACTGTGAAAGACTGGGTAAGACAGTCCCGGGGGTGACCAGTTCCATTTAGACTGTGAGTGCTAGCCAACTCTTAATTTTTTCTGTTTTTTTATTATATTTTGGTTACAGGTACTACAGAATGATTTTATTTAGATTAGGAAGGACCTCTTGCATTCAGGAATATAAGAATATATAATCTCAGTTAATTCCTTCACTATGAGAGGTCTGCTCGGAACTGGAAAAAAGAAATGTCAGTGGCAAGAAGTAAATATACGAGGCGCCTTCATTGTCAAATGGTTAATGTTAATAATGGAGGTGAAATATTGCCATAAAATTATAGCACTATCCTTTTGTAAGCACATACCCCGCTCACTGTAACTTTGCCTTCACTTTATTTCTTGTATTAACAGGCGATTTTATTCAGCACAGAGATTTTATTTTTAACTGGAGGAGTTAGACTTCAATGAGTCCTTTCCATACTTGTGTTTTCTCCTATACTTTAAAATAATTTTCTGTTAGCAGCAAGAATAAGAGGAAAAGTATGTCCTTGGGTTGAAGGGGTTGAGTCTATACACGCTAGTCGAGGTAAACAAACATCAGATCCCGTAACCAATGTTGGCAAGCAGGCGGGGCCAAGTAGGTGGTGGGTACAATCAGCAAGGGTACGGAGGGGCCAAACACGTTTTATCCTCGCCACGTGCCTCGAAAATTTTCGTCAAAAATCGAGTGTTTTCCTTTTACCTCCCAAAAGAAGTTGTAACTCTGCCTCCTTAGTCGAATGATTAGCATTGCCAGCCATAAAGTTATGCCCGACACCGCCAGGGTTGAAATCCTGTTATGGTCATGTGACGCTACTCGATTCAAGTGTCTGTTCACCCTGTGAATTGGTAAGTAAAATAAAAACTGACGGTAGCACCTAGGAGAGTTTACTGTGGTACAGTAACGTGGATGATGCAGTGGCCTTTTATCACAGGATGCTGAGTAAAACAAACTGCCACAGGTTCACTTGCCTAAGTTAGAGATAAACACCACGGCTAAGCGCCTCGTGACGTCTGTCCCCACTTTAAACTTTACTGTGATGTCTGATTTAATTCTTCTTGCTTTCAGGCCATATTATTTACCTTCAGAGATTTCTGGAAAAGAGAGTTTAGATACAGTCTTCATTACCTCCTTCATTATTACGGAATCCTCTCAATAAAACCGTCTAGAGATAGAGAAAATAAAATAAATGTGGCTTTCTCCTGCTGAAGGAATGAAGCAAACGGCCTTTGAGTCCCGATTTGGTGACCTAGAAGCATATCCAGTTTTAGTGAACATTTGAGTATCCCGGAGAGAGAGAGAGAGAGAGAGAGAGAGAGAGAGCGTGTTGTTATAAGCCTACACCAGTGCATATGTTCAGTACGCAGTTGCTTATCATGTAAAGTAAACCATGTAAATCTTACCCAACTATCTCTTTGGTAACCTTGGACCAGATCTAATATTAGTTCATAGTGAGGTATCCGGAATTCGTAAATATCCCAGTTCCATTACGGTAAGCCTAAACGAGTTTTGTGTTTAGTGGAAGTCCGATTATCGTGGAATTTGTTTTACATATCTGTCCTGTTTCGGTATGCTAAATCAAATCCTAGGTAGGGTTGTCAGTCAGATTATATTCTGTCTCAATTTATATTCTGTTTCAGATTATAGTTTATTTCATTTTATTGTTTAGTTTATATGCTATATCAGTTAATAGAACTTTGTAATGTATACTGTCTCAGAATATATATAGGCTGTATATATATAGATAGATAGATACAAGTATATATATATATATATATATATATATATATATATATATATATATATATATATATATATATATATATATATATATATATCCTGGAATACATAAAAATTTTAGTGTTATATTGAGCTTGATTGTTTGTTTTCGTGGACGTGTTTTTGTAAGGGTTTGTGATGCTACCAGACGATTTTGTGCACTTAAAGAGAGTCCTGTATTTTAGGAAAAGTTATTGAAGGCTATATCAAACCTCAGCCATTAGAAAAGTCTCCGAAATTGAATAAAATCGCGCGGAAGTAAGAAGAATAGAGAATAGATCGTCTGGGTGAAAATCTGACACTTTAATCGCGATGGGGAAAGTATTCAAGTCTTTAGTTCCTGATGATAACTCTGCAGCACATGACGATAATAGAGCATGTGTGTTGTTTCCATAATTATCGTTGCTGACTGCATTCTGTAATGTGGGATGCAAGCTGATCGCATTAAGTATCCACAGGCGTTATGTAGGTTTACGTCAAATATTAAAGACCTTGCTACCCGTTTGCAATCTGATATTAACCTCTTCACTCCGATATATGTTTTATTTTTTCCTGCCATCTCCAGACGATTTTATTCATCTTAGGATTCACGTTTTGAACTGTAGGAGTTTGTTACAGGCTTCATTAATCCCTTCACTAGGATTAAATATTTCTTGGATTATTCTTGCTCCCGCCAGATGATTCTCTTCAGTTTTGGAAGAATTTCTGTTAATGAAGGGATTTACTAAAGATTTATCTAACACCTCCAGGTTCTGAAGTCCCCTCTAAGTTATGTGATATCGTCTGGATAACAAGAATATATATGAAATTACATTATCATATCATAATCTAATATACAAATAATGCATCTTTTAATTAGAGAAATATTGGTTAAGTTCTTGTTGCCTCCAGACGATTTTGTTCAGCTTTTGGGAGACCTGTTGTAGTGAATGGGTAAGTGAAGGAAATGAAGGCTACATATAATCTTTCCAATGGAACAAGTCTCTCTCTCAAGCTGAATAAAATCGTCTGAAGGTAGCAAGAAAAAAATGAATAACACATCACTTGATTGAAGGAGGTAAACACATCGCCATTGTTTTTTATGTTATTTTTTTCAGTTATTTTTGTTTGTTACGTCACGTGCTGCAGGGCCAACTCCTTCACTGCGAGGACGTGTTTTATTTAACCTCCAGGCAATTTTACTTGGCTAATTTTGGAGCGTCCTTTAGCAGTGAAAAAATCAAGAAGACTGTACATATTTCTTCCAGTACGAAAAGCCTATGTTAAACCGAATATACTGTAATTCCTTAAATGTAGAATAAACTAAAACAAAAACAAAAAAATGGCACTATTGAAAGAGTTAAACACACGGTCCCTTAGGTTCCTTTGGTGAATTTCAAGCTGCTGATTTTTTTTTTTTTTTTTTTTTTTTTTTTTTTTGACGTTCGCCTGTCTTGGAAGTCATGTAAACACAAACACATATAAACACACGAATATGAGTCCCGTTTAGTAAGCCTCAGCCAGATGTATTTTAGCGGACGTTCGATTATGCCTGAAATCATGTAACATAAACACATCACCACATAAACAGATATAACACGTAAACACATATTAACATATATAAAAACACACAAACACATGGCCATAGTTCCGTTTGGTAAGTTTTATCCTGCTGTGTTTTTCGCGCACTTTCCATTATCTTGGAATTCACATAAATTATTTAATCAATAAGGGCGACGTTGACCGCTCTGGAATGTCACTGTTGTTATTGGAAGCGAGAGAGAGAGAGAGAGAGAGAGAGAGAGAGAGAGAAATTTTCCCACCACTTTCGCATTTCTTTTTCTACTGAGTGATCCTCGGACATGCAAAAATATTCGAAACTTATATCACTGTTTACTTTCACGTAAATGTCAAGGAATGTGTCGAGGTAGAGTTATATCACTGGTGCAAACTTCGTGCCAAACTTCCATGACATTTAAGTGAGCTGGACTGCGATACTTGTGGAATTCCTTAGACGGGCATGTGGAATTTTTGACACCATTCTCCTGACGTGGTATTGTTTTTCTTTTTAGGCATAATGAGGCGTCTTGTATTGTTGGGGTGAAGTTGTCAAATTTGCGAAAGTGAGTTATGGTCAGTGGTGAATAGGCTAATCCTTCCACTAGCAGTAAAAGCATAAAAGACCATCCATTAATCAAGTTATCTAGATTGAATTAACATTGATTTAATTCAATTAAGTTGAATTAAGTCAAAATGAATAACACAGATCATTTAAATGCTTTGACCTGAAAATGTTTTTAATTTCTCCTTAGCCACCTAATATATACTTTTATTTTATTCTTTTTATTTATATATTTGCGCTATTATTTACTTACAGGTGAAAGTGCATGCTGTTTGGATTTTGAAAAAGGTGACGGCGAAAATTTTCGAATTTTTTTCCTTTTTTCATTTAGTGTGTGGCGAACTTCCAAACAAACATTTTCGTGCCTCATTTGTTGTAAGCGAGCCATTATTAACAAAGTTACACCAGAGCAAAAACTGAGAAACTTTAGCCTCCGTTTTCTCAGACTTAATTTTGTTTTCTAAGCCTCTTCAGTACTAGGCGCCAGAATATGTGGTGTAGATGTAGAGATAATTATAGACGTACCTTGAGATGGATTGGTCATTTAGTGAGACTGGAGAATGAGAGACTGACTAGGAGCGGTCATTTAGAGACTCTGGAGGGTGAGAGACTGACTAGGAGCATGTGAGTGAGGTATAGGGGGGAGGAGAAAGGGGAGACACAGGATGAGATGGAGATATGCGGTGGAGAGGTCTTTAAGTAAGGGGGTTTGAAGTGGAGGGAGTGCAACCTGATGGAAGAACGTAGAATGACATGGAGGCGATTCATTTGTGGCCACTCCTTCAGGGATTAAGGCGTCTTACCGTATTTAAATAGAAAGATAGATAAATAAATAGATAGGTAGATAGATAGGTAGATGATTGGAGAGAGGGTAGCCTGATGGAGGAACGCAAAATAGCATGGAGGCTATTCATTTTTGGCCATCCATTTAGGGATTAAGGCGTCTTACCATAAACAGAAAAATAAATGAATAGATAGATAGATAGATAGATAGATAGGTTTTTCATTGTCGTGGTTTCGTCAAATGAACCCACGTATAAACTAGATGTGAAGAAATTTTCGACTAATTTCATCCACCTGTAGCTTGATTTACGTGCCAAAGGCCCGCATTCTCGTAGTAGTAGTTGTGGTGGTGGTGGTATTGTTGTTGAGGTGGTGGAGATGGTAGTAGTAGTAGTAGCAGTAGTAGTTGTTGTTGTTGTAGTTGTTGTTGTTGTTGGTGGTGGTGGTGTTGGTGTTGGTGGTGTTGTAACTCCAGGATTATCTGAACGTGAACCTGGCGGACTGCAGACTGAAGTTGCCCTCCTCGTGCAGCCCACCATTCTCCTTCCGGGGAATAGGGAGGGAGATGAGGCACGGTTGTTTATCCAGGGAGGGGAGTTGCCGGGCCATATCGGTACCACCACAAGAGCGTCCCTCACCAGCACCCAGAAGAAGAGCTCAGGCTGCGAAGAAGTACAGAAAGAAGTGCATTGAAAGGTCATTGAACTTGTGGTATGCTAGCCTGCACAACATCGACAGCCTAGCAAAAGTTCGCAACAAGTCGTCCTCCAGTATTGTGTCCTGCATTCCATATATCTCATTCCACTACAAACGACAGAGAATATCCACTTTTGTCATGCTGTTTTGTTGTGTGCTTCATATCGCCTATCGCAGAAAAATAGTACCATCGATTGCCACTGCTGGTAGAGAAGTGTAGGCAGACTTTTGCTGTTGGCTGTACCATCCACGACACACCTCACTTCACAAACCTAATAACAGCAGAGAGAGCGAGATTTATGTATATGCAGGTGTGTGTGTGTGTGTGTGTGTGTGTGTGTGTGTGTGTGAGAGAGAGAGAGAGAGAGAGAGAGAGTTTGAACATTTCCCTACAGAGCCACACATCCTCCCATTGCCAATCTCTCTCCTATAATGGTCTACCTTTGTGTTCACCCTTACTCGCTCCCTCAGGCTCCACGGTGAGAGGGGGAGAGAGAGAGAGAGAGAGAGTACTGTGTATACTTGTGTGTGTGTGTGTGTGTGTGTGTGTGTGTGTGTGTGTGTGTGTGTGTATACATCAGAGAGAGAGAGAGAAAGCATGATTGTGTGTACGAGTAGTGTACAGTATGTGTGTGTGTGTGTGTGTGTGTGTGTCTGTGTGTGTACATCAAAGAGAGAGAGAGAGAGAGAGAGAGAGAGAGAGAGAGATTTTCTAAACAAAGCATTTACTAGATTCACACACACAAAAAAAAATTGAATTATGTTTACATTTGTGATTCTGTTTCAGTGTTCTTCTCTGGGAAAGTGTAAACAAGCTTGGGAGTCAGCCAGAAAGCTCCCAAGAAGATTGTGGGTCGTATGCTCATGGGCTTGGAAACTGTCGTAACTCCTTCTCTTAAGCGATTTATTTTGCCCGTTGCACTCATATTTTTTTCTCGGCCAAGGAAAGTAAGTTTTCATCCCTGTTTGTTTGTGTGTTTGTTTTTTGTCTATTAGCAGGATTACTCAAAACTAAAACAGAAATTTGGACCAAATTTGGTAGGTAGATATAACCCACGCCCCAGGGAACAATCTTTTAACTTTTGGGACCGATCCGGGTTGTATTACAGATTGTGGATCCGGAAAACACTTCTTGCGAAACCCTTATCAGTAATGAGAAAACTTAACCCATTATGAAGAGTTGTTTGGAAATTACGTTGGCTTTGTCGGAGAGATGTGCCCCACTGAGTCCCCCTCTAGTTTACTATGTTACTTATTGCTGTGTCGACGCTAAAATTATTTAAATAGCATGCAAGTGGACAGTAAGGTGTAAAATGCAGAGAAGTCGCTAAGGAAGACATGCTACAAGGTCTCTCATGCCATCGAGAACACTGGCCCATGAGAGCATAATTAGGCTGCCAAACTTCCCACCAGACTGCATAACCGGTGCATGACGTCGAGGAGCCGCCCAGTGACTGACAAGGAGAGGCTCGGGTGTGACAGAGACAAGTGGAATAGATCTCACAAGTTCTGAAACACCTGACTGTGGCCGACGTCTCAGGCAGTTGTGTCTAAGTTGGCCCAGAGTGTCTTGACAGAGTTTACCCCTTACCGTCCAAGAAGTCTGTCTTTAGTGGAGTTAAATCGTTTGCTGGAAGGAAGAATAGGGTATAAATGACCTGGTGCTAATGTGGAGATTAATGGAAAATGTTAGAAATAATTTGGCGATGGCAATAATACAAGTGACCGTAAGTTGAAGAGATCAACTGAACTATTTATTATCATTTTGCGACAGTAAAAATGAAACAACACCCTTTCCGAAGGGTTTAATCTGATAATTATAATATCCTGAAAAGCTTCCTGCGTCAAAGTGATGTAATTATTCTCAGAGCTACAAGAGGAGCAGACACATGGATTGTAAGCTAAACACCAGACTTATGACTGTGAATCTATGCTGGAGCTAACCTAACCCACCTAACCCAGCCGATAGCAACCCAATCTAATCCAGTCTAATGCAGTCCAATCCAGTCTAGTTTTATTCAACTCAGTCCAGTCCATCCCAGCCCAGTCCAGACCAACTCTGTCCCGTCCTGTCTAATCCAGTCCTATCCAATACAGTCTGCCTAACCTGATCAAATCTAATCCAATTCAGTCATATCCAACCCAGCCAAGCAAAACCAACCTAACGACACCCAACCTCATCGAGCCTAACAAACCATAACAAAGCATAGTATGATGATCAATTGACGGGATCCAGGTCACCTTTCAAACAATACCCAGTTCCCATTACCAGGTACACCGACAGAAGTTTGGCCGAGCTCTACCTGCGATACACGTCTGCAGAGAGGCACACGACACAATTGATAATGGCGGGGAATAATAGATCACTGCTTCATATCCACTGCCAGATGGTGTTCAGAGTACGAAGTGGAGAGAGGTATACTGTGAGCATGGGGAGAGGAGAGGTGTATATACTTTGGGTGTGGAGAGAGGTATACTGTACTGTGAGTTTGGATAGAGAGGTGTACTGTAGGCGTGGAAGGGAGGCATTTTGTGGGTGTAGATAGAGAGGTATACTGTGGGGGTTGAGAGAGAGGTATACTGTGTGCGCGGAGAGAGAGTTATACTGTGGGCATGGAGAGAGACATACTGTGGGTGTGGAGAAAGATATACTGTGGTCATCGACAGAGAGAGGTATACTGTGGTCATCGAAAGAGAGAGGTATACTGTGGGCGTGGAGAGAGAGGTATACTATGGGTGTGAAGAGAGAGTTGTACTGTGGACGTGGAGAGAAACGTCTACTGTGGGCGTGGAGAGAGAGGTATACTGTGGGCGTGGAGAGAGAGAGAGGTATACTGTGGGCGTGGAGAGAGAGGTATACCGTGGACATGGAGAGAGAAGTATACTGTGGGTCGCTAGTTCCATCCCAGGTGATAAAGGGACAAGTTTGAGGATCTGAATGCAACATTATCGTGTCCATCCCTCTTTTCCGTATGACCCACCGACTCAGCATGCAAATATCCTCACTTGCACCACAACACCAGATATGGAGGTGATATATTTGGCGTACCGTATTAGAGGTGCGGGTAGTAGTGATGAAGTGGCGACATACGATATAGTAGATGTTGATATATTGCATAGGAAATACTGGCGCTCGAAAACGGGCCTCTTAATCTGTGTCCAGAGTCAGATGTATATGGAAAGATAATCCTCCTCGGGCTGTTCTCCATATGTGAACCAGTGGACGTTGGAAACACTGACCAGAGAAAATGCACAGATCGTCAGGCGTCGTTAGAGGAATAATCGTGATAGTTTTTAACCTTTTGAAGACGAGAGGTTTTCCTGAGTTGAGTAAAATGGTTTGCAAAGTCATCAGCCACCGTTTACATTAGCCTTTCCAGTACATGACGTAGTTTTAGATTATTCTTCCCAACATCCATCGATTTTATATTACTTAGGCTTTCTAGTAGTAAAGTGGTTAATGGAGACTAACTCACTATACCCTGTTCACTTTAACGTGGCCTAAATTTGCCATCTCTTCGTCTTGAATGTTGAGCTGTAAGAAAAGATTGACAGTAGAATATGATGCTGGTCACAGGGAAGTTCCATGAAAAGGATGTGGAGCCGTATCATTGCCGTTTTTACCACTGATGTACGTGAAATAAGCTGCAAAGGGACGAAAATCTGGGCCAGGTTAAAGTGCTTGAACTATAGCCCTTCCATTTCGACAAGTTTAGCTAGAGGTGAAAAAAAAATCGTCCGGATGGCACCAAAAAACAGTATATAAAAACGTCTTCAAACAAAACTAGTTAAGAAGTAAAAAAGCCAAAGACTTTTCTGAGTTGCTATTGTGTGTGTGTGTGTGTGTGTGTGTGTGTGTGTGTGTGTGTGTGTGTGTGTGTGTGTGTGTGTGTGTGTGTGTGTGTGTGTGTGTGTATGTTTTAATGCTTATGTTTTTTCTGTTTAGTTTTACACCTGAAACCCTACCTCGTCACTGCTGAATAACTGCAACATAAACATACTTCTCCTTATTGTAAATGAATGAAAGGGATAATTATTTGCATTTGTCCTCGTTTTCCAAGCATTGCTAATGATAGGCACGTGCGTACCCAGTGGCTTTGTTGTGGAGTGTACTTGCCGAAGAGAGGGGGGGAGGGGGAACTCTGTGTGTGTGTGTGTGTGTGTGTGTGTGTGTGTGTGTGTGTGTGTGAAAGAGAGAGAGAGAGAGAAAGAGAGAGAGAGAATCCCTTACTTTCTTTTTTTTATAAGAGTACAGTACACACTTTACTCCTCAATTAGGCAAGTGTGAGCGGGAATTTTATAATTGAGGGTGTTAAACTAAATCACTTCAGTCCGATAACGTCCTCTCCGTTTTATGCTCGCAGCCTTCAGATGGCTTTATTGAGGTCAGGATAGACTTTTTGAACCGGAGGAGGTTAGAAAGTATTCGTTTAGTATGAGAGAGAGAGAGAGAGAGAGAGAAATTACATCTTTTTTTCATTTTGTTCCTTCTACCTCCAGACGATTTTATTCAGCTTTAGAAATACCTCATGTACTAAGGGGACAATGAAGGTCATAGCTAACCCCTCCAGTCCGAAAAGTCTCCCCTACACTGACAAAAATCACTCGGGGCAGCAAGAATGACCTGTCTTTGGTTTGTTCCCTAATCCCTTTCAGTTTAGTTGATGTCCAGGTGTAGTCAGACCGAAGAGTTAATTGACGATAGGTCTTCCACTTTAACTTGGTCAAGAGTTCCGTCCTATTGCGGCTCATATCACGCAGCTCAGTGGTAGAATAAAACAATGTTGTGGCTCTTTGTCCTTTCCATAGCACTTCTTCGTGACTAGCGCCACATCCTAGTGCTGATCTTTTGCTACAGCTCAGCCTTCAAGATGGAGAGCTGGCAATTTTAAGCCAAGTTAGAGCAAAAAGACTATAGTAACCAAGGAGATTCATCCATACCCCGTAACTGTAGCTCATTAAATCTCACGCAACCACAATTTAGTATCCTGGTTGTGAGTGGTCTAGTTCCCTCGTGTGAAAATATCCGGCTCATAAAATACGTACTCTGGCTGAAGGGGTCAATCTGGTCTCCGTGGTATGAATCGATTAAGGGGATATTACGCAAGTGGCGGGCAATCATCCTCATTTACTTCATCATGGCTTTCGTCATTTTTGTACTTGGGAGGGCTGGTATTATGTTCATCTTTATTTCCCCATTTTTGGCTTTGTATTCATTGTCAGCGTCATCATTGTCTTCCTCTTCATCATCATCAGCATTATTTACCTTTTCATCACTGTCGTAATAATCATCATCGTCATCATCATCATCATCATCATCACTGTGTTACCGTTATCATCTTTTTCATCTTCATTTTCATCACCATCGTTATGTTAATCATCATCATCATCATCATCACCATGTGTTACCCTCATCGTCATTTTACGTTTTGATTTTCCTCACCATTGTTGTGTTAATCATTATCATGTTTTCATTTTCATATTTATCTTAATCTCTTTTACGGCATCGTTGCGCTGGTGTGTGTAACGGCGAGCATGTATAAAAATAATAACCTAATCATTACATCATCAAATCATTTTAATTTGGTTTACCGGTAAACAACATTGGTCTAGCATTAATGCTGATTAAGTTTGTTTGAAAACCATTGATACCAGGATAAGGTAATATCGATCTAGCTTGGTCAGTGTGGGGCTCGAACCCACTTCGCCCCTCTCTCTCTCTCTCTCTCTCTCTCTCTCTCTCTCTCTCTCTCTCTCTCTCTCTCTCTCTCTCTCTCTCTCCCGAAAAGATCCGGTCCTGCAGCTCTCTTACCTGAATAAAATCGTCCGATATTAATAAGCAGGAAAAGATAAAGACCTCTTCGGTGATTAATACTTATTCACATTACCATCGAGAAGGGTTATGCCTAAGCTGAAATTAATCGTCTGACAGTAGCTTGGAGCAAGAAACTCATCGTACTGAAGGGGTTAAACGATTGGAACCCTATCACTCGAAATATATGCTCATACTTTATAATAACAGTGTGATATAATTTATTGTGCTATTACGTTTGACTTTTATACCTCTGGATTTACACAGTAGCAGTAATTATAGTTGCAGGCTAGACTTAGCTGAACGTGAACCCAGCGAACTACAGACAACCAGATGCTTTGATTCTTTCCGGCCCACCATCCTTCTTTCCTAAGATGTGGTAAAATGAGGTACTTTTATACATCCAGCCAGGGCCTCGTCTGAATGCAGTGGCGCCACCGCAGGAAGACGTCTCTCTCCAGCTCTGGCATATATATAATACTTACATACATACATATATACATGTAGCTAAGTAGATAGATGGGTTAACTGATTGATTGATAAGTATATATAGTTGCTGTCAGTATTACCTTTATAACTGTTGAAATTAAATCCCATCCTTACCAGCTCGCTAGAATATTACTAGTTAGATGAGTAAGGACTCGTTGAGCTTTAATCCGTCAGTCCGATGGCGTAATTCCCTCCGACAAGGAGAGTTTATTTTCACCCCTGTTTGTTTGTTTGTTTGTTTGTTAGCAGGATTACTCAAAAACTAAAAGAGAGATTTGGACCTAACTTGGTGAATAGATATAGCTCATATCCTCGGGAACAATCGAGCAACTTTTGGGACCGGTGTTTGTTAGTTTGTTTGTCTGTTAGCAGGATTTCTCAAAAACATAAAGAGGGATTTGGATCACATTTGGTTGGATAGATAGCCCATGTCCCAGGGAACATTCGATTAACTTTTGGTGCCGATCCTGATCGTATTACATATTCAGGATCCGGAAAACACTTTCTGCGATACCCTAATCATTGATGAGAAAACGTAAGCCATTATGAAGAGTGTTTCGGAAATTATGTTGCCCTTGTCAGAGAGATGCGCTTCATTCAGTGTCCCTCTAGTTTTTTTCTTTTTCTTTTTAATTCTTCCTACCACAAAACTATTAAGTACAGAGAAGACCTTTCGTATCCAAGGAGTTGATGAAGGCTATATCCAACACCTCCTGTTAGAAATGTCTGCCCTAAACCAAATAAAATCAAACTCCTGGTCAAAAAGTCTCCCGTAAACTGAATAAAACCGTCTGAAGAAAACAAGAATGATACAAAGAATATGTCATCGGATATGAAGATTGGCAGGCAAGTTCAGCTAGTGTAAAGCAATTATTGACGTCAGCTGAGGATAGATACACATACAGGACCGACTGACACCCCGACCCCTCTGACCTTTGCCTCGCCTCTGTGCCTGACGTGTGCTCCTCTATTCTTAGTTTTCTCTGACAATGACATTTACTGCGTCTCTTGGTCTTCGGCGGCTCCCTGGCACCACCGTTTTTACCTAATTATAACTGTATGGCACGGTAACATTTTTTTGCATGTCCCCAGCATATGTCCATAAGCATACTAACTGCATACTCTGCTTTACCTGGTTATAACGATAAATATGAGTGTTATCTTTTTTGCTATTTTGCCGTTTCTCGTGGGCTTTGCCAGCTCCTTGGCACCTTGTCATTTCTTGATTATACCTGTATACGACTAATATTCTCTTGTACGTTTATACAGTATGTGCTTGTTAAGCTTCTTGTGGACTTAGACGGCTCCTCAAACCTCTTCTTTACCTAATTATAACTATAATTACGGTTATATCGTGTATGTTTCATTTCGTGTGTACTTGGCGGCTCCTTGACATCTTTTCTGTACCTGGTTGTAACTGTATATGCCACGGAAATGTTATCTTGGGTGTTATTTTGCTGTTTTTTTCGTGGATGTAGGAGGCTCCGCGACACCTCCTCTGTATCTAATTGATTTCATATGACGGCAGTATCACCATGCATGTTATTTGCTGTTTCTCGTGGACTTCGCCGGCTGCCCGTTCCCTTTTTTTTTTTTTTACCTAATTAAAACTGCATTTAACATAGTAATATTTTCTTAAGTTTATTTTCCTGCTTTTCATGGTCTACGCAGCTCCCCAGCATCTCGTCTTTACCAGATTATAAATATATGGCTCGGTTAGTATTAGCTTGTATGTGTATATGTGCAGATTGTCTTGATACTTTACCCTTTCAGTATAGTGACGTTCTTTTACCTGCTTCATTACAAGCTTCCTGTAAGTATAAAAACCGTAGCTTCCCTTTTTGCGCCTGCTCCTCCTCCTCCTCGTGAAATCTTGAAGATAAACCATTGCCATGCCCATATTGACCAACTCACAACACCTATTTTCACAGGGTGTATTCCCTGCTCTGCCCCACTACTCACCAGCGATCCTTCCCATCCTGTTTCCTCTTATCCAAAAAATCCACCCCTCTCTCTCTCTCCCTCCCTCATCTACCGCCAGCACCGCCCCTCAGTACTTGCCAGTATGTTCATCCTGCCCTTTTAGTTGCAGGACCATCGAGGCCTTGTCCATGTTTCTCACTGACTTTTTTTGTTTTTGTTTTTTTGTAAACGAGAGGCTTCACTCCCAAAGACAAAAAAAAAAAACGAGATGCTTCACTCCCAAAGACCATAGTGAAGCCCCAAATTAGGGCCCACAGACTTTAACGCCTTCAGCAAAGCCTATATCCGGCTTTTGATGCTCCCACCCTCGTAAATTATACTTCTTTCAATTCTTGCAGGTGTTCATGCCTCACTAACACTTGCATCCAAACATATACGCAACCGATAAGATTAAAAGTATTAGAGCATATCTTCTTAACACTGCTATCTCAGCCGTACAACCATATTTTTGCAGATGTTCACGCGTGTACTCTTAACACTTGTATCCGGAACATCAAATCGTACGTCACATATAAAGATAAATTTCGGCATGTATATATTTCAGCTTATCTAATCTCCTCAGTTACATCATCAGCTTCGTTACAGCTGTGCACGGGTCCACTTTAAACGCCAGAATCCAGACATATTCATACGTCTCAAATAAAATATGCTCACTATATCATTACGCCTCATTTACCTAATACTTTCACTCATACATTTTTTAATGGATGTACCCAGGTTTGCTCTAAACACTTGCTAGCACACTCTCCCATCCCTTTCTTCCTTCTCGCTGCTCTCTCCTTTCTTCCTTCTCTTCCCCTTTCCTCATTTCTCTCTTTCTCCCCCTCTTCTCTTCCCCACTTTCACCCCCTGTCCTCTCGTTTCTTCTTTTCTCAGTTCCCTCTCCTCCTTTCTAAAGTTTTAATTTTCTCCAAATTTTGTGCACTTCACGGCGTAGTTACCTCATACTTACACACGTCTCGTCACAGTTACCTCATGCGCACACTCACTTCTCGACACAGTTATCACATACATTCATTTCTCGATAGTTACCTCATTCTCATATTCATTTCTAGACCTAGTTACATCATACACTCACTCATACTTCTTTTCACAGGTGTTCCCTCGTCTACTCCGCACACTTGGCTCCACACCCAGGCCCTTGCATCATCTCTTTTAGGAACTGATTATCTCTCTCTGCAACACATTTCCTCTTCTTACGTCATATTGCACTTCACTTGCATCATATGGTTAGTGAATGAAGGTTTTGTTTCTCTCTCTCTCTCTCTCTCTCTCTCTCTCTCTCTCTCTGTATATATATATATATATATATATATATATATATATATATATATATATATATATATCACATTCCCTTTTCATTCCGCTCCGTCAAAATTTCCACCTTGTTTTCTAAATTTGTCTCCTCTCACATTTTCATTTTTTTTATTTCTCCCTATCGCACCATCTTTACCACACCATTAATTTCTATTTTTATCACCATCTCTCTTCATTCTCCTTTTCCCTCCACGTCTCACGTCTTCCTCCGCTTCTCCCTCCTGCCTTCCACTCCCATCTTGCTCTCTTTTCATCTGCCTCACCATATTTATTCTTGCTGTTGAACTCTTCCTCATTTTCAGTCTCTTTTTTCTTTTTCATCTTTAGTCGTCCCTCGTGATTCCTTCTCCCTCTCCCATCCTTTCTTTTCTTTCTCGCTACCCTCTCCTTTCTTCCTTCACTTCATCTCCATCATTTTTCTCTCTCCCCCTCCTCTCTTTTCCCCTCTTTCTCACCCTGTCCCCTCCCCTCTTCCTTTTTCAATCTCGTCTCCTCCATTCTTTCTCTCCCTCCCCTCTCCACCCTTCTTTTTCTCCCTCCCCTCTCCATCCTTCTTTTTCTCCCTCTGTGCTTCATCTCCCTTCTTTCATTTCCTCTCCTTTCCCTTCTTTCTCACTCCCATTCCCTTCTTTCTCCCTCTCCGTCCCTTCATTCTCCCTCCCTTTCCTTCCCTTCTTTGTATCCCTGCCCCCCTTTCCTCCTTTTCCCTCTCCTCCTTTCTTCCTTTTTCCTCTCCTCCTTTCTTCCTTTTTCCTCTCCTCCTTTCTTCCTTTTTCCTCTCCTCCTTTTTATCTCTTCCTGTCCCCTCCCCTCTTTATTCGTTCTCTGCCTCTCCCTTCTTAATTTCCCCTCACCTCCCTTCTTTCTTTTTCCCTCCCCTCTCCTCTCTTCTCTCTCTCTCCTTCCCCTCTCTTCTGTCTCTCCCTCCCCTCCTTTCTTCCTCCCACTCGACCCAAGCAAAAAAAAAAAAAAGCAACCTCGCTAGAATATTATTAGTACCATGTAAATTTGGCTGCAGGGTGGTGACGCAAAAATGTCCACGTTCAGGATAACTTTTAATTTTTACTTGTTGCTCCCTCAATATATATATTTTTTTTTCTATTTTCCCTCCAGCTCTTTTTTTCTGACTTTTTTCCTTCCAGACCTTTTTTTTCGGCTCTTAATTTTTCCTTCCAGATCCGTATTCATTTTATTTTTCCTCCCAGTTCTTTTTTTTTCTTCTTAGTTTCTTTTTTTTTCACCTGTTTCTCTTCCAGTATGCTTTCTTTCCAAATTCCTCTCAGCTGTTTTCTTCTGTTTCATTTTTCCTCCCAGGTCATGTTTTTTCTTCATCCAGACTTCTTTTATTTCATTATTCTTCCACTTTTTTTTTTTTTTTAACTTCTCCTCCCAGCTCATTTTTCATTCTCCTTGCTTTTTTTTTTTTTCGGTTTTCTTTGGTTTCTCCATTTTTTTAAATTTAATAGCTTTTCTTTTTCTTCGTGCTTCCAAGTTATTTTTTTCTTCTGGCTATTTTATATTGAATTTACCTCCTGGGTCTTTTTCTTTCTCCATAGGTCTTTTTTCCCCCTACTATTCCTCAAGTTATCCTACTTTTTTTTTTTACTTTTTCTTTTTAACTCTGATTTTGATTTTGTCCCAACTTTTAACTTTCTCGTAGCTCTTTCTTTTTCCTTTTTCCTCCTTCCTCCTGTTTTCCATTTCCCCTCCCAGTCTCGTTTTTTTTTTTTATGTTTTTTCCTTCAGCCTCCTTTTTTTTTTTTTTCCCCTTCCAATCTCTCGTTTTTTTTTCTTCCAGATCTTTTTTACATTTTTGAGTAATGGAGGGGTGAAGTTGATGACTACCATTAACTTTGTAATTATCGGCTGCATATTCATCATCGACTGGCTCCGTTGGTGGTGTGTTGTCTGTGGTGTGGTGGTGGTATGATGTGGCGTGGTGGTGGTGGTGGTGGTGGTGGTGGTGGTATGGAGAGTTCGCGAAATAACTTACGGTACTTTTTCCTTCTCGTAACTAAGGATTTTTTAAAGTGTGTTACGTATTGTATAGAGTAAAAGGTCACAGTATTACGTAAGATCACTTTTTTATTTTTT
This sequence comes from Coenobita brevimanus, assembly GCF_032717465.1. Lineage (NCBI taxonomy): Eukaryota > Metazoa > Arthropoda > Malacostraca > Decapoda > Coenobitidae > Coenobita > Coenobita brevimanus. The sequence continues at coordinate 6,264,946 of NC_137028.1, read as the reverse complement.
CTTCGTGAGTGATTTGATGTTTCCTCTCATCCTTCCTTCCTCTTCTGTCTTTCCTTCATTCTTTCCTCTTCCTTCTGCCTGTGGGTGACGTTACACTCCCTCTTCTGTCTTTCTTTCCTTCATTCTTTCCTCTTCCTTCTGCCTATGGGTAACTCTACACTGAGTGACAAGCCAAATGGTTTCCTGTACACCAGGAAATCGTTTATTTTACTCTGGGTGGTAACCATATGACCAAATTATTGCGCCTGGTGGTTTGGTGAGTAATTAAGGCGTCCCAATCGGATTGAGCCGGTGCAGGTTTATATCCAAGGGGTGGTAGGGGTTTATTGCTCACTTAATGCCACTCAGGGATGAGTGAGGCTGGTAACTCTTCTATGCTCGTCATGGGGCAACATAGGATTGGATGATGGATGGATGGATGGATGGAGCATTATTATTATTATTATCATCATCATTATTATTATTATTATTATTATTATTATAGTGGTAGTAATACTAGTACCGGTAGTAGTAGTTGTTATTGTAGTGTTTGTGAGGAAATGTAGTAGATATAGCCATGTAGTAATTTTCTTTTCGGGAACTAAGATTTTATAGATAGATAGATAGATAGATAATTTATTTTGCCGAGAGTGCTAGGTGTTGGCTATGGCTGAGTACATAAAATCACCTTCGATAATTTTCTCTTCGTATTCAGCACTTTATTTATGATGTGGGGTGTGTTTATAGAGTCTGGTCAGGCTGAACGTAAGCACTAATAAAGTACAGTAATTTTTCAGTCGCAAATATGGTGAGAAATATGAGCGTCGTTGCCCAGGGGTGAGGTGTAAGGATATATTATTTGTAGCCGCTTCGGACAATTCGTGACACTTTTTTTTTTCAGCGATTTATTTTCCACATCACACCTTAGTCATTGTTTTCTTTGTTACTGATAGGCCTACATAATGTGTCGATATTAAACAGATACACCTAACTTACAAGGGAACGTAATGATTAAGAATGAAAAGAAATCGCTAAAGAAGAGGCACTACGTTCCCTTTACTAGTTATAATACGGCTCTTACAAATACCTGAGGACTCTCTCTCTCTCTCTCTCTCTCTCTCTCTCTCTCTCTCTCTCTCTCTCTCTCTCTCTCTCTCTCTCTCTCTCTCTTTTCCTATGCAAGGTATTTTCTTTTAACAGACCGTACTGTTTTCTTCTCCGTTACATAGATACCTCCAATACTGCCATTCTCTTCATAAATATTGTACAAAAGTTTATTAACCACTCATATCCGAAAATAAATCGCTAAGGAAAAGGTGCTAGGGCGCGTCCTTATCCGACGAGTACACAAACCCAAGTCATCGTAACTACATTCTCTCGTAATATCGAAAACCGCCTCAGTCAAAGAATATTAATTTTATCGTAAGCTTCTTTGCAAATAATATCTAAGCAAAGTTTCGTCCGTCATCGTGCGTTTAGATCCTGCTTTCACACTGGTATTTTGGGGAAGGAAGTGTTGGGTGGTTTGGAGACGGAGTGGTATTTTTGGAGTTACGTACCCGGTATATATTTTGGCATTATTGAGGAGATGTTGTGTGTGTGTGTGTGTGTGTGTGTGTGTGTGTGTGTGTGTGAGAGAGAGAGAGAGAGAGAGAGATTTTTGTGAGAGAGAGAGAGACGTTGATTTTGGTATTTATGGAAAGGGATTTATTTTGGTATTTTTGGAGAGACGTTTATTATGGTATTTTTGGAGAGACGTTTATTTTGGAATTTTTGGAGAGACGTATATTTTGGTATTTTTGGAGAGGTGCTTTTCTCTTGGTATTTTTGGAGAGACGCCTTTTCATTTTTCTTTTTATTTTATTTATTTTTTTTTTTTTTAGAGTTCGGCTACTAGGGAAAATTCTGGTACGCGTTTATGCCTCGCTGATCCCGTTGCATGTGTGTGTGTGTGTGTGTGTGTGTGTGTGTGTGTGTGTGTGTGTGTGTGTGTGTGTGTGTAGAAGACCATGGGGAGTTTTATTTTTTTCCTTTTTTCTGGTGGCTTGTTGCGTAATTTGTTTTTTGAGCGCTTTTTATTTTTTTTGGCGTATTTCGAGAGCTTACAGCGACTTTTGCGGTCTGTTCTCTGGTCCAGCTCGGTTCCTTTTGTTGGCTTTTTTTTTTTTTTTTTTATTCTTTGATTTTTAGTTGTGTGGTTGATTTTTACTTTCCGCCCCTTATTGTAAGAATTTCTCCCTTCTTAGCAAAATCGTCTGGTCTGTATATATTGTAATTATGTGCAAAACTTTACTTTTTTTATTGTGTATGTCTTAACTTTCTCCTCGCGATTGTACTCTTATTTTGCACTGCTACTACAACTGCCACTAATAATAATCATCATCATCATCATCATCATCATCATCATAATAATAATAATAATAATAATCATAATAATAATAATAATACTGCTGCTGTTACCACCTAAGTAGTAGCTGCAACCCTAGATCCATTTGCACTTGAACCCACTGGACTGCAGGCTGAAAATGCCCCTCTCCTGCTGTCCGCCATTCTCCTTTTGGGGGAAAGAGAGGAAGGCGAGAGATGTTTGTATAACTATAACCGGAATTCGGTGTTGCATGGCTGCATTAGTGCCATCCCACCGCGTGAAGGCGTCCCGCACCGGTACCCATTTTATAATTACTGTGCATAATGTAATTTTCTAGGTACTGTCTATGACGTAATTTTGTCGTTACTGTCCATAATTTAATTTTGTAGTTCCTGTGCATAGTGTACATTTGTAGTTACTGTGCATAATGTAATTTTGTAGTTACTGTGCATAATGTAATTTTGTAGTTACTGTGCATAATGGAAATCTTTGTACACTCCTTCGAAGGCTCGACTAATTAGGGAACGAATGTGTGAGTGAAAGCAAGTGACCATGCCGTCAGTGCATATGTTTTCTCTGCGTTTCTGTTACGTGTAATTCTCTGTGCTCATTGTGTACTCTGAAAGTAGGTTCTCTACTTTCATTAATGGTTTCTGCCGCTTTTATTTTTCACACCATTCCGTATTTTCAGTGTGTACTTTGACAGTTCGGTACATTCTAATGCTTTTTTATTTCAAATACCTCTCGTCTATCACGGCATAATTTTTTTGTTGTTCCTTTCTCTCGTGTACTTCGTGTCATTCCCTGCTGAATGTTGTTCTTTTCCTTTTCCAGATTTCCAGAGAACAGCCTAGTCGTCCAGTATATATCTCACCCGTCACAAGTTTTCCGGCAGAGCTGTTAGGTAAGTGTTAATGAAGTCCAGGTGATTTTTTTTTTTACTTAAGAGTATAAATCGTAGTAGTGAAAGGATGTCAGTGGCTGTACGTTGCATAGGGATTACTTTAAATTTCAGGGACATTGCTTTAAATTAGTGGCGTTTAGTTACATTGGGCTTTAATAAATTAGTGGCGTTTAGTTACATTGGGCTTTAAATAACAGGGAATTTGTATCTCAGGGAGCTTTATATCGCAGGGTGTATCACTAAATCGTAGGGGTTGGCTGTAAATCGCAGGGTTCTTGACTTTAAATCGCAGGGAAGTGGCTTTAAATCACTAGGGCGTGGTTTACGTCGTCGGGCGGTTTTAAACATCGGGACGTGGCTTTAAATCGCAGGGGGATTACTTGAAATCGCGGGATGAGTGTTCCTTTAAATTGGCAGTCTTAAGTCGCAGTGGAGGAGAGGAGCACGTGTAGGCCTTGTTATAAGTCGCGTGCGGGATGTTTAATCAAGGCAGAGCAAACAGAAACTGGCCAGTGAGCCCCAAATAATAATGTGTGTGTGTTTGCAGATGTCCTCGTGCATCTGTATGAGTGTTTGTGTATGCATATGGATGTGTGTTTGGAGGGGAGAGAAGCGAGTGGAAGGAGGGGAATTTGTAGGCATGTATCGTGAGAGATAGTCTGTATGCGAAAATATCAATGTTAGGTATAGTCGTCGGATTGTTTCACATAGGAATATATATCCGTAAATATGTCTTAGTTGGGAGAGTAATTTCTTAAGTATGAGTCTTTCCATGAGAGAGGGTTACTCGTGCAATAAGTATGTATCTGTCGGGAGAGGGTATGTTCATGTATTTGTTGGGGGAGAGTATATTTGTATAAAGTATGTGTCTTGAATAGGGTTGGTGGAGAGTATTCTTCTTTTTCTTTCCTGGCGGAACTGGGCCATTTTCATGAATATTGTCGTATTGTCATGGAATTCGATGAGCCATAGCTATGAGATAGAAATGAGTCTCCTTGGTTATTAGTCAAATCGACCCTCCATTCTTACTACGTTTAGGCATTAATTAAACTGAAAGAAGTTACCGATCATCTGATGAGAAAAAAACGCGCTATGGCAAGGGGAGGTCTTGTATCACAGTGCCGCTGTTGCTCAGGTGAATAAACCATACCTACGGTATATAACATATCGGTGAAGGGGTTACTGAAGCTTGCCTCTATCCCCACCAAATCAAGCATTCTATACTAAGGTACCCAAAGTCATGTGGAGGTTGCAGTTTTATAAAAGACGTCGTCGTACTGAAGGAATTAAGCAGATGTATGGCCCTTGTGACGTCAGGCTTCGTAATGTCAGAAGAATCTCATTTTTTAACGTCTTTGTTTAATTTTTTATTACCTCCAGATGATTTTAGTCTACTTAATACCCCCAAGAAGGGAATGGATTAATGAAACCCTCCAACTGAGATAGAGTTTCGTAAGATTAATAAAGCCGTCTGGATCATAGAATAAGATGCCATGACTGACGCCTTTGATAATCAGATACCGTAACGTTAGAGTGTCCTTGTGCCTTCGTACTGTCCTTCATCCCTGGAGAGCAGTGTTGTCAGAAATATAATATTGTGTTTACGGTGTTCAGTATGATCTTAGAGCATCCCAGGTTTTGTATAATTATGTCCCTCATTCCTCCTGAGAAGCGATTTCAGAGATGTACTACAATGATGGCAGTGTTCAGAGCGATGTCAGTGCAACCTCGGCCATTAGGCCATTGCATTGCCCGTCATCCCGCCAGAGCAGTGATGTCAGATATGTACTAAGACGCTGATGCCCGAGCTAGGTTGTAATGATGTCAGACGCCTCAGTGTCAGAGCATCGCCGTGCCTTTGTAGTCCACCCTTTATACCAGCTTTGTCTGGTGGGCAGTTACCTCTTGTGTGTAGCGCTCTTGTGCTGCTGGCCATTGTTCCTCAGTGTACTGGCAAACACCACTGATGGGGCCGAAATGCGACACTGCACAATGGGTCTCGTCACTGGGACGTATTCTTGTTGATGTGAGAACCTCTTCCTCATCGACTTATTTTGTATATTTCACCGTAATACACTCCTGTATGTTATAAATGCAAAATATGTCGGCATTAAAATAACTAAAATGGAAAGTAGGTCGATATTAAACCGACACACGTCCATTGAAAAGAGTTGGTGTGAGAAACTTTGTGTCACCCCATCCTCGTCAATTATAATGTGTATTTCACTGCAATTTCCTCTTCGATACAAACCATAACGATACTAAAGATTGCTAGGTATCATACAAAAGACGACACCACACAGTTTTTTTTTCTTTTTCTGTGGACCATATCCGTGTTATTTAAAGCGACGTTGGGCCGTGTTCTGGACCTTGAGTTCCCTTTACTTAATATTCCTGGAAAGTTTAAGCAACTTGTGGGGTTTCCTAGCGGCTCTTCCCCTACGTATTTTTTTTTTTTTCCTGTGTAGCAGTTATTCAGCCTTGTCTCCAGGTCTTCCACAGTTATTAACTTTGCATGTGTCACCGTTGCCCTCTTCAGTGCAAACTGTCACTAGTAAACAGAAGTATCTGCCACAAAAAGATACGTCATAATGGGCCTCCTCACTGGGTCGTGTTCTTGTTGGTTTGACAGACTCCCTTACACCTCTTCCTCTGTGATATGTGTATTTCACATGAATTACAAAGTCCCCACAGATTTCCCAGTGTATTCTTAGAAATTTGATATATAGGTAGATAGATATAGATCTATATCTGTGAAACTCGTTCACCTCTACAGATTCTTCCCAATTACAATAAATGCATCTGGAAATAGCAGGAATAATGGTAAATACTCCCTAGTATAATCCCGGATTGATGCAACAGAAATGCCTCCAAGCATCTCCAACACCATTATTTCCATTAATGCCGTGCACTGAATATAATCACCCTTAGTGCCAGAAAATGTATATGTGAGCCCTAGCCATTCAATGTCTGCGAGTGGTAATACACTTAAAGTCGTAAAATATATTATCATCCAAATAATCATGTGCCTTGAACAATATGAAATTCCAGTGCGGTAACCATTTCACTTTGATAACGGAAGATGGGGAGGGTTAGATGTAGCCCTTCATTAATCCGTACATTATGAGAGTTTTTTTCTGAGTTTAATAGTCATATAAGGTGGCTAGAATAAGCAGTAAAATGGCATCACCGTACTGAAGGGGTTAATGTTACATATATACACAAATTTCTGCGGCTGCTTTTATGTAATGCTGTAATGTCTCTCCGTGTTGACAGCTAGTTCGTGTGAGGGGTGTTTGTTGGTCCGAGTTTCTCCTCCAGTTTCTTCTTTTCCTTCTCCTCTGCCACAGTCTTATTTCCCTTGCCATTCTCAGTCGTCACCTTCTCCATCTCTTTTCCCTTCGCCTGCCCTGTCTCACCAAGTAATTTACCTGATGAGTGAGTGAGTGAATGCGTTGTTATTTGAGTGAGTGAGTTTGCTGCCCTTTGAGTGAGTTAAATGGGGATGTTGCTTCGTGAGTGATTGAGTGCCGTGAGCCGCCTTGTGAGTGAGTGACTGTTGCTTTGTGAGTGAGGAGTGATTTCTGTTGCATTGTGAGTGAGTGTGTTGATTTGCAAGTGAATGAGCGAGCATGTGTGTTGCTTTGTGAGTGCGTGAGTAAGTGCGTTACCCTGTAAATGGATATGTGAGGGAATGAGTGTGTTTCCATGCTTATAAGTGAGTGAGTGCGTTAAGTAAGTAAAGTAAGTCAATGAGTGAATGAGTGAGTTTCGTGGTGAGTTAGTGAGTGCGTTACCTCGTGAGTGTGTTGCCCTTGTGTTGCACGCCGGGCCTCTGCAAGACTATGGTTTTAGCCTTCTCGTGAATATTGCAGGCATAATTAACTCCTGCCTCCTGTGTTCACTCGTCCCTTCATCTAGTATTCATTTAGGTAGGGAGAAGCACCACTAAGAGAAAACCATACCAGCCGGCTTTATCCATTCCAGCCGACTTTAGCCACGCACCAGACGTCATTACGCACACCAGCCGGCTTTATCTACACCAGCCGGCTTTATAATGCGGATAAGAGATAGCCAGACAGGACGGTTTTGTGATGATGGTGAGAAAAAGCCATATCAGGCGGCTTTGTAGTGAGGGTGATAGAAAGCCACGCCAGCTGGCTTTAAGGTTAGGGTGAGATAAAGCCACACACAGTTGGCTGTATGGAAAGGGCGATAGAAAGCCACCCCAGCTGGCATTATCACCCAGTTCGAATCTTGCACGGCCCATTATCACCATCATTCTTGCCCAGTTAACCCTTTCACTACGATGCCGTGTTTTATTTTGTTATCTCCAGACGATTTTATTCAAGTGAACGGGCTAATGAAGGCTTTTTTCAACCCCTCCAGGTAAAAATGAATAATGAATCTTTCCTAAGCTGAATAAAGCAACAAAACTCGTGAAAAAAATACGTCATGGTAGTAGAGTTCAAATAAATATAAGGTCATTGGACTGAATGTGTTAAAGAGCAGGTAACCGGTCGATCAAACTCTAGGTCGTATTCTAAAGGGCGCTGGAGTTTTCGTAACACCTCTTTCCTTGCTGTTTATTCAGCGTATTACACCTCATATCCTTTTCCATGTTACTGGCACAAACTATGTCGATGTTAAACGACGTCAGTAACATACGTGGCAGCTATAGAGTGAAATATGGAAAATAAATAGCTAAGGAAGAGGTGCTACGAAAGCTCCTGTGCCATTCAGAATACGATCCTCTACAGCATCAAGCAAATCTCCTTGGTTTCTGCACACATCTCCCTGCCTCAGTCCAAACCCATGCATACATAAGCACGCCTCGCCTCCCCGGGTATCAGGGGTGACGGACGAAATGCATTACATGGGTTTCCAGGTTACACGTCATTTGCATCCAGGACAAAGGAATATATTATCACTTGATTTGTTTTTTTTTTTAGTCAGGTAATTAATTTATTGACAAGAACAGAATTTTAACTCCCTTGCTTTATACAACCTGTTTTTTTCTTTTTTATCAAGCCACCTTCAGACGACTTTATTCAACGTACTTTCATTTGTTAAGGTGTTGCTGAAGTCTGTCTACCCTCGCCTGTTCGAAAAGACTCCTATAAGCTGAGTGAAATCGTCTAGGGACAACAGTACAAAACTTTTAAGTAATCGTATACCAGGACTGAAAATCCTCCCTTAGTTCCTTCAAAAAGCTTACTACTGTCTTCATCTGTATTCATGCTACCACCAGACGATTTTATTCAGCCAGGGGGAGAACTCTCGTAGTAAACATGTGACGAAATACCAATAATCTCTGCTCTTACTGTATTCCTGTTTCCGCCAGACGATTTTATGAAGCTGCCGGGCGCTCTGTGGCGCTGAAGGCGTAATTCAATATCTCCATCATTACTCTGCTTAATTGGTTCCTCTGAGACTCGGCGCCACGTCAACTCCATCAGCACTTGTGTTTTATGCAGGAACAAGATTTACCTACACGCCTCCTTACTCCCCTCGCTAAAATATTCTAAGATCACCCTTGCTACATGGAAACTTTGAGATAATGTACAAAGAGAGACACAAGTAGCCTACCAAAGTTTGACGAATACACAGCAGAAAAATCGAACCATCTGAAGCACGCTCTGGTGGAGATGGGATTTTCATTGTATTTCACCAGTTGTAAATTTTCCTCAGACGGAGCAGGGAAGATAGTTATTTCTCTGACTGTTCACTAAATCCCTTGAAATCAGATATTTTTTTAGGTCATTCTTGCTACCACCAGACGATTTTTCTTTTTTGGAGAGGGATTTTTTTTTTTTTTTTTTTTTTCGAACTGGAGAGGTCAAATATGGCCTTCATTGACCCCTTCACTACCTGATTCTTTTCCCTTAAGCTGAGTAAAATCGCCGAAAGACAGCAAAAATAAATCAGTAAAATCCGGCACCGGACTGAAGGGATTGATTTATAAGTCATGTGCTCGAGTGAATGTAAGAGCGAGTCACTGTAATGATGATGACGATGATGATGATGATGAGAAAGAGGAGGAGGATATTTATGATGGTGAAGGGGATTTGTTTGTCATAAGGTTGCTGATGCTGTGCTGATGGCGATGATGATGATGTTAATGCGAATGATGTTGATGCTGATGATGATGATGCTGATTATGGTAGTGATGATAAGGGATGCTGATGTCGGTGATTGTGATGCTGATGATGGCAGTTAGTTAGTGGTGATAATAATGATGAAAATAGTGACGATGATGAGAGAGAGAGAGAGAGAGTTAAGATGGTAGGGAACTGAGTGACAAGGGATGCTAAGGGAATAGTATGTGAGGGGAGAGGAATGAGAGGGGAAAGAGAGAGGGGAAATGAGAGAGCCGGGTCAGCAGAGGGTTCGAGCTGGATAATGTACTCTGGCCGGCAGGACAATTCGTCTTGATTTGCCCGACTTGTTGATAGGTGTCCATCCGTCTTGTGTGTGTGTGTGTGTGTGCATGTGTGTGTGAGAGAGAGAGAGAGCGAGAGAGAGAGAGAGAGAGAGTACTATCCCTTTGTGCGTCGCTGTATTGTTATTATGCAGATTTAGTTTATGATGTATTATCGTTCCGTTGTAAATGCTTTGTGTGTGTGTGTGTGTGTGTGTGTGTGTGTGTGTGTGTGTGTGTGTGTGTGTGTGTGTGTGTGTGTGTTTCCCACTTTTCTTCATCTGCTCCCACCACTCCTTTATCTCTCGGTAATTTAACACTAATACCCCCATTATTCCCATCTCTTATATTTCCATTATTGTTCACTGCCCTCAGATTTACTTACATTTATCATAACCTTCAGCTTTACCTAATCTTTCGCTGCCTCAACTCTCATCCTGTCGTTAATGCTGTTTATTTACCTGTCATTAAGTCCAAGTCAAAGAGTTTATGATTTTATTACTCATTAATTTAGTGGGAAGTAGGATAATGATGATGATAATGATGATGATGATGATATTGGTGATGATGATGCTTGAATGATGGATAGCAATGTAACAGGCAGAAGTACATCATCAGCATCATCAGCATCGTCATGGGAGGTTAATATGAAAAGACAAAATAAGGAAACTACCAACAACAACTCTGAATCGCACATCTATTCACTGGTCATTCAAGCCCTCGAAATATCACCTTTACTTTCGCCACTCCAGTATCTCCCTCCTTCACTAACACTGATCCCCTCGCCACTTCTATCCCACCTATCTTAAGTCACTTTACCTCCTCTCCCCCTTTCCTATCTCGTTCCTTTCCCTCCTACCTACCCCTCTCCCTCCCCCATCTAGCCCCCCCTTCTTCCCCCTCCCCTCCTATCCTGTCCCTACTCACCCTCTCCCTCCCCATCTTGCCCCCAACTACCCACCCATTCCCAGCTCATTTTGTCCCCTCCTGCCCACCCTCTTCCTCTCCCCTCTCGTCCTCTGCTACTCCTGTCCCCTCTGGTCTTCCCCTCACTCTCCTCGCCCTCCTTGTATTCATTCCCCTGCCTTCTCCCCCCTTCTCTCTCCCTTCCCCTCCCTCCCCTGCCTTCTCCCCACTTCTCTATCCCTTCCCCTCCCTCCCCTGCCTTCTCCCCCCTTCTCTCTCCCTCCCCCCACTCCTGTAAAAACATGTATGGCGGTGGCAGAGTCCATAGCGTGATGCATTACCGGAGCAGATGAGTCCCCCGCATCCATCACCCAACCCCTCACTCACTCTCTCACGCCCCACTCCCACTCTCACCTTTTTTTTCTCTCGTTTTCTCTTGCGTAGGCCTCTCTGTCTTTCCCTGCTCCCTCCCTTTCCTTTCATTTTTCTTCTCTCTCTCTCTCTCTCTCTCTCTCTCTCTCTCTCTCTCTCTCTCTCTCACACACACACACACACACACACACACACACACACACACACACACACACACACACACACACACACACACACACACACACACACACACACACACACACACACACACACACACACACACACACACACACACACACACACACACACACACACACCTTTTCCCTCTCTTGTTTTTCTTATCCCTCTCTCTCTCTCACGCCTTCCTCTGTCTAACCTTTATCCCACTTTTCCATCATCCTCGTTGTTCTCCCTGCCCGTTCCTCTCACGCTGTTTCACCTCTCTCTCTCTCTCTCTCTCTCTCTCTCTCTCTCTCTCTCTCTCTCTCTCTCTCTCTCTCTCTCTCTGGCCGCGTTTTCTCCTACTCAGTCATTCATGCCTATCTCTTCCCTCTCTCACTCTCTTTATCTCACCTTTTTCCTCCTCGTTTTCTCTCGTGTAGGCCTCTCTCTCTCTCTCTTTGCCATCACTCTGCCTTTCCCCTCTCACTCCCCTCTTTCTCCCCTCGCCCACCCTCTTTATTTTCACCTTTTTCTCCCCGCCACATAACACACGTAGCAAATACACGTCAACTCGTATACAGGAATGCTTATATTACCCGAAACCTAACCTGACCTACCCACGAAACAGGTAATAAAATACACCTGACACAGTTACATAGGTGTGCATATATTACCTGACGCCAAACCTAACCTAGCCCAGCCTAACCTAAGCCAGTCTGACCTTTTTCAGTGTTTCTAACCACATAACAAGCACCCATAACATTTACACAAGTTTGCAAACATCACCTGAAACCAAACCTAACTTAATCCAGCCTAACCTAAGCTATGCGTACCTAACCTGACACAGTATAATATAGCATTGCATAATATAACCCGATCTATCCTATCCTGACCGAACCCAACCCCACCTAACATAACCTGTTCTGCCTTAACCATTTCTAACCCAAGCTATGCCAATGAATCAGGGAACACATACAACCCACGCCGGTAGCCTACACAGGTATGCATAATTATCAGCCGAAACTCTAACCCCCAAATAGCAAAGGTAAGCGAATGAGAGGCAAGTGAGGTAATTCATGAGGTCAAAAAGCTTTCAAGGCCTCCACGGTTTTGGCCTAATGTTTCTGCAATACTAGAATGCCATGAATATTCTGAGTATATGAGGCCTAATGCACTCACAGATGCTGATCCGACTTAATTTGCATGTAACAAAGAGGCCCTTCTCCGGTAAAAATTAAGTGGATGAATTTGTGTGTGTGTGTGTGTGTGTGTGTGTGTGTGTGTGTGTGTATGTGTGTGTGTGTGTGTGTGTGTGTGTGTGTGTGTGTGTGTGTGTGTTCTCACAAGCAGTCTTTCTCCATCAGTGTTTTCCTATTCTTCCTAAATCGTCATTCACTTTTTCCTTCCACCTCTCTGTTAACCTCTTACCGAGTTCATTGCTAATCATATATTCGCCTTTCATCTGAACCGCTACCCTGCATCATCTCAGACGCATGTAGTTGAACAAGTATAAAATAGAACATCATCGTATGTAAGGCGTTTAGATTAATCCACGTCCCCACGCCCTGGTGAACTGTTACGTGAAAGAAAATCCTCCAGCCTACATTTGGGACTGGAATCGATGCGCCCACAACTAATTTACCTCCACCCGACTGGCATATTAGACCACTTGACACCTTCCTTATGAATTATTCTCACTGTGGTTAGGTTTCCTAGTGTAACAAAAAAGATGAAAGTTTTGTGTACCCTGCCCGAATCTGTTCCTGTAAAAACATGGTACTGATGTTAGTGTATTTCATATTTTCTGCGTCTCATTTTCAATCCCTTACCGCCCCTACCCTACCTTACCTTTTTCTGTCCTACCGTACCTCACTTTTTGCTACCTTATCTCGCACTACCCCAACTCCACCGCACCATATACCCACACCAGTTTTAATTTGGTAGTACAGGCGGCGCAATGAAATTCAAATACATTGAACTACACGTGGTAGGAGGGGTTCCCATCATCATCTTACGCGATGCACGACTACATTATGGTAACTACATTAACTGGCAAGCCAAATGATTTCCAGTAAATACAGAAATTATTTACTACGTTGAGTATTAATGATATAACCAACAAATAGACTCTTGGTGTTCGAGTGGGTTAAGGCGCTTTAGCCGGATATGACTGCCTTGCCTTAAATGTTACCTGTGGGTCCCTACTCTCCTTATGGGGTAATAAAAGACAGGGTGATGTAGGGATGAACTGATGTGTATAAAGGCTTGGACTAATGCAGAATAAGAGGAATGAGTAGATAATGTCAGGCTACACTCTCGTCGACTGTTACTGGGAACATATGCAAAATATAACTCTGGAATCACTAGGATGATGAGTTACATGATTTTGAGCAGTAATGATAGATCAGTCGCCCGTATTTGTGTGTGTGTGTGTGTGTGTGTGTGTGTGTGTGTGTGTGAGATCTCCAGCATCAGTACTTTCGACATGAAGTGACCATCGCGCAGCGTTGGCGTTGTCATGGTGAAGGTGGCTGGGAGGGGCAGGAGTAAAGTGAAGGAATAGCGAAAAGGGAACGAGAGGGACAAGGAGGTAGAGATATAAAATGCACAGGGAGAGAATAGCCTAAAGGGGAGGAGGAGGAGGAGGAGGAAGTATAAAGGACTAACAGATGAATGAATAGGGAAGCAGTAACCAAAAGAAGGGAAGGAGGGGGAGGGGGAGGAGGGGAAGCACATACGAATAACAGTGTACATAAGGAATGCATAGTTTAAAGTGAAGGGGGAAGAGGAAGAATTATGTAGAATTAACATGGTAAAGGTAGTACATATGGAAGGAAGAACCTGAATGGAAGAAGGAGGAGGAGGAGGAGGAGGAGAGGTATGTATAGGGGCAGAGGAAATATATCATTTTTAAGGCAGAGTGGAAAATTTCTCACTCGATTAGCTTTTGAGTGGACAACATCTGGTGAGAGGCTTTTCCTGCCCCTCACCTCTCCATCCCTCCCCCCCCCATTCCTTTCCATCACTCCCATCTTTGTTCCTATCTTCCTTTATCCATCCCACCCCTCCCCACTCCTCTCCATCGCTCCCCTCTAAGTTCCTTTCTTCCTTTCTCCATCCCTCCCTTCCCCAGTCCTCTCCATCCCTCCTCTCCCAGATCCTCACTTTCCCAATCATCACTTCCCCAGTCCTCTCCATCGCTCCCCTTCCAACTCCTAACTTCCCTCTCCAATCCAACTCCTCTCTTCCCTCTCCATGCTTCTTTTCTCACCTTCTCCTACTCTCTATTCCTCTGCCCCCCTTCCTCTCACTAACCCCCCTCTCACCTCCCCTCCTTTTTCTGTCTCTCCCCTCCCCTCCCCTCCCCTTTGCACATTTTCATAATATGGACATTTTCTGTCTTATCAGTATGTGCTGTTTTAAATCTTTAGTATATTTTTTCCTTTTTTCATTTTCTTCAAATATGTAGATAGATATGGGTAGATAAAGAGAGAGACTTGCATACATACATTCAGACAGACGGATTAATAGATAGGTAGATAGATATAGTGATAGATGTATATACAGTAGCCTATATCCATTTATTAATCTTACTGCGCGGGGTCTTGTCATCGTATACAATTATTCAACATTTCCTCCTTCCTCTCAGTCAGCTCTCACTCTTTTCACAGTTCCCCTAAATGAGCCTCCCATTTCCGTCTCTCCTTTTCACCATCTCTCCCTTTTCTTCCTTTCTCTCCCTCTCAACTTCTGTCACATCCCTCTCTCCCTCCCTTTCCTCTTCCGTCCTTGAGTTATTCCACATTCTCTCATCCACCCTTTCAGTCAGCTCGGCACTATTTTCACACTTCCGCACAATTATCTTTCTATTTCTGTCTTCTCCCTCTCAGCTCCTCTCGCTTCCCTTTATCCCTCTCAGCATCCCTCTTTCCTCCCTCCCTTTCTCTCGACCCGCCTTTCCCTTCTCCTCTTCTTTCCCTGTCCACTTCCGTCCTCTTCTCTCTTTCACGTCTTACACATTCTCTCATCCATCCTCATTCAGCCCTAATTCTTTTCGGAATCCTTCTCAATTATCCTTCCATCTCTGTCTCACCTTCTCTTACTTTCCACCCTTCTTCCTTCCCACTCTCTCTCCCTCCCTCCCTCCCCAGTTCTCTCCCTTCTTCCCTTCCCGATTCTCTCCCTCCCCTCCCTTCCTCGTGTGAGAGATGAGATGGAGGAGAAGGAGGGGCTGGAGAGAAAAAAGCAGCTGCGAGGAGGAACATCAGTCTTGGCCTTCGTCAGTGGTCACTTCCAGAACTATGGTGGCGCCGGAGAGGGGAGGGAAGAAGGGGAGAGAGGAGAGAAGAAGAACAGGAACGAAGCGAACAGAGAAGCAGGAAGAGGGGAAAATACTGTGGGGTGTGAGGGGAGGACAGGAAAAATAAGAAGTAGGAGAGGAGCGGGAAGGAGAAAAGAAGAGGGAAGAATGAACGAGGTAAAGGAAGAAGAAGGAGAGAGGAAGAAGAAGAAATAATTAAAAGAGTAAGCATGAAGTGGAAGGAAGGTAGGAAGAAGAGTGGTAAAAGGAGGAAGGACACGGTAGAGGAATAAAATACAACAGAATCAAGTGAATGGAATGAGAAGGCATAAGAGACTCATTAATCCGATTTTCATTTTTTCAGTTCTTAATGCCTTCAGATAATGTCAACTTTGGAGCAGAGTCTAACAGTCAAGGGGTTAATAAAGGCTGTATCTAACCCCTCTAGTTTGAGAAGCAATCCCTAAGTTGAGTAAAATCGTCTGGTGGTAGGTTGTTGTTGTCGCTGTGGCCCCGGGCTCCCCTGGACGTGAACCCAGTGGACTACAGGCTGACGATAACCCTTTTCTTCAGTCCACCATCCTCCTTTCGGGGGACTAGGGAGAAGTTGAAAGTTGAGGTACTTTTGTATAACCGGGCAGCTGCACCACCTATCGTATTGGTGCCGCCGCGTGAAGTCGTTCCTCTACAGCACGGAATATGGATAAATATGGAAAAGAGATCAAAGAAAGAGGTACGAGAATTGTAAAACAGAGAATAGAAAGTAGGAGCGAAAAGTGTACTTAGACAGAGCTCAAAGAATGGAGGTACTAGCAGTGTAAACAGCGATGAAAGAAAATAGCTAGGAATAAACGAATAAAATGAGCTACGAGCAGTTTAAACAGTGATTTTAAAAAAAGCCACAAATAATCATACCGGAGAAAAAGAGATACGAGAAATACAAATAGGGATAAAAGAAAAATAGCCACGAATAAACAGACGGAAGAAAAGAAGTGTAAGAAGATTAAATAGGGCAAAGAAAATGTGCCTCGAAAGGTGCAGACAGATCAGGGGAAAAGTGGCGCGAGAAATATAAATAGATGTCAGTGAAAAGGAAACGAAAAATGTAGAGAGATCACAGAGAAGAATGAAGAGAAAAACAGTTAGCAAAGGAGAGATAAAACAAGAGAAAAAAGAATGACCAATAATATTATGATAAGGAGGAGGAGGAGGAGGGGGGGGGACGAGGATGCCTAAACTTACTGTATGCTTATCGCCTGCGCGAGGACCACTGAGGTAGATAATCAGTGTCTACTCTGTCTAAATCTCCCCTAGCATAAGACAGCCCTCAGAAGTCTGTTTATATCCAAGTCCCCAAGGCCAAGAGGGACAAAGGGGAGGAAACTGATTCCACCAGTCGGACCGGCTCAAAGAGAAGTTGAAGTGCTAATTAGCCTTTACTCTGTGGTTGACGTATCTCAGCTAAATATAAGGATTTGGCGAAAGATTAAATAAAATATAGCTTTTAATTATCGGTTGTTAGTGTTGTTGTTGTTGTTGGTGGTGGTGGTGGTGGTGGTGGTGGGTGTGATGGTGGTGTTGGTGGTGGTGGTGGTGGTGGTGGTGGTGGTGTTGGTGGTTCATCTGACCGTGAACCCAGTGGACTAAAGGCTGAAGATTTCTATTCCTCTGCAGTCCACCATCCTCCACTCGGGGTATAGGGAGGGAGCTAAGAGGCGTTTGTATAGCCAGGCACCTCCATCAGGCGGTCATAACGCTAATCGAGGTTCATTTTTAACCTTTATGATGCGGTAATTTCTCTCATCTGAATATAATTGTCTGACGCTCGCAGGAGTATATTACAAAGTTGTTATATCGCAGTCAGTGGAGAAGAAAAAATGGTAGAAAAACGAGACGAAAAATTAATGAAGAGAGAATAAGAGAAGGGGTGATGAGGAGGAGGCGACGAGGAACTGAGGGAGGGAGGGAAAAAGGGAAGAAGAAAGAGGGAAGGAAGAAAGGAAAAGAGGAAAAGAAGGAGAGATGGAGGGATGGAAGAGGGAAGTAAAAGGTTTGGATGAAAGAGGGAAGGAAGAAAGGAAAAGAGGAAAAGAAGGAGAGATGAAGGGATGGAAGAGGGAAGTAAAAGGTTAGGATGAAAGATGGGGGGACGAAAGGGGGAAGAAAGAGGTAGGAAGAGAGGGAAGGAGGGTTCGAGGGGAAAAAAGGAAGTAAGAAAGAGGGTAGGGGAGGGAGGGGTAAGGAGGGAAGGAAGGGAAAAGGGAGTCGGGGAAGGAATGAGGAAGGAAAGGTAGGGGAAGGGAATAAGAAAGAGGGAAGTGGGGAGGGAAGGAATGAGGAAGGAATGGGGAGGGAAAGGGAGTAAGAAGAGGGAAGTAGGAAGGGGAAGGAAGGAGGAAGGAAAGAAAAGGGGGAGGATGAGAGACGGAAAGAAGGAGGAAGGGAGGGAGGAGGGAGGTGAAAAAGGAGGAAAGAACGGTAGAAGAGGGAGGGACTAAGTGAGGGAAGGAAAGAAAGGCTAAGTTTTCTCCCCTCTTCCTGCTATTTTTTCCCCTCACCCGTACATCTTCCCTTCTCCTTCCTGCTCTCTCCTTTAGCCCTACTCTTTTTGCCTCATTGTCTGTCGCACGGTGCACCCACGTATCTACTTACCCACATGTCTACTTACCTACATGTCTACTTACCTAGAAAACTGCCTACCCACTTACAGTTAGTTACCTATTTACTTACATATCTATTTACCTTGATGTCTACCTACCCACACGTCTACTTACACACGTCTACTTACCTAAATGCATATCCCTACAAAAGGTAACTTCTGAATCATCATTATGCATACGATTTTTATTAATGCAGCATAGAAAAAGAACAGCTTCGTAGATCATGTGAAATTTACCGTATGCATAGAAATAACACACACACACACACACACACACACACACACACACACACACACACACACACACACACACACACACACACACACACACACACACACATGTAAAGATTGCCAGAACTTCCTTGCAAACCGCGGTGATGAGTTATTTTGCAGGAACATAGGACCCCCCAATTTTTGTGTCTATGGTTTTGCTTTTAACCCCATAAAACCCTGTAAAAGACCTAGGTAAAAAAAAAATGAAAAATAAATTGTCTAGGAGTATTTGTGTGAAGAGTAGCTGTGTCAGATATAAAGCGAACTGGTGAAGAAATAAAGGAATGGCGCCAAGTTGGAAAAGTGCTTGAAAGAAATGGAGAAAGAGACAGACAGAAAGAAAGACAGACTGATAGAAAGAAAGACACACAGACAGGAAGAAAGGAAGAGTGAGTGAATGAATGAATGAATGAAAGCCTGAGGAAATAACAGGGTGTGGTGACCTAAAAAAAAAAAAAAAGATAGGAGAAAAAGAGAAAAAAACACCAACAACGGTCATAGTCAAACCATCAGACACTAAAGCAAGGATATTATTTGTGACCTGCTTAACTCATAAAATTACTTCCATATATTTTTACCCAGATGTCTTCTTACCAGCGCAATATACTTACCCACATGTAACCTCTTATTAAGTTACCGTACTTAGATAGATATATAGATTGATATAGATAGGTAAGTAGGTAGGTAGGTAAATAGATAGAGAGATAGACAGATAGATAGATATACACTGACAAAGATACTATGACTCAGCTTTCCCATGTCGTTTACTCGCCATACATGATACAATCTAGTGAGATCTTGATTATTACTGTCAGGTTCTTTTAATTCAAGGTAGTATTGTAGGTGGCTTTTGTAGATTTCGTAACACTCCTTCCGTAGCGAATTATTCTGCACATTAGAGCTCAGTATCCTCTTGTTTGTGACTGATGCAGACGATGTCGATATCAAAGCGACGTAAAGAGGATGCGAGATAATATTAAGGTGCAATGCTCTAAACTAAATCGCTTAAGAAAAAGTGCTACGAAGCCAACACGACTTTTAAAATGTCCCTCAGTCTCCGCTAAAGGCTAGTAAAATCGTGTGACTAGCTAGACGATTACTGGAGTTGTCTCCACCATGAAAGGGTTGTATATAGTGACAATATTAACAGTCTCTTGCTCGTGTACCGTAAAGTCCTCCTCCTTGTTGGTTCAGGAAGCTAACTAACACCTTTTCCTCAGTGATTTATTTTGCTTATCACATCTCACAGTCCGCTTCTGTGTTATACTAATCCTTCTAATATCGCCGTACTCTGCATGATTAACGTACAAAAGGATATTAGCCAGCCAGATCCAAAAATAAATCACTATGGAAGGGGTGTTAGGGAGCTTCTTTAACCGACAAGAATGTGCACCTTTACATAGCAAGAAAGTGCTCCAAAAATATAACGTCTTTATCTCTACAATCGGTACTGTAAACTGAGGAATTATACTGTTTTCACTTTAACTTGGCCTAAAAGCGCTGTCTCTCCATCTTGAATGTTAAGTTGTAGCAGCAGAGTAACGCAAGAAATCTGATGCTAGTCAGGAAGAAGTGCTGTGGAACGGATGCAGGGTCGTAGTATTGTCCTTTTTCTGCTATTGAGCTGGATGAAATGAGCAGCAAAAAGAGGAAAATCTTGACCACATTAAGATGATCAGAGTATATTTCAGAATCCTTTCAGACGTGTTAAGGGATTAGAGGTGGAAACTCTCCATCGTTGCGATCGACACTTACCACTTTCGCGTTTAATCAGTGTCTGTTATAAATGGGGCGGTGTCACAGGGCGCCTGGATACGTACAGCGGGTGAAATTAGGGCAAAATATAGGGTACATTAGCATATCAATTTCCGATCACCGATATTTACCTAGTACCGCATAGGTCATCAGGTGTACGCTGTTTCGAAGGTGTTCATCGGTAAGCAGAACTGGACGAGAGTAATTACGTAATCCTCGTTAAGATACATATCCTGGTATTAGTTCTGCCCCACCCCAGCTTACCGTCCTAATGAGGCAAAATTGAGGGGCGGAACGTAGGGGAAGAGGAGATGGAAGAAGTGGAAGAAGAGGGAGTGAGGGGAGGGAGTAAGAGATGGGAAAAAAAAGTGAGTGGGGAGAGGGAGTGAGAGAGGGGAAAGAAAGTGAGTGGGGAGAGGGAGTGACAGAGGAGAAAAAGTGAGTGGAGAGAGAGAGAGAGAGAGAGAGAGAGACCGTACAGGGTGGCCCATATATAGCGCTTCCCCTCCACTCCGCCGGCCTCTCGTGTCTTTCATTAATGGTTTAGTCAACGTTATCAATACCTAACCTGCATCATTTGCTCATTTCCTACCCCCGTTGCCTCACCCACGCCCACACCAGCAGATAGAGCCGTCCCCGCAATTCGTAAGTTGCCGTCAAGTGAATTTCTACTAGAGCGCTATTTACGGACTACCCTACATTTCCCTCACATTAAACTTTAAACCCCTGAAGGCTTCACAGTGGCGAGTAAAATCGTGTGGCATTAACCAGAGTAAAGGAGGTGAGTTGTTTATCACCTTTGAATGGTTAATCGATATAATTTCTTCAGATTTCCTGTACTGTAGTGGCGAGTAGATTAACCTGTCGTCATCCGGAGCATTATACATATATTGTCTGGCCCAGTTTAATGGTTAACACTCTCAGTTCAGTGACGTGTTTTATGGATTTATTTATGGCTCATCCCAGTCTGACTTATAAAACAGACTTAACTAGTCTTCCACAAAACCCACCGGCACTTCATAAAAACACCTCCGCTAGTACCAATACACCAGTCATGAATGAGACAGCCTTCGTATGTATTCAGTGTGGAGAGTGGGTCCTAGTGCCGAAGCGGTGACATGTGAAGGTGTGTGGCACGTAGGAGAACTGCAGGACCACAGGGATCGGGCTTTAAATCCTATGCTTAGACAAACAACACAATATTTTGTTTAGCTTCGGAGAGACTTTTCCAACTGAAGGAGTAAGATACAGCCTTCGTTAACTCTTACTTACTAGAGATCTATCCTGAGTTGATTAAAGGAGCGTGATTATCGCACACAGCTGCACCAAATTATTCATCCACACTATTACTACCAGTCAGCAGTTAACCTAATTTCTCCTCTAAGATTGCCAAGCTCACCTCTTACATAAAGTCTAAATGCTCACTCCTACGTACCCTCCCGTATTTTCTGACTTAACTGCTAACAATTATTTGCTTACATAACCCCCTGACCACCTGTACAGTAGGAGACAAAAGTTCGACTATTATTTCACCTTTTTTGCTTCTCCCTTTTCCCTTGCTGGCTAATATTGTAAGCTGAAAGAGATCTGGTGTGTTCCTCCGTCCACAGGTGATTCTCTCTGATGTGATGTGTGTTTGAGGACAGTGATGGATATCCCAAAGTGAGAAGCAGATGGAGTGGAATAGTAAGCGAACTTTTTGTCCCTAACTGTACTTACTTACCTGGCTAATTAAAGGCGTAATCAGTAATAAAATAGCTGCCGGGAAGAAGTGAGGCTTAATTCTAACTAACCCCAGACGGTTTCCTCAAACTGTGGAAAGCCCCTGGTGGTGTAAAGATTGAAAACCATCTTCATTAACTGTTTACTTCTTCCTTCCTTCCTTCCTTCCTTCCTTCCTTCCTTCCTTCCTTCCTTCCTCCCTTCCTCCCTCCCTCCCTCCCTCCCTCCCTCCGTCCCTCCCTTCTGTCCTTCCTCTGAATTCTGCGCACGTTAACTTGGCCTAAAAATTGCCATCTCTTCATCTTGAATGCTTAGCTGTAGTAAGAGATCAAAAATATGGTGCTAGTCACGAAGAAGTGCAACAGGATACATACAGGCTGCATAAGGACGAAAATCTCTGCCAGAGTAAAATGAATGCACTATAGTAGGGCCCCATTCAGGGAGTGTATTCGGGCTGATAGCAGACGATTTTTATTCTCAGACGATTTATTCAGAGTTGAGTAAGGACCCTGGCAGCAAAGAATAATACTACGAGGTTTCTTTATTATAACTTGCTTTTAGGCCCACACTCAAGTATTACTGCATATTTTGGTTAACATAGACATTTGAGAGAGAGAGAGAGAGAGAGAGAGAGAGAGAGAGAATATACACTTTACTTTATGTAACATCTCCAATATTTCCCACATCACAGTTTTGAAGATGAGTTAAGAATGAATGGAGATTTGGCCCATTGTCGAGTGGATATTGTGATGGTTCTGCTTTTGCGTGTGTGTGTGTGTGTGTGTGTGTGTGTGTGTGTGTGTGTGTGTGTGTGTGTGTGTGTGTGTTTTCGTTTTCCTATTTCATGCTCCTGTCCACATCATTTTTGCTAGTTCGTAAGTGGTAGTGGTGATGATGGCGGTGGTGGTGAGGATGGGGATGGTGATAGCGATAATGACGGTGGTGGTGATGATTGTGTGATAATGATAATAATAGTGATAGTATTGGTGATGATGATGTGATGGTGGTGGTGGGGGAGGTAGTCATGATAATAATGATGGTGATGATGATAAGACTAGTGATAGCAAAGGTGATGATGATGTGATGATGTGGTAGAGGTGATGCTGATGATGATGATGATGGTGATAATGTTAATAATTGTGATAATAAAGGTGATGATGATGTGATGGTTGTTGGTGGAGGTGGAGGTGGTGGTGATGATATTTTTTTCGTACATAACATCATATTTAACATCTTGGCTGCGATGACATACGGCACATTGCATCCTACCAACGTCAGACAGTAATTTTCAGTCCATGGGAGACTTTTCGAACTGGAGGGGGTTAGGTACAGGAATTATTAACCTCTGCAGTACCGTAAGTTTTTCGTGAATTAAAAAAGTCTGGAAATAACAGGAAAAAAAAAACGTGATCATGGTGGTAGGGTTAAAAACTTTCACGGTCGTGTTCTCGTAAAGGCTGTATAGTTTTTTTTTTTTTTTTTTTGTCTTAACTTTGCCCGATTTTCGTCCTTTTTTTTGCTTCTTTCACGTAGCTCGGTGGTAGAAGAAGACAATGCTACGACTGGGCATCCTTTCCGTAGCACTTTTTCGAGACTAGCATCATACTGTAGTGTTACTCTTTTCTAACAGCTGAGCATTCTAGACGAAGAGATGGCAGATTTAGGCCAAGTTGAAGTGAAGAAAGTATAGGCTTCCTTTTACCTCCTCCCTGTCAGTTATTTCTGTATCTTGTTCGTAAATATATTCATGCGTGTTATTTGTGAAATCTGTTGTCAGTATTAAAGATATAAAGGGCTTAGAGGAAAATATTATAGTGAAATAAGGGAAATAAAATTGTAAGGAGAGGTGCTTGGAAGCCTCCTTGACGAGACTACAAAGTAGTATTAGTTGTAACTGAAGTAGTAGTAGTAGTAGTAGTAGTATTGGTGGTGGTGGTGGTGGTGGCAGTAGTAGTTGCTGCTTGTATTTTTGTTGTTACAGCAGCAGCAGCAGCAACAGTAGTAGTAGTAGTAGTAGCCGTGGTGATGGTAGTTGTAGTAGTAGTAGAAGCAGACACAACCTCAAGCTTATCTGAACGTGAACTCAGTACACTCCAGACTGAAGTTACTCTTTTTCTGTAGTCCATTGTCCTCCTTTCAGGAGATAGGGAGGGGACTGAGGGACGTTAATATAACAGGGCTGCTCCACCACCCATTTATATCAGTGCCAGCACATGAAGGCGTCCCTCATCACCACCTCCCGACGAAACTATGACTCTTGAACACCTTATCGCTCTTAATAGATAATAGGTGTCACTTGAATTTAGTTGTATCATTGTCGTGACAACTTTATCATTCTGTTCTTACTAACGCCAGGATGTATAGCAGTAGTAGCAGTAGCAGCAGCAGCGGCAGTAGTAGTAGTAGTAGTAGTAGTTGTAGTAGTAGTAGTAGTAGTAGTAGCCAGTCAGGCAGTAGGAGCCAGAGAGAAGAAATATCTGTACTGTTAACCCTCACATGGTCGGGACAACTCTCGTATTCTATTTCAGCTGACGCCAGACGATTGTATTGAGCTGGGAATGAGTCACAGACCTGAGAAGAATAATTAAAATCAACTGGCGGTAGCAAGAATAGAACCATCAGACGCCTTGCTACTGCATGGGTTTAAAGAAATTGTGTTTAACCTTTTCACTACCAGAGCACTCTCCTAATTTGAATGAAATCGTCTGGCAGTAGCAAGAATATAAGAGAGGTCATCGTACTCTAACAATGACCCTTTTACCTCCCCCCCGAGGTAGGAAGAATCGCCTGGTGGCAGCATGAATATAATGAAAAAAAAAAAGTCATGGTACTTTAGATGTTAACCCTGTCATGCCTCTAAGCTTAAGAGAATGGAATGGCGGCAGGAAAAGTCATATTAATTCCTTCAATCCGATAAAATATTAGAACTTTAACTTTTGCTGTCTTCAGACGATTTTATTCTATTCAAAGGTGGCGTTTCAAACTCAGGGGGATTTAGTCGTCAGTAGGTCCTTCACTACCACAAGTCATTCCTAAGTTGAATTAAATTGTGTGACGATAGCCTAAAAAAAATAAAAACCGTCATCTCAGAGAATAGACCAAAAACGACCCGGCACTGAAGGTGTAACACTGCCATACTCCCGTGGCTCATATTTATTTCCCATTTGGTTTCGGTGTTCAGGCCTTTGTCTTGGTTTTTTATCTATATTTTTTTATCCACACTCTACCGTCATGTCTTCGTACGTTTGTATTTTTTCCCACTAGTTTTTCTTCCCTTTCTTCACAAAAAAAATTTTTAAAACCACCTCGGCTTACTTTTGACTTTTTTTTTTTTCCTACGGCCAATTTTTTTATTCTTATAGTCAGACTCGTGATTGGTACTTTTTCTCGCTTTCCTTCCCTCCTTTCTTTCATTCCATTTCATTATCCTGTCTTCTTTCCCTCCTTCCTTATTTCCTTTTTCCAATCCTCTGTCTTCCTTTCCTTCTTTTTCCCCTTCATTCTTTCCCTGCTTTTCTTTATCCTTCCTTCCCTCCTGTCATCCCCTCTTCCCATCATCCTTCCTTTCCTTTTTGTTCCTTTCTTAATTTCCTCCTTTCTCCCTTTTCTTTTTCATTCTTTCCCCCTTTCCTCCCTCCCTCCCTCTCTCCCTCCTGTTCTTCCTCCTTCCTTCTCTCCTTTGCATCCCACTCCTTTGTCTCTACGTATAGTTTATATATGATGTCATTCGTAACTTCGTCTTGTAATCATAATTTAACTTTTTTTTTCTCCGTTACTGTGATTCTAACACAGTTGTCCTCTTCCATGTTTCGTTTTTCTTTCCTTACTCTATAATACTTTTCCTTTTCACAGTTTTGTGTTTCTTTTCTTCATTCTTTACCTAGAGATAATACAATTCCTTTTCGCCGTTTCAGTTATTTTAAAAATCCGTAATTACTCTTTTCAACAGTCATGGCGCGTTGCTATCTGTTTCCTGCCGGATACTATGGTGAAGACGCTGACGAGGAGCCTACAAGTGGTGTTGCTGTGCGCCCTGGGTGGAGCAGCTGCCGCATCCACTGGAGAGCCAAACTTCCTCATATTTCCTTGTACCTCGCCGTAGGAAGGACCCTGGTCCGACCCTGGTGAGGCTTTGTTTACCACAAGTGGCTCCCGGATTGCTACGCGGTTTGTGTACTGTACTGAACTCTAGGACGCAGAGAAGCAGTTGTTTGCCTGTGGCCGACGGATCTGCTCAGCCAGACAGCTCGGGGTTAACCTTTAGCTCCCAGAGGTCCTTTGCGAGGGATTTTGCTGGAAGGGTGCTAGGAGTACCTCCTTCAGCCTATCGGCTCATATTCGCGAAGCTCATAGGTTCCTACCCCGGGGTTCCCTTCATTATTAAATTTTGAAAATGCCCGGTTCTGTCCCATATCTGGGACGCGGGGCGCAAAGAGGCTAAAGAAGCTGGTTGATTTGTCAGTGTTTAACCCCTTAGTGCCCAGAGCTCCTGTGCGAGGGATTTTGCTGGAAGGGTGCTAGGCGTACCACCCTCCGCCTGTCGACTCATAGTCGCGAAGCTCGTAGGTCCCTACCCCGGGGTTCCCTTCTTTATTAAATATTGAAAATGCCTGGTTCCGTTCCATATCGGGGACGCGGGGCGCAAATAGGTTAAGCAACAAGAACTCACACAGGTGAGTTTTGCAGGATTTCAGCTTTTATGGCATTAGAAAAATATCAGAAGCCAACTTCATTTAACCCAGACCTATGAAAAATGGTAAAAAATAATTAAACACTCTTTCAGAAAGCACTAGACTGAAAGCATTTTAGACTCGCATTTAGAGGCTGATCGAAAAAAATATTTGTAGACTTGGTGATAACCTTGTAATGGGCAAATAGGAATCCTGTTATCCAGGTTTCCTGTGTACCTACTTCTTTTTTCCCTCTGCCCTTTCTTCCTTCCTTTCTTCTCTCCCTCCCTCCCTCCCTCCCTCCTTCCTTCCTTCCTTCCTTCTCTCTCTGCTTCCTTCCTTCCTGCTTTTATTGTACCTTACCTCTCCTCCTGTTATCCGTATTTCCTGTGTAACTTCTATTTTCTTCCCCTCCTCCTTTTCTTCGTTCGTTCGTTCGTTCGTTCGTTCATTCGTTCGTTCGTTCGTTCCTTCCTTCCTTCCTTCCTTCCTTCCTTCCTTCCTTCCTTCCTTCCATTCGCCTTACCTTTCCTTCCCCCTTTCTCTTCTCCCCAAGGTGTGTGAACTCACCTGTTGCGGCCGCGTCTCTCCACACAAAAAATCAAACATATCAAAATGTTATTGTTTGTTTGAGATGGATTCTTAGGCCAGGGAAGGAAGGAGGAGGGATTTAAGGAGAGGAGAAAGAATGGAATGGAGAGACAGGAGAATATAGGAAGAAGGAACAAAAGAAAGAGGGAGGGAGGAGGAAGAGGTGGATGGGAAATTGAGGAAGGGTGAGAGAGAGATGGAGTGAAAGAGGAGGTAAGATGAGGAAAGAAAGAAGAAAGGTGAGGAAGGAGGAAGGAAGGTGGGGGAGGTAAGAGGAAAACGAAGAGGAGGAAGGAAGTTGAGATAGAGAAGGGAAAAGACGAAGAGGAGGAGGAGGAATTGGGTAGGTGAAGGAGAGGAGAATGAAGGCAGATGGGGCAAGGTGAGGGAAGCGAAGGTGGGAAAGGTGACGAAGAAAAGGGAGAAGAGGAGGGAAAATGAGGTAGGCGGAGAGGGGAGGTGAAGAAAACACTAAGCAGTAAATCCTTCTCCCTCAGCTCACTCTCCCTCCATACATCCCATTTTTTTACTCTCCATTCTACGATCGTTCCTTCCTTCCTTCCTTCCTTCCTTCCAACCTTTTTTAGTCTTTCTCCTTTCATCCTTTTTTCTTCCTTCCCTTTCTTTCTCCCACCCACTTCCTTCCTCCTGCGTTGCTTTTCCTTCCCTTCACGCTGTTTCTTCCTTGTTTCTCTCCCTCTCTCTTCTTCCCAGTCTGCTCTCCTCCCTCCCTTAGTTTCTTCCTTCCTCCTCCCCCTCTCTTCCTTCGTCCTCTCTTTTCCCTATTTTTCTATGACTCTTTCTTTGCTTTCCTCTTTCTCCAACCTCTCTCACTGCTTTCTTCTTTGTTTTGTCTCTTCCTGCCTTTTCTCCCCCTCCCTCCGTCCAGCCGTCCTTCCCTTCCTTGTGTCCCTCTCTCCCTTCATTCTCTCCCTCCTTCACTCCCTTTCCCTCATCCAGCCTGCTCCTCTCTTTCACCCTGTGTTTTTTGCCGCCACACCCCTGACGTCCGTGGAGAAGAGGAATCCTTAATTTTTCTCAGACTCCCACCCTCTCCTCTCCCTCTGCTATCTCCCCCCCCCCCACTACAGATATATTCCTCCAATACCTCCCTCCCTCCCCTTCCCTCCACGTTTTCGTTCTCTTCCTGAGATACATCCCTCCCATACCTTCTTCCCTCCCTCCCTTCCTCTGTCTACCTCCCTCCCTTCCTTAGATACATCCCTTCTGTACATTCTCTCTCTCTCTCTCTCTCTCTCTCTCTCTCTCTCTCTCTCTCTCTCTCTCTCTCTCTCTCTCTCTCTCCATATTAAAAACTAGACAAGCAGAAATTAGAGAAAGTACAGTGAACGGTGATGATATTGTTAACCTGTATCAGGAACAACCACGCGAGGAAGAATTAG
>NC_137028.1:6196461-6231461 GCF_032717465.1 Coenobita brevimanus | reverse complement strand
GTGAAAGTAATTGGAGTGTTGGGGGACGCTTAGAGTGCAGGCGATTTATTGCCAAAGTTTGCCGTCTTTTGCAACGCTACCCAGCTACTTTACACTCTTATTTACTGAAGTTTACGGTACCGACACGTGTTGCGACTGTGGGATAACAAGAGCACAATTGATGCTAGCATTTTCAGTCACCTTTTTCGTACTACGATATTTATCTGACAACAAAAGCAGTTTATTCAGCATTTTCTACAGCTAGACGAGACTTTATTCAGCTTTGAGAGAACTTTATGTATATCCGACTCTGATTATAAACTAGTTCATCTGTTCCCTGAGGGCCAGCATTTCTCCTTCACACCTATTCACAACACATACACTTTAGTCACTGTCTGGACCCTAACACGGAATCATCATTACTGAAAACATTAAACCTTTCAGTCCGGTGACCTTTTTTTCTTTCCGCATGTGTGTATTCATAGTACATCCAGACATTTATCTATTTATTCAGTTTTTTTGTTGGGTAAGCATCTTGTACTGAATGGGTATGTGAAGGCTATATGTAATCCCTCCGGTTTGTTAAGTGTCTCCTGAACCGAAGAAAATCATGTAAAGACAGCAAAAATCAAAATATGTCTCCGGATTGAAGGGATAGGACAACTTCATTCAGGACTTTTAGAAGAGGACAGACAACTACTTTATTTCATACAGGTTGATGATACCATCTTCATTTTATTTTTTTATTTCATTCTTTATTTTATGACGGTGTAAAGCAACCAGTGATTTTTTTTTTTAACCACATATTTGTCATTTAAGCACATACTCAAGCATACTTTTTTCATTCAAGCAAGTATTTCATTTAAGCATATTTTTTTCATTCAAGCAAGCATTTCATTTAAGCATATTTTTTTTTCAGTCAAGCATATATTTCATTCACATTTTTTTTCATTCAGGCACTTACTTCTCATTCAAGCATATTTCACTTAAGTACGTATTTTTCAGTCATGCGTATATTTTTCATGTAAGCACAGATTTTTCAGTCAAGCATATATTTTTCATTGAAGCACATGTTTTCCATTCAAGGACATGTTTCAGTTAGACAAGTATTTTTCATTCAAGCACATATTTTTCGTTCAAACACATTTTTGTATTCAAGCACATTTTTTCATTCAAATATATATTTTTTCCCACAACATTAACCACATTTTCTCAATATGATTAACTCATTTCTGTTTAGAACCCGAAATGTTGCAGTGTTTTCAGCTTAGATAAGTCAGGAAAAACAAGAGACGGAAAATTTATGCCAAGCACTTTCTTTGTTCTTCTTGCAAAACAAAACAAAAACATTAGAGTATTACTATCCTCCCCCCCCCCTTACACTTTTTATTTTAAGACAGAGCAGTTGTCAAAGGAAGTTTCATCCCTCTCATTGTTTGGAAAAAAAAAACATGGAAAATTTATGCATTGCCCTCTCTTTGTCCCTAGTGCAAAACAAAACGAGAAAATTTCGATAACTTTCTTCCCCTTCATCCTTTTTTTTTTTTTTTTTTTTAAGAATTAGAGTCAGGGGATTTTTCTGTTCTGTCCCTGTCTTTCCTGTAGAACTAAATTCAAAGTTACGACATGGAGTTACTCGTAATTTTTGTAGTAGGCTAAATCCGAGTACATGGGCAGGATTTTCATACGGTTAGAAGCTTACTAACACCTCTTCCTTACCGACTTATTTCTGATTCTCCTTTATTCATGTGTGCTATTCATACAGTCTATGCCAACATTAAAAAGATATAAGAAGCAAAAAATAAGAAAGGATATTAATGGGTAGTTTGGAAAATATATCGAAGAGGTACTAGGGAGCCTCCTTACCACACACACACACACACACACACACACACACACACACACACACACACACACACACACACACACACACACACACACACACACAAGGCAAGGATAATAAGATGTGTATATCAGCGTCTTATACGCCTCACGAAGTTTGTTTGCTACCTCCGTTTTATAATCTTCCATGTGCAGGTGAGATTTTTTTGAGCAGTACTTAAAATACGGTTAGATAGGTGGGCATCCTTCTGTTTGTATTGTGTGTGTGTGTGTGTGTGTGTGTGTGTGTGTGTGTGTGTGTAAGTTAAAATATCAGCACTTGGGATTCAGTTTGTTTATTATTTGTTTATATTCTCTCTCTCTCTCTCTCTCTCTCTCTCTCTCTCTCTCTCTCAGCTCATAAATCTCAAGCATATACCATTTTTCTTTAACCACCCCTCCCTACCTCTCTCAGATTTCACTGTACATATCGTTAAGTCGTAAAGGTAGTATCCAACATGCCATAATATTCCAATAATTTACGTTATTTATCAGTAGCCATGAAATATTAATTGAACTTCCAGAACGTAGGTACCCAATATACCGAGTAGTTTTGGCACTCGGTAGTTTTGGAGTTCATTTTTGGCACTCTGTTATTTTTTGGTTGATTATTGGCACTCGGTAATATTTTGGTTAATTATTGGTACTGGCTAATTTTGACTTGTTTTTTATTTATCTTTTTTTTTAATCCTTTTTTTAATTTTTTGTATCAGGTAAATTTTAGCAGCATGGTCATTCTAGCAACAGGTAATTTTGGGCACTATTTATTTATTTATTTATTTATTGCAGCATAATAATTTGGGTAACTTGGTACTTTTGACCTCGGTAATTTTAACATGTAATTTTGTTAACACGGTTATTTCAACACCTGATAATTTTCGATAAATTGGTGATTTGAGGAATATATATATACATTTTTTTTAGGGGGGCGACGTGGTTATTTTGATTTATTTTGATTCGTAACATGGAATTTTTGACACCTGGTAATTTTAGCAGGTAATAGTTTTTCTAACATGCAATTTTGGCTTTGAGGGAGGGGGACTGTGGGTGTAGGTTAGAGTAAAAACAGTATGTTCAACTTTAACCTCTATCGGTTTAATAATGTCTTTATCTTTTTCATTTTACACGTTGCCAGACAGTTTTATTCAACTTAAGGGAAACCAGGAGACATAAAGCTTAAAAATAAATGGATAAACACACAAGAAAATCAAATAATCGCAAGCCAGACCACAACAAAAGCAGTCCCCAAACAAAGGTAATGACAAACACAAAACACAGAAAACCTGTCACAAAAACAATTAACCGAAAAAAAAAAAACGCTGTCGGCCACAAATCAAACAAAAACAACACCAGAAAACACAGACTTAACTAAACACTGACAAACGAACAAAACAGCAAGAATCTCTTAAAGAATAAACAACAGATCATACAAACACGAACGAAACATTAAAAAAAAAAAAACATAAAAGAAAAACACTGACTAATATATAAAGTCATGCACATAAGTAAATCAACACACCATTAAACACAGGCATCTTCAGTCTAGAATAACAATACTCAAACACAAAAACAGAGAAAAAAAGACACAAAACACAGACTAACAAAATCACTTTCATTCAGAAACACATCACAAAAGTTCAGGTAGATCAAACAAAAGAACACAGGAAAACAAACACACAAACACACACCAAACGAGGACAGAAAAATAAAAAACAGTTCATAATTATACCGATATAAACACACAAAATCACTAGCAAAAAAATCATGCAAAACCTGAGAACACAAACACACACCAAGGATCTACAAAAACAAACACGAGGAAGTGATAAACATAAGCACAAACAAACACCTCTGCTCACAACATAAACGCAAACAAACACTCCTTCCCTTAACATAAACACAAACAAACACCCCTTCCCTTAACCCCCCCTCCCCGGCCTCATCCTTCCGCCGGTAACGAAGTAGATAAAACAAACGAGCATAAAAACAGCCTAATGAAGATTACGCTGAAAAAACTCACTTCCTTCTCTTTGTCCTAGTGTGTGTGTGTGTGTGTGTGTGTGTGTGTGTGTGTGTGTGTGGAGGGGTGGCAGCTGGGGGCGCCCACCATCCACTTACTCGATGTAGAGCTGCCTTCTGATGATTCTACACGAGTGGCAAGCCAAATGTTTTCCAGTATACCAGGTAATATTTCGCTACGTAGGGTGGTAACCATATAGCCAAATGTTGCCTGGTGGTTTAGTGGGCTAAGGCGCTCGAACATGACACAGCCCCTAAGTGTGTGTGTGTGTGTGTGTGTGTGTGTGTGTGTGTGTATGTGTGTTTATTTGTGTGTGTGTGTGTGTGTGTGTGTGTGTGTGTGTGTGTGTGTGTGTGTGTGTGTGTGTTCTTATTAGTCATCCTCGTAATTACACTCCTATTCTTGGAGTTTGTGGTGGTGTATGAGATGTGTCTAGACGGCTACATTGAGTATAGTGGAGGCCGCCTCATCCCCGCTGACCCTCGCCAAGTGCCCCGCCTTCCACCCACCCGCAGCAGTCGCCATCCCACCACCACTTTTATCCTTCACCCTCTTGTTGTAGTCCGCCAGTGCTGTGAGTGCCTTATTTTTAGCCAGACACATACAGACCTTGACAGTCTGTCGGCCTGTCTGTAAGTGTATTAATTTGTTTGTCTGCCTGTCTGTCCGTCTGTTAGTCTGTCTGCCTGTCCGTCAGTCTCTTAGTCTGTTTGTCTGCCTGTCTGTCTGTTTGTCTGTCTCTTTTCAGTGTACATATTTTTTGTCTTTCTTAGTTCATCTGGCCTATTGCAAGACCGTAACTTCCCCGCGGAAGGAGAATGACACCCAGAGTTAACATCTCCAAATACTTACCAAGTAGCTTACGAAGTGAAAATAGATGTTCATGTGGAAAGTAATGTATGTGATAGTAGGAATGTTGCGATGGCTGTGTTTGTGTTTCGAACAAGTGCTACGATATGAAAGAGCATAACTCCAACATCTACTTTTAAATTGCTGGATTTCGAACCCAGATCAGGACATCTCACAACCGAAGACATTCGTCATACACAAAACCCCTACGGGGCCTTACTTTTTATTGTGGGTGGGAAGATGCTCAGGTTTTTTGTGTAAATTAACAACTTAGCTCCGAGCACGTTATTAATATTTTATTCTTGGTGCTGCCGGAAGATTTTACTCTACGAAGAAGAGCGATCTGGTAACGAAAGGGTCAGTGAATGTTGCATGCAGCGCCTTCTATTCGAAAAGCCTCTCTTAAACTGAATAAAGTCGTCTGGATATGGTAATAAAAGAAACTAAAAATAAATGAATCGAAGGGAAGGGTTACGAGCTTGAACCAAAGGGCCGAATTCTAGGTGCATATCCAGTGTACCGCATCTTCCTTTGCGTTTTATTTTGTATGTTGCACCTAAAAATATAAGACTTATACCATCGGTATAGTTTGCATCAATAAGATACTGAGCAATACTGGACTATAATATACAGAATAAATCAAAAATAAAGAGGCGTTACGAAAACCTCAGAACCACAGTAAATATGACCCCGATATGGAAGAGTGGAAGAATATATGATGGGAGGCTGCTTGGATTAACGTCAGGGAATTGAGATGTGTCGATGTGAACGGAAGGAGGGAAGGTGTGAAAGGATGGAGAGAGGATGAGAAAGAAAGGAGGATGTCAGGGTAAGGAGGGAGGGAGTGAGGGGAAAGGAAAGAGGGTGTGAGGGGAAGGAAGGAGGGTGTGAGGGGAAGTAGGTAGGTGTGAGGCGAAGGAAGGAAGGAGTGAAGGGAAGGAGGGAGGGTGTAAGAGGAAGGATAGAATGATGGAAAGGAGGGAGGGTGAGTGTGGGAGTGAGTGTATGACGTCAGTGAGGGAATTAACGTCAGTAGGTGTGAGAGTGTGTGGGTGAGTAATTGTTAGTGCTTGAGGGGGAAAATGTGTGTGTGTGTGTGTGTGTGTGTGTGTGTGTGTGTGTGTGTGTGTGTGTGTGTGTGTGTGTGTGCTACACAAATATAAGCTACAACTGATTACACTATTTTACGAATGGTGAGCTTAATCAGGACCAGTGCAACATACTACATATTCGTGAAAACATCAGTCTTTATCATCATCATCATCATCATCATCATCACTCCGAGTAAAAACGCAGTTAAAAATTAAACAAAATGAAAGATATACTGTAGGCCTTGGGTCAACCTTTTCGGCGGACAGTACTCATGCATCTGGCTGCCTGTCGGTGTCTTGATATTTTATCTCAGTTCTATGCCTTTATCTTTAGTTTCCTGTCTGCTCTATGCCTTTATCTTTAGTTTCCTGTCTGCTCTATGCCTTTATCTTTAGTTTCCTGTCTGCTCTCTGCCTTTATCTTTAGTTTCCTGTCTGCTCTATGCCTTTATCTTTAGTTTCCTGTCTGCTCTGTGCATTTATCTTTAGTTTCCTGTCTATTCTATGCCTTTGTCTTTAGTTTCCTGTCTGCTCTATGCCTTTCTCTTTCTGTCTGCTTATTCATCTACATCAGCGTATATTATTCAGCCTGCTTCACTGTTTAGCTATCTGTATTCTGTATATTGGTTTACATTTTTCCATAACTTTCACCCATCTATCCATATGTACCCTTGTCTACATATTTATCTATCCACGTCATTCTGTATCTTTCTGTCTGTCTGTTTGTTTGTCCGTCTGTCTGTCTGTCTCTTGCCTGGCACCGCATCCTGTGAGGGGAGGTCAAAACAAAACAAAAGAATCTCGAGCCATATCTGTCCCTGGTTTTTGTCAGCCTGCAAAAATTTCTTCATATATGTCCTCTCTGTCCTCCTCCTCCTCCTCCTCCTCCTTCTCGCCCGCCCAGAGAAGGAGGATGAGTGAGAGTTAAAAGGTCGAAAGGGGAAGAAGGGTTTATGTTGGATTAAAGAAAAAAAGTGGAGAGAGAGAGAGAGAGAGAGAGAGAGAGAGGAATGGGAGGTGAAGGTGAGGGAGGGAGAATATGTGTGTGGCTAAGAATGACTGATTGCTCTAGGGGAGATGTGTGTGTGTGTGTGTGTGTGTGTCTGTGTGTGTGAGAGAGAGAGAGAGAGAGAGAAGTGAGGATGAAGACGGGGCTAGGAGGAGGGAGGGGGGGGAACTATGGTAATAATAGGGTGTAGCAGTCAGGGGGAGAGAGCAGGGAAGGGAGAGGAGGAAGGAGAGAGACGGAGGGAAGGGAGGGGGAATGAAGGTAGGGACGGGTCGGCAAAAAAAAAATAAAAAATGGATTAAATAGAGAGAAACTGGCGCGTGGAAAAACAGATCGAGATTAAATACCAGAAAAACTTGAGAGGAAAAGTGTTCGTAGGGGGGAAAAAATCTTAGTAACCAGGGAGATTCTGCGATGAGGGAGGCTAGGGAGGAAGTAGTAGGGGGGAGTGATAAAGGAGGGGGAGGGAGCGGGGGAGAAATGGCCCAGGAAAACACCCAGTCGGAAAAATTACATAGGGGAATATTTTTTACGACAGGAATGGATTAAAAAAATATCTGGGAGGAGAGACAAAAAAGCATAGGGATGAAGGAAAAAGCCGCGTAGGAAAAAAGAGATTATGGGAAGGTGGTGTGATGAATGGGGCAGAGGGAGAGACTGAATAAGAGTGTGAATAAATGTTTGGCCAATCGTAGACGGTGGGAAAATAACAGGAAGAATATTCCTCATTAGTATCATTATGTAGAATGTATAAGAAAGTAGCTCAGTATTGTTATATAAAATGTAAAGCGGTTATTATTATGTAGAATGTCTATAAGACAGCTACTTATCAGTGTGTAGAGTATTTAGTAAAATAGCTCATTATTATTATGCAAAATGTACAGTAAAATAGCACATTATTGTTATGTAGATTACACAGTAAAACAGGTCATTATTGTTATGTAGCACTGTATGTACTCGTATAGCAAAACGCCTCGTTATTATTATTATTATTATTGTGTGTGTGTGTGTGTGTGTGTGTGTGTGTGTGTGTGTGTGTGTGTGTGTGTGTGTGTGTGTGTTTGTGTTTGTGTGTGAATTCAGATCGGCAAAAAAGTCCCTTCCGTTTCTGTAGCCATTTGGTGCTTCTCTTTGGGGTCACAAGACAGGGAAATAAAGTCTTGGATGCATTAGGAAGGCAGACCAAATGCAATGCACAGACAGTGAAATAGAACGCAGTGATGGTAGACAGCGTTCTGATGGAGGAGGGTAAGACAGACGCGGGACAAAGACGCTGAAGCAAAAGTCTGTGGTAGTAGACAGTGTTATGGTGTAGGCTTCGTGATTTGATTTGGGGGAATGGGTGATAGGTAGTGAATGTCCACCTGTTAATTCCCTGGAAGTCAGTACGGCTCGAACCCATTCCAGTGCGACCCCAGAACGTGAAACCAATGCCAAACCAACGCGGGGGAGGGGGGAAGGGGGAGAAAGAGGGGAGAACACTGCATCGCCCCTCAGAGATGGATGTGTCATGCGTCCTGCTGACCTCAGTAGCCTGGCCTGTCGTGGTGTAGGGCTCGTAAATCACGGGTCACACTGGGTCACTTCCTCTTCCCTAATCCATTGTCCGAGCTAGTGATATGGCTGTGGTAGTCGTAGGAGGCTCCCTGGCACCTCATTTCAACATCACGACTTGGGTATACTCAAACACTTCTCCCATGCCATGTGTTTGTTGTTTGTGTGTTTGTATTATTAGTATCGCCTTGTTTGTTTGTTTTTTTAGTTATCAATACGGTTTGCATATATAACATAAGAGGATGTTGTTAACCTTGCCGCGTAGACACACTTTACGATTTGTTGGTAGTCACACAGCTTCATGCAGCTTTGAAGGGACCTCTCATCACAGGGGATAATGTGTCACGCTGATGTAAACTGATGAGGAGGATGTGCCAGTGAGGCTCTTTTGCCCACAGTGATTCTTTAACATAATGCAATGAGATGTAATGCCAGGGAGCCTCCTCAACCCACGAGAATAACCCTCTTAATATCATGCTTTTAAATTTCTGTCTAGTAGCCTCCAAAGCCAGCGAGCCACCCCTCCCATACCTTTATCATGTATTGAAATGCATTGCCAGGGAGCCTCCTAAGCCATCCAAATCCCCCTCATTTACCATGACCATGTATTGAATTGAAGCGTTAGGGAGACTCCTAAACCCACTAGAGTGCCCTTTCACATTTACCATCTTGTTTTATATTTGAATGAGGTGCAAGGGAGCCTCCTAAGTCCACATGTCTACGGTCCCCCTACTTCCGAGATGAGGTGCCAGGGAGCCTTCGAAGAACACGAGTGTTTTTTTTTTTTCTTTTTTTTTTTTTTCCTTGGAGGGGGGACAAAGGGGAAGACATCTGGTGGTGACTCACGACATCAATCACTCGAGGCTGCCAACTCTCTCTCTCTCTCTCTCTCTCTCTATATATATATATATATATATATATATTACATATTGTTTTTTTTCATTCTTCCACAACTTGTGTCTATCGTTTTTTTCTCTTTCTTTCGCTTTTCCGTTGTTGGTTAGTTTTGTCTTGCTTTTTTTTTTTTGCCATTTTTCTTGTACTATCTTACAGTCTCTATTGAGGGATTGTGTTTTCCTTATTTTTCTCTTACATTCTTCCCAATTTTTTTTAACTTGCGTTCTTTCACTCTGTGTGTTGTTTGTCTTGCATATTTCCACGGTTTTTATTACGAAATTCCCCTTTTTCTTGTACTTACGCAAC
Source organism: Coenobita brevimanus (assembly GCF_032717465.1). Classification (NCBI taxonomy): domain Eukaryota; kingdom Metazoa; phylum Arthropoda; class Malacostraca; order Decapoda; family Coenobitidae; genus Coenobita; species Coenobita brevimanus. The sequence continues at coordinate 6,221,875 of NC_137028.1, read as the reverse complement.
TCCTCTCTAACGCACTTCCTTTCTATTTTTGTTCGTCTTACTTATTTCCACCGTCTTTTTCTTGCGCATTTGTCCTTTTTTTTTTTTTTTTGTCTTGCTCACATCCTCACTATACGTATTTTTCTTGCGCAGTTCTTGTTTTTATTTGTCTTTCCCATTTCCTCCCTATATTATTTCTTGCGTCTCTGTATTTTAGTCTGTCCATCTTTTTGCGCACTTCCCTTTTTGCGTTTTTTAAGTGTTCCTCCTTTTCTCGTTGCCTTCTTACCCTTTTTTTTTTTTTTTTGTTCATCCTTGATTTTAATTTTTGTCGTTCTTCATCTTTTTTTGTGTGTGTTCTTCCCTCTATTTTTTTTTCATCGTGTGTGCTTCCTCTCGTTTACTCTTACATTCTTCTTCCTTCATTTTTAATCTTGCACTGGTACTGGTGGCATGACGTAACCGGGCGTCTCAAGTACTTGGGAATTTAATCGTCCCTCAACCACTTCCCTGTTTCCCGAAAGGTGGATGGGTGGACTGCAATATGGTGCCCTAAGCCAGCAGTCCACCGTGTTCATTCTTCAGATAAGCCTAGAGCCACAACAACAACAACAGCATCAGCAATAACAGCATCAACAATAACAGCGACAACAACAACAACAGCGACAACAAGAACTGCAACAACAACAGCAACAACAACAACAACAACATCAGCAACAACAACAGCAACAACAACAACAACTTCAGCAACAACAACAACAACTTCAACAACAGCAACAACAACAACAAGTCGCATTTTTCCTCAATTTCCTTTCATATTAATATTTTCTTTCGTTCCTCCTGCATGTTTGTCGTGTCCTTCCTCTGTTTTCATGCAGTTTCTTCACCATTTCTTTCACTTTCTCTCGTCGTTCGTAGGCTATTTATTTTCTCATCTCAGATACGCTTTTCTCCGTTATAGTGTAATATTCTTTTCATGTGCATTTTTCTTCTCAAGTTATCCCTTCTTTTTTCTTGCTTTCTCTTTTGTGATCTTTAGACGTGTGTGTGTGTGTGTGTGTGTGTGTGTGTGTGTGTGTGTGTGTGTGTGTGTGTGTGTGTGTGTGTGTGTGTGTGTGCTTCCTCGCTATAATTTTTTCTCTTGCGTATATATTTTCTTTTCTCGTTCTGGACTGCTCCTAATGGCGGCCTTACAATGTGTAGTGTGACTTCCATTGACCCGAACTGCCTCCCTCAGCCCCTTTTTTTCATCAGGGGCTTCTGAAGTTTTGAAAAATGCTGATGAAAGGACGAAGGAAATGATGGAGGCTGAGAGAGAGAAAAAAAATATATATCTTCATTGTCGTCATTGTTTTCGTTACGACCATCATTATCATCATCATCATCATCAGGTTGGTTCTAAAATAACAACAGGAAAATGCAAGAGCGAGAGGGAAAGGGTGGAAGAAAAATATCATCATTATCATCATCATCATCACCATCATCATCATCTCTAATACAGTAGTGAGGATGATATGATTCAGAAACATAGGAAGGAACGAACACAAGTAGAGAAATGTTTGAGAAAGAGCTGTATCATCATCATCATCATCATCATCATCATCATCATCATCATGCGTCCCCTAAATGAAAACTGTAGGATTAGGGACAGGAAAATGGAAGTAAATATGTAGAAAAATATGTATCTTCATCCCAGTCTTATTTTCCATTCAATCGTGAGAGAGAGAGAGAGAGAGAGAGAGAGAGAGAGAGAGAGAGAGAAGTATATAATTGTGTCAAATGTGAGGAAGCGGATGATTGCAGTGATTTACTTGGCTCTATTTCCTGGTATGGCGTCTAACAAGGGAGAGCCCATCTTGTCTCTGTCCTCAATCACCTTCCAGCAGCCTCCGGGCGCTTACGGAATGTGTGGGGAGGAGATGGGATGTGTGTGTGTGTGTGTGTGTGTGTAAGTGTAAGTGTGTCTGTGTGTGTCTGTGTCTGTGTTTTTTAGAATGGCACATAAAGTATAGCGATGTATACATAGTTCGATTCAAGAGAATATAAGACATTTCGTATAAATATATCTGCATCTGCTACGGTTAAGTAGGTTTACTTTAGTGTATATATATATATATATATATATATATATATATGTTATGTATGTATGTGTGTATACTATTACGTGATGCATACTGGTTAGTTTGGCATTTCCCCCCCCCCTAAACAAAATTGAGCTGTATCCATTACAAATGTTTCGCTACAAGAGGTGTCCCCTAATCTGAATGGAATCGCGTAGAACTTTCAAAACTTAATAAAAACGACGTCCCTGTAATATTAATGTCGCGTATTTTGTGCCTGACTATGATATGTTTGTGGCCACGACCGCAGAGTTGTTTTTGTCTCGCCAGGGAAAGTGACAACCTTCAACTCCCATGACTTAGTATTTAGCAGAGATCAAGCTGTAACAGCGTACTCCTTCCATGGCACAGGGTCCCGAGGCTGGACTACCGTAGTTCAGTACATTTTAGGGTAAATGACTAGCCTATTTCACCTTCAGGGAAGATAGTTACACGGAACGGGACATTGTAGCCACAAAAGACACTTGAAACATCTTCCAGTGTTATACAACGAACGCAGCGCGTCCAAGAAAACTGTGGTCTTTTGAGCTATAAGTATCATAAGGACCCGCTGCGTATAGTATCTGTTTCTCAATTAGTCCATTATTACCTCCACTGCAGGACCGAACCCTCTCCACGATCGAGGAATAATAGCCGGAAATAACCTTTTCCCATGTTGTTGTAGTACAGTTGGTGATGGAGTGCCTGTAGGAAGAGTGCTGTATGTGAAAGTCGAAGTGTTGCAATGGCTGTTTTTGTGTGTGATAGCTTCTGTTCATGCCGTCGCAAGAAACGACAGGATGCATACATATACAGGCACGTGAAAGGACATACTTCCAGCACCCAATTTAAATATCGTCCACTGCGTGAGTCCGAACTCTTTAACTGTGGGACGAGTACATTACTGACCGATCATTAAAAGCCTCTTACCCTATTTCACACAGCCACACCACCATTGAATATCGCCCCACCACATAAATACACACCACCATGCATATCCACACCGCCACACACAGCCATAATAACACACAGCCACACTGACACACACAGCCACACTAACACACACGGCCATACCTCCATACACAGCCACACTAACACACGGCCACACCACCATACACAATCATACTGCCATACATAATCACACCGCCACACTACCACAGAACTACATTCTCATACGCAACCACCATGCACAGCCACACCACCACACACAGCCACACCACTAGGAACATCTATACTGCCACACAGTACCACACAAAGTCCACACCACCACACACAACCGCATCATCACATTCATTTACACAACCACATACAATCACATCAGTAGCACCAACCACCACTTCACCACCTTTCACCACGTTCACATCACAAACACCATAGCTACCACCACCACAACATCACCAACAGCCAACACTGCACTACCACTCCGACCATCGCCCACACCCACACACACTCCCAGCCGGCCCATTTAGTAAATAATAGCAGTTAAAAGCGCCTTTTGTAGTGGCCGACTCTATTCCGGACCGGGAAAAAGTTTAACCTAAAAAAAATGAGGGGGGCCGGGGAGAAGAAATAAAAGAGGGGAAAAAATGCCCTTTCTTGACACAATGCCAAAATTTTTGATAGGCTGGCCGGAGTACTTAGCGCCAGCATGGGGAGTTTTTGTGGTCATCAGGGGGCTGTTTAGACACTGCCCCACCCCCCTTTTGTCCCTCCCCCCTCTACCGCATCTTCACCCCCTTTCAGTCAATGCCCCATTTTGCCTTCCCCCTTTGCCCCATTTCTGCTCCCCTCGACCCGTTTCTGCCTCCCTTCACCCCCTTTCTGTCTTCTCCCTCCTTCCTCTTTCTGCCCTCCCCCTTCTCCCCTTTTCTGCCTTCTCTCTCCACCCCCGCTGCCCCTCCCCCTTTCTTCCTGCTCCTATCTGCTCCTCCGCCGCCCTTCCACCTTGCCTTTCTCTTTTCCTCCTTCTATTCTCCCTCCTTCCATCCTCACCCCCCTCTCTCAACCTCTATCCATCTCTCTTATCCACCACCCCATCTCCCTTCCTCCACCTCGTATCCTTCCTTACCCTCTTTCCACCCCACCTCCCATCCTTCTCTCCACCCCGTCTCCCTCCTTCCATTATGTCTCCCTCCAATCCTCCCTCCACCATGTCTTCCTTCCTCCACCCTGTCTTCCTGTCTACCTCCCTCCACCCTGTCACTTTCTCTGCCTCCCTCCACTCTGTCTTCCCTCTTTCCCTCCACCCTGTTTTCCTCCCTTCCTTCTACCGTATCCCTCTCAACCTCCCTCCACTGTCTTCCCCCATTTCTTCCATCCTGTCTCACCTACCACTATGTCAATCCCTTCCCTCCACCCAGTTCTGAACAAGTTAATGAATTTTGTTCAAAGCCCTTCACTACCTAACGTCTCCCTTGAACTGAATTAATTTGACTGGAAGTAGTAAGAAAAAGTAATATGTAGCTATGACGTCATCTTCGTGAAGGGGTTAGCGTGCGATACGAAAAAAATAAACAAGTAAGGCCGAGGTGCTAAGGTCTCACGGGAATAGGGACGAGGGTCTTTTTTTATAGCCCAGGTTGACGTTTATATATGAGGAAATGAAGTGGCTGGGAGTGGCATGAAAATTTTGTGTGGTTGCGGCGTAAATTGACTCCCTCCCCCCCCCAAAAAAAAAAAAAAAGAGGGAGGGGAATTATATGAAACTCAGTTGAGGATGACGTTGATTGTGAAAAATGGATTGCTGGCGAGGACTCGAGTTCACAGGGATGCATGAGGTGTTGCCCTTTTCGTCTAAAAGTGAGGCATGAATTATATATATTTGTAGTTTGTGAATCTTGAAGCCATCAGATATAGGAGTCTTCTGATACCATTTCTTTTGCTATATGTTGTCTGTTTCACACTAATGTTCTCTCTCTGTGCCTTGTATATCACTTCAGCATCGACTTGGCAGAAATATAAGCAGATTCTAATGTGTTGTATGTTTATTTTAACTTGTAATAAAGAGGTGCCTGATACCCTCATAGCATAAAGAGAATACGGGCCCAAGTCCCACATTACATCTTGGTTTCTGTGTTGTAGTGTTGAAGTATGAGTTTTGTACATCATGGGCTGAGGTTGTGATAGAAACTGGAACTAAGGTATTTGGGTTATGCTGATTCTGTTTTGAAGCACAGGGATCTGCGTAAGTCTTGCTGAAACTGAAACAGGGGGCTTTGTGTATCTGGGGTTAATGTTGGTAAGGAAGTGTAACGCTGAAACGTGTTATATCGAATAATACGGTGGCTGACCTGAGTCCTCTTCCAGCCTTTTTTTTTTTTTTCTTATATTAATAATTAACGAAACCTTTACTGCTCTCTTTCCGCTTCCACAATTCCATCACTTCACTGTTTCCGCCTCCACAGTGTCTTCACTTCTCTGTTACCGCTTCCACAGTCCCTTCACTCCTCTGTTTCCGCTGCCACAATCCCTTCACTCTTCTCTTTCCTCTTCCACAATCCCTTCACCCCTCTGTTTCCGCTTTCTTAATCCATCTTTTTCCTCTTTTTCCGCTTCCACAGTCCCTTCACTCCTCTGTTTCAGCGTCCGCAATCATTTTTTGGCAGTGATGATGACAAGCACACGAACCATAATCAAGATTATAACTAAAAGGATTATCATGCTAATTTTAGGGAGTTCCAAACCATTTTTAGGGAGTTCCAAACCACCCCAGTGAAAATTACATTGTTGGGAATTATTTTCACTGAGATACCTGCAAAAAATCAACTATGAAGGCAACCATGAAAAGCTAAAACAAAAGCGGTGTTTTTTATTGAATCTGACAATGATGCAAGGGACGGTGAGGCTGCATTGCCTAACACAGCTTCACGGGATGTTGCAGTGGATATGGTGGCTTAACCTTTTTACAGCACCTTGACATTCAGTTTTTTTTAATCCTTACTATTCAGTTTTGACTTTAGCTTGCCCTCTAACATTCACCTGTGCTACAGTTACATCTAGGAATTTTGCTTTGAGGCAGCACCAGACGATTTTATTCAGTCGAGAAAAAATCGCCTTAGTCAAAGGGTTAACTTAAGTACTACAAGAAAAAATATATGAGTCATAGTACTGGAGAGGTTAATGAACAGTATTTTAGCCCCCTTTTTGCTCGGACAATATATATATATATATATATATATATATATATATATATATATATATATATATATATATATAATTCTTTCCCTGTCCCGACGATTTTATTCAGTGTAAGAAATATTTTTCGAACCTGAAGGGCTATGTATAGCTTTCACCGACGCTTCCAGCACAACTGGTCTCCTAGAAAAATAAACTTGTCTGGAGGTACAAGAAAAAAAAAAAACAGACTACATCGCCCGAGTCAGGGTTTAACCCTAGTCCTATGACGCATTTTATTCCCGGTATCTGCAGACGGTTTTGTTCAGCTCAAGATAGATTTTTCCAACTGAAGGGGTTAGGTACAGCCTTCATTAGCCCTTTCGCCAACAGAAATTTCTCCTAAACTTAACAGAATCATCTGTAGGTAGCAAAGAAAAAATAAAAAATGTCCTAGTGAAAGGGATGTGGCACGCAGGGGAATTGTTAATTTTCTAGAGTTTATAATGCAGTAATTGTTTCTGCAGAGTTGAGGAAAAAATAGAATTCCAGTAATTTTAGAAAACATTTTACCTCACCCCTTACCTGGGCGCCTCCCTTTCCCCTTCTGCCTCTCCAGTCGCCCCTTTATTCCTTCCTTCACACCCATCCCTCTCCCACATCTTTCATTTTTACCACCCATCTTCTTCCCTTCCGTCCCATTTTATTCCTTCTTCCTCCCCACCCCTCGTTTCCTCTTTTTCCCTTTTTTTTGCCTCATCCTTCACCCCCTTTTACTCTCTCTCTCTCTCTCTCTCTCTTTTGCTCATCTCTTCACTCCTTTCTTTTTCTTTCCTTTATTCCCATCTCCCCATATCCGCCCTCTCTATCTTTTATCCACGTCCATCTCCCTCCATTTCCCTTCTCCTCCTTCCCCGCTCATCCCTCTCCCTTTCCCTGCCCCCATCCCCTTCTCCCCATATTCCCTCCCCTACCAACTTTTTCTTCTTTCTCCTTTCTCCCCGTCTTCCTACTTCTCGCGTCCCATTCTTCCCCTTCCCCTTCCATTCTCCCCGTCCCCTTTCCCTTCTCCCCCTCCCCTTTCCCTTCTCCCCCTCCCCTTTCCCTTATCCCCCTCCCCTTTCCCTTATCCCCCTCCCCTTTCCCTTATCCCCCTCCCCTCTCCCTTCTCCCCCTCCGCTCCCTCTTCCCTAATTCCCCTACCCCTTCCTTTCTTTCTCTTCCCACACCCTTCTCCCCTTCCCTTCCCCTTTCTCCCCTCCCTCTGCCCTGCTTCTTTTCCCCGTCTTCCTGCTTTTCTGCTAACCTTTCCGTTTTCACTTCACATTTTCCTCATTCCACTTCCCTTTCTTCCCCTCACGTCAGTTTTCCCTCCCCCATTAACTTCTTTCTCCCTTCTTTCTTCCCTTCGTTCCCCTCCTCCCAGCTCCATCCTCTCCCTTACCCCATTTCCCTACTTTCCCCTTTCCTATATCCTTCTTTTCCTTCCCCCCTTCCCCCTTCCCTTCTTTCTCTTCCACTCTCATCCCAACTCTGTCCTCTCCCTTATCCCAGTCCTTTCTTTCCCTATTGCTCTTCCTTTCTTTTCCCTTCTCATTCCCTGTCTCTCCATCCCTCTCTTTCCTTCCTCCCTCTCTCTTCCCTCCCCCCTGCCCATCTTACCCCTCGTCCAGCCTCCAAGGGCAAGGTAGGAGGGAGGGAAGGAGTGTGGGGAAGTGAGGGTAAGAAGCAGCATCAGCGTGGCAAGAGTAATGTTAAAGTTGAGTTGTATTGACATCGTAGGTAAATTACCGCCAGTGTGTCAGCCAGAAATTGGTTGGCACGAGGTAGATTTCCCTGAGGGGAGGCTGGGGCGTGAGTTATGAGGGAAGGGGGGTGCTTCAGCAGATAAGGGTGAAATTTGAGGGTAGTTCAGGAGGTGAGGGGGATGTAAGGGGGCTTCAGGGGGTTAGGAAGAGGTTTCAGAGGACAAGGAAGAGCCTTCAGAAGCAAAGAAGATTTCTGAGGCAAGGGAGGGGCTTCAGCAGAAATGGAGAGGCTTTAAGGGCAGTGGTGGGGCTTCAGAGGTAAATGATTGATTTCAAAAGAAAGGGAGAGGCTTCAGAGGAAGGGGAAGGGATTCAGGAACAAAGATGGGCCTTAGGATTGTTTAGGAAGCAAAGGGAATTTAATGTATGGGGGCGTCTGCGGGGGAGGGGGAGGGGGTGGCATCAGAGGGCAAGGATTAATGAAGACTGTCCCAGCACCCCTCAGTGTAATCAATTTCTCTCAGGGTGAGTAAATTGGTTTGGTTGTAGCAAAAGTAAATACCGGTACGTCATCGGAGTGAAGAGGTTTAATCTTTGTTTCGACGTGTAAAGAGAAAAGTATCACCCAGCCCCATATTGCGCTTTGCGTGGTGTGGGGGACGGAGGCTAAGTTTCTTATGCCGCTGTTGGCACTACTTCGAGAAACCTTTATCTTAGGGTCATATTCTAAGCCACTTTGGAGATTTCGCAACACCTCAGCGATTTCCTATTCATATTACACATTTTTATCGTAATGTGCGTCACTAATCTATCCTATGGAGATGCCGTATATACAAGGGTGACTACTCTGACGCCCCAGAAAATTGACAGTAGCTTCGCTATTAATGAACAGTTTTATATGATTTTGGTTATTTCTTCATTTCATTATAATTTATCCCCTACTATATCAAGTTTTGAAAGTGGTTTCCATTAGGCTTTAAGTTTAATTGAACAGTGTTCCATATTAGAGAATTTTTGATCAAAAACATCTCTGGGATGGCTACAGTCACCCTAACAATAATTTCTTTTTGCTCATGAAGTGTGCGAGGCTTGTTATTTTATGTTGTTCTCCTACGTTTTCCCCACAGTCCCTCCCCAGTCCTCCCCCCCCCCCACCAAAAAAAAAAAGAGCTAAATCAGGAAAATTAAGAATATGTTGCTCCTTGCCGGGTAAGCCATGATCACTAGATCAGTGCAGTAAATAACTGACTTTCACCCAGCACCACGCGGTGGGAGAGAAGCATTTAACCTAATTTCCCGAGGATGCCTCATTAAATTCAAATGCCTGGGAGTCTGTACAGTATATGACTGACATATATTGAAGTTTGTGGATATGGAGTTTCATTTATATCATTTCATAAGGGGTGTAACTGTGTTAATGTGGGACCTCAGAATAGTGGACCACCCATTATGAAACTACCATGAAGGAGATTATCAAGGTGCAGTATGCACAATAAATTACAAAGGAACTGGCATTACCAAGTCTCCTGCGCCACCTATAATACAGTTATTAATACCAGCTTAACTTTGACCTTAACTGGCGCCAAGTGGGTCGTATTCAAGGGGAAAATTGACACTTAGCAAAAGATGATTACCTGCCTTACTTACCGTCTAATACAGTCGGTCGGCATAAACTTAACCAGTCATCTTAGCGTCTTCACCACAAGAGCACCGTTATTACTTCGTTCTTTTTATCTCCACTCGATTTTATTCAGCGTAGAGGTGACTCACTGAGCTGGAGGGGTTAGTCATAGCCTTCATAAACTCTTTCACTACTAGAGCTCGTTTCTAAATTGAATAGAATAAGCATGATGTAAACTGATTAAAATTAAAAAGACTTCATAGTAGATTAAGGGCAAACTTTTCCATTGCGGTATCCCAACAGGTATTTGATTCTCAATAACCGCAGACAATTTTATTCAACTGGAAAAATCCATACGAAGTCGGAGGGGAAAAACAGAATCCCCACAACTATTTCACAGTTTTGCAATACATGCATACATCATCTAACCCTGTGTTGCCCCATGAGGAGCGTGGGAGCCCGGGGCAAAGCAAGTTGGGCAGTCACCCGAGAGCAGCACTACATCGAGTGAGTGGATGGTGAGCGCCCCCATCTACCACTAACAGTTTTGCTATATGTATGTTTATATTTCCTTCTGGTTAATGTCTGATTATTTTATTGAACATATCGAAACCCAACGCACACATGAAGTAGACAAATACGTGGGAGTATACTTGGTTTTATAATTCAACCATGCCAAGTTAATGGGTATTTTTATTGTGCCTGTTGTTGATGAAAGAACCTCGAATTGCAAGCTGTCATGAGTTATTGACGAGGCAGAATTGCTGTGGGGGAGTGGGTGTGGAGAAAGTTGGTGGGGTTGAGGGTGGGTTTGACGATTGAACGAGGGTGTGAGTGTGGAAAGAGTGGATGAAGGTGTGGAGAGGTTTGGTAGGGAAAAGGACAGGTGTGTGAAGGTGCGTAGGGAAGAGGACAGGTGTGTGTGCGTGTGGAGAGTTTGGGTGGGGATAAGGGAGGAGCTGGTAGGAGAGGTTAGATGGGGATGAGGGAGGAGTGGGTAGGAGAGGTTAGATGGGGATGAGGGAGGAGTGGGTAGGAGAAGTAGTTTGGGGTGAGGGGAGGGAGGGAGGGAGGGAGGGAGTGGGGAGAGGGTGGGTAAGGGTGACTGGGGAATGGGTGCGGACCATTGAGGTAGGATGGTGCGGACTGACGGTGTTAATAATAAGTCGACTCAAGCTTCGTTAAGTGTGGCAAAATTCTTGTACCCTCACAGTAAGAGAAATAATAGTATGTAAGTTAAATTAAAATTTCATCAGTACTTTGAACTCCAGTCGCTCCACACTTCAGAGTCAGAAAGCTGTAATGTGATCTACAGTTTTTAAAATCGTGCTTTAACCGTAATTTAACTGCATTCGCATGGATATACTGTATGTATGTATGTAGGTAGGTAGGTAGGTAGGTTCTTTTACACATGTCCGTTACATAAACGTCCCAACAAGGATTTCGTTAATGAATATAATTAAACATATGTAGTGTACGGTATGCAAATATGAATATTATTGTGTATGTCTTAACGTATTTATGATTGCTTGTATGTATGTATGTACTGTTACAGTTTCTGTTTACATAACAGCCTGCAATAAACTTGTTGACAAATGTAATGCAACATGACGCCTGTCTGTCTGTCTATATACTATATGGTTACATGTTTTGGCTACATATCTACCCCTGCAAAAATTTTGTTGATGAGTAAAGCGTAACATGTTGGTAGTGGTAGTGGTGGTGTACATTGGTCGAAACTCATATCCTCACAGTGAACAGAAATGTCAGAATGTATGTAGCACTGTAAATCACCCGCATGTGTATGTGTGTGTGTGTGTGTGTGTGTGTGTGTGTGTGTGTGTGTGTGTGTGTGTGTGTGTGTGTGTGTGTGTGTGTGTGTGTTTTGTACTGTTTCATTTTAGGGTACATAACTTTTCCTGTATTAGTTGCGTTGAGGAATATAGTTACATTTTTTGTTTACCTAAGCCTGGCCACAATAATATGGTTGATGAATATAATGTAACGCGGTGGTTGTGTACTCTCATCTACCTGGCGGCTGGCGTGGGCTACCTGATAGTGTGCCGCGAGGCTCTCCTTACATCAATACGCCCACCATAGTTCTTTTTTTATACTCATTGTGTTCAGTCATCAGTATAACCGTGTAGGCGACCTGGATACCAAGCCGGCAGGGATGTCAAGGTTTGTTTGATGTCACTTGGTCTGATGTCAGGTTTTGTTTGATGTCATTTCGCGTAGTGTTAGGGTGTATCTGATATCAGCAGAGTGCAGTGTTGAAATATTTGGTGTGAGATTTGGCACGGTTTTTAAATTTATTTGACGTCACCTACTTCAATGTCAGTGCTTGTTCTAGGCTTGTTCGACGTCAGACTCGATGTGATAGTAACTCCGGCTCATTAGAAGACGTGTTCCTTAACCTCAGCAATACTTTGATGTAATTATATTTTAACCATGCAAGCTACGACTAGTTGCGTTTTATCCGCTTAGGAGAGACCTTTAGTAGTGAAGACATTAGAGACAATCTTCATTAACCTCAAATACTATGACGTCTGTGATATGTCGACATTCCTACCGTCAGTTGATGTTGTTCAGTTTAGTAGAGACCTCTGGTGGTGAAAGAATTAGAAACAGCCTCCCTAGTTGCTGAAATCTATTTTATGTAATTCTTGATACCACAAATTTTATTACTCACAGACAGACCTCTTGTGGTTATGGAATCGGAAACCGCCTCACTCACAGCAGCATGATGTCTAACTCTTTCATCATCGCTACACCCGAGATATCTAATTGAGTTGGGGAGACCTAGGGCAGTGAAGAAGGTTAATGTATTCGAAGGGTGGAGGGCATCACCTGGACTAACACGGAGGGGAATCATGATAGGAATATATTAGCTTAAGGTGACATCTGCAGCAGTGGGCCTATTCATCAACCATCTTAGCCAATTTGCAAAATAAGCAGTTTTCGATAACACTTCACTATTCTGAGAGATCGTTTCGTTTTTCGTTGTATTTTTTCACTTTCATATTCACTTTAGTTTGGTTGTGTGGTGTTCAGTAGCTATATGAGTAAAGGCAAACGTATATACAAGCAATCGTATACATAAAGTAAACCTAGAGAGTCTGTGAATGCAGCCCCAGGACCAACTCTGTATTAGGGGAAAGTTTAAGAGCTAGCCAGGCCTGAACCGGGATCAAGCTTACCTTAGAATTAGGCTTAGTGCTAAACCAGGCTTAACCCGTTCACTGCTACAGGTCTCCTCTAAGATGAGTTAACTCCTTGTTTGGGTAACAAAGATAAAATATAAAGGACCCCACGATACTGACAGGGATAATGAAGACGGGTAATAAATAAGTAGTAAATGTGTGGGAACCATCGACCAAAGGAGATAATACCGTGAGAGGTATAGGTAGGAAACTCAGCCACAAGTAAATGGAGCCAAAGACCAAGGCGAAACTCTTAACATTCTTACAAGTCTTTTTACATGTCTGGTATTTCTTTCATTCCTATCAGTTTCCAGCAACTGTTTAGAAGTATGTACATGGTTTTCACATTTGGCTTAGCGTCCAGTCCATTGCAAACATCAGCTTTACAAGGGCCAGCTTCTTAAGAGGAGGTATGGCGTCATTTTTTTGCATTTTTGTGTTTGTATGTATGTATGTATATGTACTGGTATGTATGTATGTATGTATGTATGTATGTGCGTGTGTATTCTCATAACACATTTGTTACCTGATGTCTCTCCTAACCTGCATATAATCGCATGGCAGAATCAAGAATTAAATCAAAAGACGCCATGGCACTAAGACACCCTTTTCTTTCTTTTCTTTTCTTTTTTTTTCTGCCACACACAAGACGACTCTATAAATATGAATGTGGTTAACAGCGAGCCTACACATCAATTTCGACCCACCTCGCCGACTCCACCCACTCTGTTCTATCACACACTCCACTCAGCATCCACTTCCACTTCAGTATCCTCTTACATGCTACCTCTTCCACAAAAACATCACCGTTATTCCACCCCTTCATCCACTCCACACCATTGCTCACCTTAATTCCACCCATTTCCACCTTCATGTGCTTTCACCTGCTCCTCCTTCCACACCACTGATTATTCCACCCCCTTCCTCCACATCTCCAGCGCCCAGCCTGACCCCATCCACTTCAGTACACAACATCCTCCTCCACCTCGGTATCTCTATATATGCCTCCTTCTCCACGCCACTTATTCCACCACTTCTTCCACTCCACTTAAGTACCTACCCCTCCCACTTGAATACCCAACATCCACCCCATCTCAGTATTTCCTCACATGTTCCCACTTCCACACCACCCTCCCAGTTATTTCACCACTTCATCCACTGTACTGCCCACCCTTACTTCCTCCACTTTAGTATTCAGTGTGCACCTCCACTTTAGTATCCCCCAAAATGATTGTGTGTATTAGATTGTGTATATAGCGGAATGAGAGAGAGAGAGAGAGAGAGAGAGAGAGAGAGAGAGAGAGAGAGATTAAATTAACTCCATCGCCACTAAATAATTATCTTTCCTGTGCTGAAAAAAAAAAATCATTTGCTGGTAACTCGATGAAAAGTAAAAAACAAAAAAATTGGAAAAAGAAAATAGGAAAAACCATCACATTAAGGCGGTTACATCCACTAATCTTTCATCATCCACTGGACCTGTTTCTTCCACCTCTGCCTCCACTTCTCCCTTCACCACCAATTCTGTTTCCTCCACCTTCATCACCACTTGCGTCACCTCCTTCCAGCCCCATCTCTGCCACTATTATTTCAGTCACCTCCACTTCCTCCTCCACCAATCCTTCCTACCCCTCCACTTTTTCCACCAGGCTCCTTCAGTCCCTACACATCAGTCGTCCCTTCTCCACTACCACCACTCCTTCCACCTCCTCCACCTTCTGTCCTTCCTGTCTCTCCACACAGATTCCTTCATGCCATCCACTTTACTTTTCCACCAGCCTGCGCCACCACCGTACCTCTCAACATTCACTCCACTTAACACATGCACCTACACACCTATCCATCCACATCATCATTTCCACACACATTCCTAAGTCCACGAACCCACTCACACCATCCACTGCACATTTTCCACAAGCCATAACCACCTCCACTCCTTCCACCCTCTCCACCACCAGCACTTCCTCCGCTACCACCTCTTCTTCCACTAGCACCACCACCTCCACCTCCAGCTCATCCTTCTTCTCCACCTTTCCACCATCTCCACGTGTAACACCTCCACCACCAGCTCTTCCTCTACCTCCACCTCTCCTCCAACACTCACACCACCACCACCATCACTCCACCTTTCTCTCCACCTCCTCCATCACCCTCCCTGCTCCTGCTCCACCCAGATCCTGTCCATCCAGTTTCGAAACCAAACGGGTCAAGTCCAAGGAGGATCGGGAACCGCCTCTCCTTTTGTTTTTCTTGTTTTTTTTTCTTACACTCAGTTCCTTCTTCACTTTCCCCATTTTCTGTCAGTTTTTCCTTGTTTTTCATTGTCTGTTTTTTCCTTTCGTCGTCTTTTCGTAGGCCTTTCCTTGTCTTTTTCTTCTGTAAGTCTCTTTTCGCTTGTCTTCTCCGTTTCTTATGGGTTTGTGTCTTTTCTTCCTCTGTTTTTATTCACTGTTTTCTTTGTCTTCCTCTTTCCTCAGTCTCCTTCTCTGTATCACCTCCTCTCTACCTTTTCTTCATTTCCTTCCAGTCCATATACCTTTTTTTCATTTTCCTCCTCTCCTCTCATGCCTTTCTTTTATTGTTACATATTTCTCTCTTTATATGATTGTTTTTTCATCTTCCTCTCTTCTCATGCCTTTCATTCACTGCTGTCCTGTCTTCTTTTACTTTGCTTTCTTTTCCTCTTTTCTTATGCCGTCCTTTCTGTGACTTCCTCTTTTCTTACACTTTCCTTTCTTTATCCTCTTTTTCACCCTTTTTCATCTCTCTTTGACAGACACCTCAGCTAATCTTAGTTTTTTTTTTCCCTACTTAATTCATTGTTTTCTTTTCTTGTTCCTTTTTTTTTTTTTTACTTTCTTTTTTCAGTCATTCTTTTCTACAACTACCTTTTCGTGTCTGAGCTCTCGATAGATAGATAGATATAGATAGATAGATGTACAGACAGGCAGGTAGATAGATAGGTACTGATGTAGGTACAGGTACTGATAGATTCATACAGATAGATAGATAGGTCGATAGATGGATGGATGGATGGATGGATAGATAGATAGATAGATAGTGATTGATTGATTGACTGGATGAATGATTGATTGATAAACGGAGAGAGATATATATAGATAGTGATTGACAGGTAGATAGATGGACAGATAGACAGTGATTGACAGATAGATAAATAAATAGATTGACAGATATATTAGCCAGTTCGTCTGTGTCGTTCCTCACGTTGTCTCCATACACCTCCCACTTTGTACCGCTCCGTCTACCCACGTCACCCTCATTGCTCCATGCACTCCTCTCCTCCTGTCACCCTTTCCCCTTTAACCCTCCTCCCTCCCTTCCCCTCCACTCTCTCACCGTCTCTTCTCACCTCTCACTCCTCTCTCTTTGTACTCCTTTCCCATCGTTGCCACCTCTTTCTTCTCTGTTCTTCTCTCGCGGGCAAATTATCATAAACTGTGATTAGGCAGAGACGGATACCCCAAACTCCCTCTGTCATAGAAGTGGATGTGCTAATTTTCTTTGTCATTCCGCGTAGTCAGCGAAAGAAGCTCACTGAATTAGCGACTTCGGCCATTGTTGATCAGATATAGTTGACATTACCGAATCAGGGTTTAAAACTGAAGAATGACTTATTAGAGGAATATAGTTTGCTTGGTTATAGTATTTTTAGTAATGACAGAAATGGGAGAGCGGGTTGCGGTGTATTGATATGCATTAAAAAAATAAATAAATAAACAAATAATCCTGTACTAATTTTAAAACCATCTGCCAATAATACTGACACAATATTTGTTCAGCTTAATGAATCTCGCGATATGATCACACTTGGATTAATCTCTCACCCGCCAGCTTAGTTATGGAAAACTGACATTAAGTTATACGAACGAAGTGTGGAATTATGCCACACCCAGAATACTACAGGTTTTGGAGACTTTAATTTGCCCATAACCTGGTGGAGTGAATTCTTTTTGAACACATTAGAAAAATTAATTTAAAATGTTCTTGTAGAAGATGAATTTAGTGCTAGTGATCGTCGTACAGCTACGTTTATTAACATTAACTTCAAATAACAACAGCTTAAAGTTTGTTGCAAAATATTCCAGATAAAAAAATGCCGACTTTCAAAAACTGAAGATAATTATACGTGATAATGACTAGCAACAACTCTGACAGCGAATTGACGAATGAAGAGTTTTCAGTAAGTCTAAATTAAGCCCTCAAAGTGTGTACACCACCAATGCGCAATAGGTGGCATATAAAAAGTTGTAGGCTCAAATTGTGGAATAACGACATTAGGAAGTGTTTTTCAGCAAAGTAACTTCCCTTTCCACCTCTCTTATCTTCTTACTCGTCTCTCATCCCTCCTCACTGCCTCTTGCTCCTCTTCCAATTTCCCTTCCTTCATCCTTTCGTCTCCTCCCATTTTGTGCGTGCTTTTTCTCATTCAGCCACTCCTCTCTCTCATGTCTCCCTCATCCTTTGACTTCTCTTTCTTCCCTCCTTTTAGTCCCTCTCTCTTATCTCTCTCCCCACTTCATCACCTCGTTTCCCCAGCTCCTCCCTCCCTCTCTTCTCTCCTCTGTCATCGTTCTCACTTCTCTCGCGTTCTTCCTTACGTTATATCAACACCCCCTCTCTATACCCCTCCTTTACCCTTCCTCTTTGTTCTCTTTCATCCTTCTTTCACTCTTCCTCACGAAATCCCCAAACACTCCCACTCTTTTCCCTTCTACCCTCATCTTTCCCCCCTTTCACCTTATCACCTCCATGCACATCCTTCTTTCCCCCTCTTTTGCCCTCTTTCCCTCGGTCCCTCTCTCCGCTCTTACTCCCCTCTCTCCCCTCCCTCACCTTATCACCTCCATGCACTCCCCCACTTTTTCCCTCCTCTGCTCTTTCCATTCCCCTCCTTCTCCCTCCCTCCCTCCATCTCATTCCCGTGTCACCCCCTCTTTCCTTTCTCCCCGTTTCCCCTCCTCTCCTCTCTCCCCCTTTCCCCTGCTCTTCTCTCTCCCCCTTTCTCCTTCTCTCCTCGCTCCCCCTTTCCCATTATCTTCCTTCTCCCCCCTTCCCTCTCTCTCTTCTCTCCCCTTCTTCCCCTCTCTCTCCCTCCCCCTCTCCCCTTATCACCTCCATGCACTACCCTCTCCCTCCCCCCTCCATCGCCCTCTAGCCAAGAACCGGAAATTAACATCTAGATGAAATATAAAAATTCGAGGTTGGGGCTTATAGGGGCAAAGAGCCTATTTCCCTCAGACCTCACCCCCCTCCCCCATCTTGCTCTCGATCTCTCTCCTCTCTCTCCCCTCTCTCACCCCTCCTCTCTCTCCTCCATTACCCCTCTACCCTTCCACACCCCTGTATATCACCCTAACCTCCCTCTTCATCCCCTCCCCTCCCTCCCGCTGTCACCTCTCTATCCCACGCACTCCCTCTCTCACCCCTCTCCCATCTCCCCTCCCCTTTCACCTCTCTCACATCCTTCTTCTCTCACACGTCTCCCCTGGCCCTCTCCCCTCTCCGCCTCTATTCTTCTCTCCTTTCATCTTTCACCCACTTTCCGTCGTTCTTCCCTTTTTCATCCTCTCCCCTCCCCCTGTTTCTTCATTCTCCCCTTCATTCCCTTCCCCCGTTTTCAGTTACTCCTCCCATCTGTTACCCCATTCTCCCCTCCTCACTGTTGTCCCATTCCCTTTCCCCTTTATGTTCACTCTCCTCTTCCGTCCTCCTTTCGTCATTATTCCCTTTTACCTCCTCTTTCACCGCACTGTGTCCCTCCCTCTTCCTTCTTTCCCCTTCTCCACCTATCCACCCCTCTCCTCAGGCCCCTGTATCACCTCTTTCCTCTCCCTCCCTCTCCCTTCCTGCTTTCTCTCTTTCTCTCCACGTTCAACCCCCCCCCCCTCCCCGCCAACCCGAGGCCATTATCGTCTGTATCGGGAGCGACTCTATCTCACGTCGGGACTTTCCCCTCAGGTCACTGTCCCTCACCCGCACAAGTTAGGTCGCAGCAGGCCAGGTCAGGTCAGAGAGGACTGTGACTGTGACGTAAAAGTAGGTGGCACGGAGGAGGGCTACTGGGCTTCAGGTAACAGGTTAACATTTCTGTGCCAGAGTGGAACACAAAGCAAATTAAACTGTTTGGGCGAAAAGACTAGGGAAAAAAAAAAAGGAAAAAAATTGCTGCAATTCTCGCGTGAAGCAAACTGACACACCGAACGAAAGTTGCATAAAAGTCCCGTATTTAATACAGGGTGAAAAAAAAAAAAAGCTATTTCCATTAATTTTGAAGTGCACGATTCTGCAGTAGTTCCATTTGGCATCTCCCACGCATTCACGCTTACCAACCCTACTGATACAGCTGGATTGTTCACTGTAAAACTCATCGGACCCCTCCTTTAATGACCGTGTGTGTGTGTGTGTGTGTGTGTGTGTGTGTGTGTGTGTGTGTGTGTGTGTGTGTGTGTACCCAAAGAAATGCGCTTGGTATAGTTCTTGGTCATAAAATTTCTCAGTAATATTAGCGCAGGAAAGCTGAAAAATAGTCATCTTCTCCATGGTCGTCATCATCATCATCATCATCATCATCACATTTCCTGTTAATTCTTAGGATGGGTAAGTAGGATTTAGGAACCGGAACAGGAAGTCTGTCTAGTTATCTACCTATTGCCAGATTCCTTAATCCCGTAAGGGGTGGCCATGAGCAAATCGCCTCCATGTCATCCTGTTCCCCGCCATTTCACTGCTCTACTCCCAGCTCACACCCCTCTCTCTCATATACCTCTCCACTCCATCCCTCCATCTCATCCTTGTCTTCCCCCTCCCTCTCCCCCTGCACCTCACTCACATACATGCTCCTCGTCAGTCTCACGCTCTCCATCCTCTTCACATGACCGAACCACCTCAGTGTGTTTCTCCTACCGCTTCCTATCACATCCACATCCACACCCACACCACAACGCTTCTTCACAACATAAAGAAAAGAACAAAAAATAATGGAGAGAGAGAGAGAGAGAGAGAGAGAGAGAGAGAAGTAATTGTAAAGAAAAAACAAATACATGAGAGAGAGAGAGAGAGAGAGAGAGAGAGAGAGAGAGAGACGTAATTATAAAGAAAACAAATACATGAGAGAGAGAGAGAGAGAGAGAGAGAGAGAGAGAGAGAAATTATAATGAAGCCAGAAAAGGACACGCTGAGGCAGCACTAAGAAGGGAATCCTGGAAAAAGAAATGTAATGCTGTTTGAAAGGAAATCTGTGTTAGGAGGAGCCTCAGAATCAATGGGCAGGTGATATATGGAGGTTTTATTCAGTATGCACGTCAGAGGCTAAGGGAAAAAAAGGAAAATTGAGAGAGAGAGAGAGAGAGAGGGAAAAAAATTAAAGATGGGACTACAAGGAAAGTGAAATTCAGACAAAGACAGAGACCACTGAAGCTATCACGTAATAACACAGCCATACCTGTGTAATTATCGCGTTGCTAAATGTAATCCTCTTTTCGTATTCAAAATAAAACGAAACGAAACAAAATTATATACGAACGGTAGGGGGAAAAGTAAAATGTAATAGAGGAAAAAGAAGCAACACCGACCATTTAAATCGGACAGTTTTGGGAGAAGTTATAGAAAAGTGGCTAGCGGTGGAGGGGGGAGAAAAAATCGAAGTTCCACCTAGAAGTACTTTTATGGGGCCGTTTCTTTAAAATATCACCAAAGTTTATCCAGGGCCGAAAAAATTCCCCAACAATAACCAGAAGGCGGCCACGGATTATAAGGGGGTTGTGAGAGGGTCGGCAGGGAAGTTTCACCCAGGGGTCGTGTCGGGTGATGGGGGTCATATGAGGTGCTGGGTAGGGAAAAGAGGGTTGTGTGATAGAGGTAACGGGTCGTTCGAAGGGAGGGAGATTCTGTGAGGTGGGGTTGTTGGAGGGAAAGGTAGTTAAATGGGTTGGTCGTATGATATGAAAGGAGAAAGGCATCGTGTGAAGTGTAGGTGAATGAAGAAAGGGGTAAGGGAAGTGTGAAGGAGGGTCATGTGATGGGGATGTAGTGTGAAGGGAGGTAATATGAAGGTATGAAAAATGGTATTACTGGAGAGGTAGGGGAAGGTTCGTGCGTGGGGTTTTGTATGTGGGGGATGTCATATGGGCGCTCGTGTGTTTGAGCCGTATTAAGCTGTGTGATATAACTTAAGCAGGGGTGAAAACTGATATAGATAGATAGATAGATAGATAGATAGATATGGGAAAAGAAGATGGCTGCATTAGTTGAGTGGGGTCATACCTGTTCTTAATGGAATTCAGCGTGCGCGTCTTTTTCCAGCAAACAGTTTCCGGTTCTACGGTATTGTTCATTTTGGCGTGATAGCGAATGGCATAACAAGAAAATTATTGCCGGTGGGATTGCCTCTTCCTGCCAATTACTGCTGTTTGATGTTTTTTTCTTTTTCAGTGTAAACTGGCGAACCATTAATGAAGGATCTCCACGCTGGAAAAAATATATATTGTTTTATTATGAATATACGAACAGTGTAAGAAACTTTGAAGTGGTTGAATAGGTTCACCAATATATAATATGTTACTTTCTAAATAAGCTGTACCCTTATCGGACAAAGACTGGTGAAGCAGAATGAAGAGTGAGTGTATAATTCCTTCCTCAACTCCCGCCCACCGACATGTAACCTGCAGCATAGATAATCATCAATATCGTCATCATCATCATCATCATCATCATCATCATCATCATCATCACCCGGTTCTCACTGTTGACAGTGTGACGTGCAGGATTCGGAAACGGGAAAGAAATCGAAACGTGAGGTATTCTTCCAGTACAAGAGTAATGTATGTTTTAGCCTACTCCATATTTTTTAGAGTACGTACGAAACAGTAAAATGTTCTTGTGCTGTTAAAAAAAATAATGCAATAGATGGTCTTTTTTGTTTGATTTTTATTTATTTATTTATTATTTACTTATTTATTATCGAAGGTTGTGATATACGGACATGTCTATGAGTCAGTCCAAATCATTTAGTTTCTTTAGGTAGCGTAATGTGCTGCTTGATTTCCATTGATTTCCAAAATATACTTAATTTTACGCAGCATTTCATTAGTCAGGGTAGCTTTTCGAAATGCCTTACTATATTTAATTATCAGTAGTTAGAAAGACCTAACCGAAACTGAAGTGAGAGAATGCCACCACAGTTACTTTCCCAGAATATTTACCGAGAGGTCCCCCAGGAAAATGGTGATTCTGTAGACCGAGAATAAATAATGGGATGGTTAAGATAGAGGGTGGGGAGAGCGGAGCAGGAGGGAGGAGGGGGAGAAGAAGCCAAAGGGGATGAAGGAGAACAGGAAAGAGGTGAGGGAGGACGCAGATGACAGAGAAGGGAGGGAAACAATAGAGGGAGAAGGATACAGAAAGAAAAGGAACTTAGAGTAAGGAAGCGAGAGGAGGGAAAGAAAAGGAGAGGGATGAAAAAACAGGAGGGAAATGAGGGAAAGGAGAGGGGAAGGTGGACAGGAGAGGGGTGAGGAAGCAGAAGGGAGAGAGACAGGAGGGGTGAAAGGAGAGGGGAGGGGGAGGGGCAAATGTAGGCGGAGACCAGGAGAGGGGAAAAAAGTCAAGGTTGAGGGCGAAGCAATCTGTTGTAAGTACCTGACTAGTGGAACCAGGCATGACACGCTCCTCCACCCACACCCACATTACACCACACCCACACTACACCACACCCATACTACACCACACCAAGTCCACACCCACACTGCACCACACCAGACCCACATCCACACTGCATCACACCAGACCCCCCCCCACACACACCACGCCACATCCATACCTACGCAATACCCACACCGCATCCACACCCAAACCCACACCCACACCCCACACCACGCCACTTCCATACCTGCATAATACCCACACCGCATCCACACCCAAACCCACACCCATATTAGGCCTATACCACCACACCCACCCCCATACCGCCTGAACTGCATCACCACCACACCATACCAGGCCTATTTTATTATGCCCATATCTAGAGCAGGCCATGACAACCATACCCACACTTACACCACTCCCATACTACCTGCCCTACACTACCCTTCCCACAACTACGCCACATCCATACTGCCAGGACTCCACCACCATACCCACATCTACACTATGCCCATTGCACCAAGACTACACCATCATTCCCACACCTACACCATACCCATACCATCATGATTACACCCCTGTACCCACGCCTCAAGAACGCTTATAACTCCAGAGCAGTAGCACAATAACAGGCCAATACCACAACACCAGTCTTATCAGTTAATTCATGACTCAGACTTAGCCTATTGGATGACATACCATCACATCAGGACTATACCACAAACCAGGAAAACACCACAACACCAAAAGCTACACTGTAACACCACACATCCGTACCAACGCAACCTCGAACACCACAACACAAGACCTACACCACAACACCAGACCTACACCACAATACCAGACCTACACTACAACACCAGACCTACACCACAGCACCAAGCATACATCAAAATACCAGAACTACACCACAACATCAGACCAACACAACAACACCAGACCTACACAACACCGGAACTACACCACAACACCAGGGGTACACCACAACACCAAATCTACACCACAATACCTCATACTATCATAGCGACACAACCTCCCCTTCACCACAACACATACGTTACGTCCCCTCGGCTTACCACACCAGATCACGCAATATACCAAAAGGACACGACACATCCATACCAGGCCTACACCACACCACGTTCATACCACACCATGCCGGTACGATGCATCACACTCGGGACATGCATGCACAATAATACAACGTCCATACTAACAAGATGCATTACTTAGAATATACCTGTACTGTAGTAGGCTAATTCGTTCCTACCACGTCATACCAGCAGGAAAACCACACTAAGAACAAATCACAATCATGCCACTTTCATACCACACCATACGATACACCATAGTCAGAATATGCCCACACAATTATACCACGTTCATACCACACTGAACCAGCACGATACACTACACTCAGAGCAAGTTTACATAATACCACGTTCATACCACACCATACCAACACGATACACCACACTCAGACTACACCTGCACAGTAATTACCTCGCTTATGCCACACCATACCAACACAATACACAACACTGACTTCAAACATCCACAGCACTTCCTTATCACACTACATTCCTTTCTACCACAGTAAATCTCTCATACGCCCACTCTCTCACACTCCCACTCACACCACTTTACCACTCCCCATTGGTAGAGGAGGGGGACGCCTTCACGAGGTGGCACTGATATAACCGAGTGGTGGAACTGCCTGGTTATACAGATTTCCCTCAGCTCCCTCCCTGTCCCCGGAAAGGAAGAAGGTGGACTGCAGGAGAGGACCAACGTCAACCTGAAGTCCACTGGGTTCACATTTATATGAACCTGGGGCTACGGCTACTACTATGCTCGTTTTACTCTAACTTGGTCCAAAATTGTCATCTCTCCATTGTGAACGCTGAGTTGTAACGATAGCTTAATGCTTGAATATGATGCTAGTCACGAAGAAGCGTTACGGTACGGATGGAGAGCCGTAGCACTGCCCATGTCTGCCACTAACCTCTGTAATCTTCAAAATGACGAAAATCTGGTCCAAGTTAAGGTGAAAGGACTATAGCATTACCACTCGGCAGTACTATACAAAGTCATTTTACCATACACCAAACCCATCTGTCAAAATATTCTCATTTCTTTTCTGTCCAAGACCCAATTCACACACACACACACACACACACACACACACACACACACACACACACACACACACACACACACACACACACACACACACACACACACACACACACACAACTAATAATCACCTCCCTTTCGTAATTCAGATACTGATTTGCAAAGAGCGAGAGACACTGGATGCTTCTGCCCTCTCCTTTTCGTGTTTTTACACACACACACACACACACACACACACACACACACACACACACACACACAACTAATAATCACCTCCCTTTCGTAATTCAGATACTGATTTGCAAAGAGCGAGAGACACTGGATGCTTCTGCCCTCTCCTTTTCGTGTTTTTCTTGCAAAACTCAAAATATAGCTCATAATATTTTTCTTCTCGCTTAATTTGTTGTATAATGAGCGAAAGAAATAGTGAAATTCCACACCCCTTTCGTCTTCATTGCAAAAAATAAGTCATAGCTGCGAGAAATGAGTGTGTGTGTGTGTGTGTGTGTGTGTGTGTGTGTGTGTGTGTGTGTGAAGTTTACTACACTTTTATTTCACTACTCATACATTACAGTACAGTGCAGTATGCTACACAAGTGTCCATTGCGCTACAGTACTGTTTATTAATTTGCATAAAACTCCACAGCACCACACGACACTACACTACACTACACTACACAATTCTACATTACACTACACTACACTACACTACACAATTCTACACTTCACTACACTGCACAACACAAAACTCCGCTGCACTACAAAAAAGTTCACTGCATTACTTTACAGTACACAAAAGTCCTCTCCACTACACCTCACTACGCCACACAAAACTCCGCTACACTGCTCTACACT